>NW_024426552.1:25732075-25734646 GCF_017311325.1 Ursus maritimus
AAGAATGGGAAGGAACTTGGCGCTGATGAGTGTGGGGAGAAGACCCAGCTGGGAAGCTTGGCTCCCGCGGGGGTTTGAACAAAACTGGGAAGTGTGGGAGCCACTGAGCTGGGGGCGGTCGGGATGGTCCAGAAGGAACAGGTCTGGCTGTGAGAAACGGTGATGTGACACGGGTGAACACAATGAGGGAGTCGGTGTCACCGATTGCCAAGCGCCATGTAACATTTTTGCCGAGTCTAAGGCAAACACAGACCCAGTGTCGGTTTGGTGTATGAGATTTATCTTGTGATAGCAACTGTGCTAGAAAAGCTGACCAAGACTCTAAAGGAACGGACACAACAGATCATGTGCAGAGAAGGGGTGATCTACATTAACTCAGTGAAATCACTAGAACCAGGGTATTCATCTTTTGGGAAATTTCCCTCCAGAACTCTCAAAGAACCCTCAAAATTCTGTCGTTATTAATGCAAAGACCACTTAGAACATCAGAGAATGCACGAGGTAACGCGTCTTTGATATTATAGCACATTGTTTAGTCCCCTGAATTGTATGCTGATGTTATCGACTGGCATCTGCTTATTAACCACCGTTTGCTGAACTGCTTCGTTTAATCATGTGAGGTCATATAGCCTCACACTTATCTTACTTGACCCTAACGTTTAGAGGAAAAAAATTTATTTCCAACTTTCTATTATTTTAATATAAGTTACTCTGTTAATTTTGTATGCTTTTCCCTGGTATTTCGTATCATACATCTTACTCTGGTTTCTTTATTAGCTTGTACTACTCCCTTATTTAATAAGAGTGCAGTATATATGAACGAATGGGATAAGACACTTTATTATGGGAAATGCTACCTCAATAGAATTGCAAAATAAAAATAGAACATTTTCTCAGATAAACAATGAAAGCAACATGTACTATCAGACATAGTGACACTAAAAAAATTATTCATTGTGTTCTTAAAATTCAAATTTAATTGAGTATCCCATATTTTTATTGCTCAGTCTGGCAGTTTTGTATCTCTAAAACCCATGCTTTATAAGGAAACTATCTAAGCAAAGAAGGTCTACCTTCCCTACACTCAACAACCATCCACCAAATCTGAGAAGATCTACTCTGAAGGCCACAGCACTTTCAAAGCCATCAGTCAAATAATCAGCATTTGAAAAGGGGCAAGTTCACTATCTCAGCTCCTGAAATCACTGACATAAAAGGAATAATAGGTGCTTAGGGCCAAGCAGGTAAAGATGCTGCTTCCTGGAGGGTATTTGGGCCCTTATCCCGGACCCAGGAATGGGGTGCGGCCTTTCCGGCCTTTCCTTACATTGGTGGGACAGGATCAGAGCCCTGGTTAATGCGT
Organism: Ursus maritimus; assembly: GCF_017311325.1. NCBI lineage: Eukaryota > Metazoa > Chordata > Mammalia > Carnivora > Ursidae > Ursus > Ursus maritimus. Next base: position 25,733,439 of record NW_024426552.1, read on the forward strand.
ATGAGGCCCTAGATGCATGATACCATGGAACTTTCGATGCCTATGTTGCTTCCTTTCTGGAAGTTATCTTGCCGTGAGAAACTCTCCAATACCCTGACAGAGAACTGTATCTAGCCTGCAGAAAAGAGGGAAAGAGAATCAAGTTCAAAACCTCACCAACTTTTGAACCCTGTTCAGGTACCTCCTATCTAGAAAATGGTCTTTGAGAACCATCTTCTCAGGTTGCCGCCTTCCCGAATAAAGCAACCTCTCCTTTCCCACCAAAAATTAAAAAATAAAAAATAAACTCTTCCCATTACCCAAAATGAAAATAAGTTACAATCAAATTACTGAATGTGCTTGCACTAGACTAGTGTGGCAGACTGAATTTAGTTTCTACAGATTAAAAAATAAAAATAATTTAATCCTGAAACAGAGACCCACCCAGGTTTCTGTGAGAAACATTTAATGTCATCACTCTCATCCCACAGGCATGGTGCATATGCACTGGCTCAGACTGAAATGATTGGCTTTGTAAGAAAGGAGTGTGTTAGGAAGAAATTACAGGACTGACCTAGCTTCCAATGGCAACACCTGACCAAGATGATGACCAAGATAGGCCAACAATGAGTATTTTAATTACACTGTAGCTAATACCTTCCAGTTTCATAAGAGCTAAAGTCTATTTTTCTCTAGCCACTCTCATCGATTTAATTAATTCAATAATTCGTTCATTTATCTAGTAAATATAATGTTCTTACTTTTGGCACTTGGCTAGATATTAAAAAAGTGATTTATGTGTAGTAATGGAAACAGACGTTATGCAGAGAATTAAGCAATAAAAATATAAGCAGGATCTACTTACACAAAACAGAGAAGAGAAAAGAGAGGTGGAGAGAACGACGGAGAGTCACAGCAAGAGAGACAGAGGCACTAAAGAGAAATGCAACAAGAAGGGATTGTTACCCCTATTTTACAGATGGGAAAACCAATAAGGCTCTTAAGAATTATATCATTTGTATATCCACAGTAGTAAAAAATTGCTTATGTTTACAAAGTATGAATGATACAAGCAGGAAAAGAATTAACTTCAGATGTATGTGGAGGGACAATAATGTCAGAAGGAAAAGGTGAGACTTCTTGTCTACCATGACCTGACAAGGAGAATATTTGAAACGTGACATATTCGAAAGAAATGCAGGCAGCAAAGCCACTATGATCAGGAATCC
>NW_024426552.1:25734656-26053463 GCF_017311325.1 Ursus maritimus
GAACTCTCAAAGAACCCTCAAAATTCTGTCGTTATTAATGCAAAGACCACTTAGAACATCAGAGAATGCACGAGGTAACGCGTCTTTGATATTATAGCACATTGTTTAGTCCCCTGAATTGTATGCTGATGTTATCGACTGGCATCTGCTTATTAACCACCGTTTGCTGAACTGCTTCGTTTAATCATGTGAGGTCATATAGCCTCACACTTATCTTACTTGACCCTAACGTTTAGAGGAAAAAAATTTATTTCCAACTTTCTATTATTTTAATATAAGTTACTCTGTTAATTTTGTATGCTTTTCCCTGGTATTTCGTATCATACATCTTACTCTGGTTTCTTTATTAGCTTGTACTACTCCCTTATTTAATAAGAGTGCAGTATATATGAACGAATGGGATAAGACACTTTATTATGGGAAATGCTACCTCAATAGAATTGCAAAATAAAAATAGAACATTTTCTCAGATAAACAATGAAAGCAACATGTACTATCAGACATAGTGACACTAAAAAAATTATTCATTGTGTTCTTAAAATTCAAATTTAATTGAGTATCCCATATTTTTATTGCTCAGTCTGGCAGTTTTGTATCTCTAAAACCCATGCTTTATAAGGAAACTATCTAAGCAAAGAAGGTCTACCTTCCCTACACTCAACAACCATCCACCAAATCTGAGAAGATCTACTCTGAAGGCCACAGCACTTTCAAAGCCATCAGTCAAATAATCAGCATTTGAAAAGGGGCAAGTTCACTATCTCAGCTCCTGAAATCACTGACATAAAAGGAATAATAGGTGCTTAGGGCCAAGCAGGTAAAGATGCTGCTTCCTGGAGGGTATTTGGGCCCTTATCCCGGACCCAGGAATGGGGTGCGGCCTTTCCGGCCTTTCCTTACATTGGTGGGACAGGATCAGAGCCCTGGTTAATGCGTATGAGGCCCTAGATGCATGATACCATGGAACTTTCGATGCCTATGTTGCTTCCTTTCTGGAAGTTATCTTGCCGTGAGAAACTCTCCAATACCCTGACAGAGAACTGTATCTAGCCTGCAGAAAAGAGGGAAAGAGAATCAAGTTCAAAACCTCACCAACTTTTGAACCCTGTTCAGGTACCTCCTATCTAGAAAATGGTCTTTGAGAACCATCTTCTCAGGTTGCCGCCTTCCCGAATAAAGCAACCTCTCCTTTCCCACCAAAAATTAAAAAATAAAAAATAAACTCTTCCCATTACCCAAAATGAAAATAAGTTACAATCAAATTACTGAATGTGCTTGCACTAGACTAGTGTGGCAGACTGAATTTAGTTTCTACAGATTAAAAAATAAAAATAATTTAATCCTGAAACAGAGACCCACCCAGGTTTCTGTGAGAAACATTTAATGTCATCACTCTCATCCCACAGGCATGGTGCATATGCACTGGCTCAGACTGAAATGATTGGCTTTGTAAGAAAGGAGTGTGTTAGGAAGAAATTACAGGACTGACCTAGCTTCCAATGGCAACACCTGACCAAGATGATGACCAAGATAGGCCAACAATGAGTATTTTAATTACACTGTAGCTAATACCTTCCAGTTTCATAAGAGCTAAAGTCTATTTTTCTCTAGCCACTCTCATCGATTTAATTAATTCAATAATTCGTTCATTTATCTAGTAAATATAATGTTCTTACTTTTGGCACTTGGCTAGATATTAAAAAAGTGATTTATGTGTAGTAATGGAAACAGACGTTATGCAGAGAATTAAGCAATAAAAATATAAGCAGGATCTACTTACACAAAACAGAGAAGAGAAAAGAGAGGTGGAGAGAACGACGGAGAGTCACAGCAAGAGAGACAGAGGCACTAAAGAGAAATGCAACAAGAAGGGATTGTTACCCCTATTTTACAGATGGGAAAACCAATAAGGCTCTTAAGAATTATATCATTTGTATATCCACAGTAGTAAAAAATTGCTTATGTTTACAAAGTATGAATGATACAAGCAGGAAAAGAATTAACTTCAGATGTATGTGGAGGGACAATAATGTCAGAAGGAAAAGGTGAGACTTCTTGTCTACCATGACCTGACAAGGAGAATATTTGAAACGTGACATATTCGAAAGAAATGCAGGCAGCAAAGCCACTATGATCAGGAATCCAGGGAGCAGTCTCAGAGAAAATAACCACCTCCCAGTGTTTCCTCTGGCTGGCTCTGCCCATGTAAATTCCACAGCTCTGGACATGTGGGACCTTTAATAAGTAAACAGTACACTGTACCATTTCATATGGCAATGACGGTCATAATAATTATATTCTTTCAACTCCTATTATCTGCTAGGTACCATGCCTGCTAAATGCCATATACATGTAATCTTTTCATCTTTGCAAAAATCTTGCAGTACTGGTATCATAATTTTTACCTTACAGATGGAGATCACAGAGCCCGGATGAAAAGGTCAGCTTTTGTAGTAGTGGTTGACTCAAGACTTGTTATAAATTCAGGTGTGTCTGACTCCAGGGCTGGAGTTCAATTCCCTTATTACTGGGGAGGGAGGAACTGTCCATGACTGTGTTGCAAGTTCAATGTGCAATGAAAGACCAAGCTATTTTGGAGCAGGGGTGACCTTTCTGAAGCCTCGGAAATCTTACCACAGAATGGATGCCTATTGGAATGGGTGCCTATGCAGATGGAAAATCTGAATAACACTGAGAACTTTTTCAAACTACACCCACCTCCTACCCCTCATTCCCTCCCCCCTGCAGGTCCTTGAGTGATAAATTTGAGAACCACTGTTCTAAGAGGTCTTAAAACTCAGAGTAAGGTAGGGAATACTAAGCAAGTGTCAAGCTAATATTTTTAGAGGAGGGGGAAAGAAAAACGAGGTCTTCTCTGAGTTTCTAGATTATGTAAGGAATGATGTTAGATCCTTTCCAAATATTAATCAGCTAATCTCGAGTAGTCTGTATGGTTTATTGTACTTCCATTTTTGAAATACTTACTTTAAAAACAGAAGTAATCTTTTACGTAATAGAGAGATGCCGTTCAGCGTTTCTCTTAATCATTAAATAAACATTTTACCACACGGAGCTGATAAATTCCCATTAGAAGTAAATATATTTGCTGTTTTTATGGCCACCTTATGCTATTCAATGTTTTAAAAAATCAAACAGAAAAGAACCCATTGAACTTTAGTCATGTGGATCTCCAAGCTGAAAGAAACACTGGTCCAGGAAATCTCTGGAAGAAACAGAAAGGCTGGCCAGTTCAACAAGTGAGGCTGTAGTTTTCATTCTAGACGGTTGTGGAGTAAATCTTACTTTCAAACTTCTACTGTGGGTACCTACGGCTTTCAAATTGATGAGCCTCTGTCACGGAAGGCATTAGAACAAAGTAGTTGAAATCAACTCCTTTGGTTAAGACACCTTTCAGTCCTAGGATTTACTATTTATGTGGTTGCGGAAAATAACAGAAACCCCTGATGAGTTTTCTCACTTTTAGAAGAGGACTAATACTATTACAGTAGAGTCCATCCTACTTGACGTGTTTGGACCAGTGATTGATGCATTAAACAAAAATACCGGTCAGAAAGGGAAACACATTAAAACACATTAAAACATAAATACCTTAATTTTTAAAAGTTCAATTTTCTAATTTTCCCCATATTTTCATGCCCTTTTATTGAGTACAGGACTGGTGACAGTCTTTTTGTGTTTCAGAAATTGTACCATAATGCACCACTTTAATGGACCTGGTCATTCATAAGCAAGAACATTTGCAAATGCACTGATATAATAAACTGAGAGATGGTTTAATCTATATTTTTATGATGTTTCCAATAATTTACAGCTAAATGTTCACATTTAATATGACAGTGATTTTAGCTATCCAATTTTATTGAATCCCTCCAAGAAATTACGCTATTCTCTTTCTTTTCTCAACTATGTTCCAGGGTTTAGCCAATTAATTATACATATAATCTTAGTTAAAATGCTTATAAATTATATGTTATGCAATGTTTAATTAAAATTTTACATATTTAATAACAAATATGATTTGAAATATATATGTTGATGGATGGATAGAAACACGGGTTTACAATGTTTGTAAGAAAAGGCCTCAATTCTATGAGTTTACTATTTAATTAATTTCTGGCATCAAAAAGCGTTAAACAGTAACCCGATGAAGTTATTGTTAACTTTTTCAGGAAATCATGGACTGCTATGATAAGCTGAGAAGAGCTGGGACTTTTTCCTTAGAAAAATAAGCACAACCACATACCTTTAAAGAGTTATACATTTTTTTCAAAGGGCTCAGAGACTCAACAAGTTCATCCTATATCTCCTGTGGATCCATGATCCTAAATTAAGAGCACATTTTTGTTTTTGCTTTGCCACTGCAACAAGTGATGTTGCTTACTTTCCAATTAGGTTTGTGTTGATCAAATGCTTCAGAAAGAGTTGCAAACCTCTATAGTTTCTAATGGCTTGGCTTTCCTTCTTCTGTATAAATTTTTAAAATCCCATCAAATTAAATCTATAATCTATACTGCTGGAGCAAAATAAACAAATAAAAAACAATAAAACAAAGCAAAAATGAATCCCAAATCAATCTGAGTTTCCCAAGCCATTCTTCCCTTAAATCTTAATTCGGCTACAGAGGAAGTACTCTTAACCATTTACCACTTCACAGATTATCTGACATTTTCCACCGATGCTCCAGCAGGCCAAATGCAAGTGTGCTACTTTCCAGAACTGTACTATCTGATACATTAGCTACTAGCCACATGTAGCTATTTAAATTTTAATTAACTAAAATTAACTAACCTTAAAATTCTTTAGTCACACTAGCCACATTTCATATGCTCAACAGCTGCATGTGGCTAGTGAGTACCATTTTGGACTTTGTAGAGAACACTTCCATCACCTCAGAAAGTTCTAGAACATGCAAATATTTCTGCTTCCATCAAGTGATTTGTATGCTTGCAGGAAGTCTGTTATGTTTGTTCCCAAATCAGTTTAAGCCAGTTAGGTTCATATGAAATTGTATAATTTAGTTAAATATTATATAAAGCAACTTACATATGAATGTAAAAAGAATGAGAGGTGTTCTAAACCTTAACATTTTGGAAAGACTTTATAAAATTCAGTCACTTTAAAAATGCTAGAGAGTTGGACATAAGTAAGACAACTTTAAAAGATTAGAAATAATCATAAAGAAAGTAGTATTCTGCTCTCAGATTTCTTTGCAATAGATTTGTACTTAAAGACATTTGTGAAACAACTGAAATTAGAAATCAAGATGATGCATTTTGAGATTTATAAAAAAAAAAAAGAAAAGAAAAGAAAAAAAGAGATGACTAAGTTCTGATCACCAATCCAAGCTCAAAAATAGTTCTTGGCTTACATAAAAATACTGGAAAATATATAATCAAGTTTTTAAATTTAAACAAAATGTGTGTTGTATGTATGTGTTAATTTTTAAAATCCATTTCTTTAAAAATAGTTGTGGTATCAACTGCTGATGCCAATTGTATTAAATAGGAAGGTTTCTACTACATATAGCAACCTTGCAAACACGAGTCTTTTTCATTACTCTAAACTCAGTGTTTTCATAATTGGTTGTGTCATTTCTATTTGCCACATTTAAGTTCATTGGATTAAATTATATTGAAAAATTTATGGACAGGAACCACCTGATTTAATTCCAGATGTATGCATAACTGCTCTTTTAATTATCACACAATAAAATATAATTAACAACAATACCAGTTACTTTATTCTTGAGCTCTACTCAGTTGCCCAAGTCTAAGACATTACATAGAGATGAGAACCCTTGAACTTTAATTGTATTCACTCTATTTAACCTTTTAATTTTCTCTGACTTCAAAATGGTATCTATTCATCTATTTATAGCATCAAATACTCGAGAAATAAGAAGTGTAAGGATTTGATTGTTTCGCACATTGAGATTCAGATACAAGTGGAAACCTAAAACTACATAGTTCTCCTGGACTACTACAGTTGCTACTATGACATTTTTTTTGTTGTTGTTGTTAAGATTTTATTGAGAGAGAGAGAGAGAACATACAAGCAGGGGGAGGGGTAGATCCCGATGCAGGAGCTGGATCCCATGACCCTGAGATCATGACCTGAGCCAAAATCAAGAGCTGGATGCTTAACCAACTAAGCCACCCAGTAGCCCCACTACTACTACATTTCTTTCGTTAAAATAACATCAAACTAATATTGTAATTGGTAGTTGTTGCTTTATCAGTAAATATTTTTCATTAGTCAACTAAATTCAAGGAAATATTAGACTGTTATGGATTATATGTGTCTAACTAAAATAACTTCGTCAGCATAGAAGTGTGTAAGAATCTATCTTTTTTTATATACCTTAGAATTACTTAAAAGTATGGTAGATACTCCCAATTATCTAGGTCAACTGCAAGAAAAGATGCTGTTAGGTTCATTAAAAGAGCAGATTTTTTTGCAATTTTGCTTTGCTATGTAATGCCTTCATATCAAAGATGGAAAACTGGCTGCCCTTGGGATCCAAATTTAGATTGACTGATGAAGTCATTTTGAAATATCTTGAAAGTTAGTATGTCTTCTTTGGTCTACCACAGTCCCTAGTACTTCCTCCTGTCTCCAGTCTAGGCTCACTATACTGCCGAGACCCTGATGCTATTTAAGTTCATGATCCCTGGTAACACTATTTTACATAATGAGACCTTGCATATCTTATGGGGGATATAGGCAATTGACCTCTGAAGGTGGACTTAGTTATGGCTACTATTTCATATTAACTTTTATTCTTTCAAGCAACCTAATGCTAACAGGTTTACCAATTCACAGTTCTTCCCTTTTTACTTGAGGGACACAATTAACTGCTAGGCCATAGTCCTCTGCCCTGGAGAAGAGTTCTGGAAGGAGGGGAAATGCCATAGTGAAACTAGAAGGTAGATAATTTTTTCTCTATGTCTAGAAAAATAAGAGTGCCCTTCTACATAAAAAAAAAACAAATAAAATGAATACAGAGTTCATTTTAAATGATATTAATTATGTATCTATCATATTTGAGTCTGCAGATAAATTACTGTGTTATTTGTAGTCTTTCAAAAATAAAACCTTATCTTATTTTAATCAATTAATTAAAATTTGTTTTATGATGCTACCTAAAAATCTACTGATAGCAAGCATAAAACATATCTTCTTGCATAGATCATTGACTTAGATAGAAATCTAGGCTGTATCCATTACTGGCAGATTGGCTCTGAGAAAATCATTAAACATTCTGGGCCTCAGTTTGGTCGTCTGGAAAATGGGCTATTGATCTCTAAGGTTATTATCATGTATAAATCTAGATTTTATTTTTAATTTCAATCAGGTACTATTTAAGTTCCTATTAAGTAAAAGTACACATGAATTACACAACTTACAAAATAACTTCACTATGTACTACCTGAACATATAAAAAGTAAAGGGAAACACAAGGCTGAATATGATTGGGGCCAAGTAAGTGTTCCAGCAGTTTAGAGTGAAGAGAAACAGAACTGGGATATAAGAGGGATCAGATAGAGGAGAGAAACAAGGGTAGTTTATTTAACTCACACATACCACATACAGGAGAGAGAAGTTAAACACGAATGCACACGTGACACAATGCCAACTTGAAAATCAAGAACTACCATCGAGCAGACTTGCCCAAAATTGAAAGTGATATTCCTAATGTCTCTTAAATTCTAAACTTAAAAAGCTTGAAGTCCACCTAAATATAGAATTGCTCCACTATATCATATTATGCTTTTGTTTCATTTTTAAAAACTTTTGTTCATTCACCAAAGATTTCATTCTATATGCAGAGCCCTAGGGGAAGGAGTTGTGAGTTTTGAAAAGACAGATATTTCTGTGCACAAGGGGCTTAGGCTTATTAATACAGAGTAGCAAATTTCATAAATCACCTTCAGATGGTATATCACAGGCTCAATTAGATCTATAGACAGTGCTAAAAAAAAACCACAAAAACTCCTCCGTAGCCCATAATGATAGATTCCGAAGTGTCTAGAAATATCTCAGACAACACAGGACTTTACTGCCCACACATAGTTTATTCTAAGGTGTGCATATGTTCTCACCATTGTTCATAAATGATCTGAAGTTCAACTCAAGTTTAAAAAATGGTTATACACTGCAGGAGGTACAAAGGTAAGTCACGGTCTCCTTGGGAACTTGTACTTACTACTCATAGAAGTTAGAGAAAACTCTGTGGCAATAAAAGTTGCAATGACTATGAGGATTCAAAATTGAGAAGGTCCTTAGAGAAAGTGTATAGGCTTTGAGGATGAGGAAGGGATATTCATGAATCTGAAGAACATGCCATTAACAGGTAGCAGGTTTGTTTGGAAGTAGTAGTAGATGGTGGCAATTAGGAAGCAAGTAAGAGCTCAATGTTCTTTTGATGTGTCAGAACCTTCACCTAATGGTCTTTCATAGGCATTCCCTATAGGTCTTTTAGGGAGCTGCCATGAGTATAGTCAAGATCAGTGACCTCAAGAATTATCCCTATATTTTGTGGAAGAGAAGCTAGGCATGGGTATGAAATAATGTTCAGGGTGGCAGAATCCTGTATCACATCATTTGGGGAATCACCTATGCTTGTGAGTCAGCATTTGATAACAGGGAAAAAGAGAAACAAAATGATTATTTACAGAAAGTGACTCATTTATTGTAATAGCATAGTCCATGTACTGCTGGATTTTTTCCAAGAAGGCTCAGTCCAACTGCCAAATACCTTATCTGATTCCCTCCTAGTTCACTGAACTAATATGAATAAGAACCAATATGAGAATATTAACATGAACCAGTATTATGAACTAAATTAGCCTTCTCTAGTATGGTCCAATCAATTGCTTTGCAGTTGTTCTTCCTATCCCTTTCTTTCTTCCTCCCTGCTTCTGTGCTTCTAACTTCTTCTTGCCTCATTCCACAAAGCATTTAAAGGAAATCAGCTACTATAAACATAAAGATATGTATGCAAGTCTCAAAATATCAAGAGAGATATTGGTAAAGTATAATTCACTGATATTTAATTGTTTCTTGAATTTTCATACTTCTTTTGTTACAAAATGTGGAAACCTTGCTATACAGTAAAATTTTGACCACTTAAATTCTTACAGGAATTATTCAATCTGCATATTTGTTCCCTCACTGAATGCTAACTCACTAAATGTATAGTATTTCCCCCATGGTGTATTAGACATAATTTAACTATTTCTAGATATTGACACCAGCAGTGGTCCCGAATTGTGGTTTCTTTAAGATAATCGTATCAATTTGTGTATTTGTCATCTGCCATTTTTTTTTTCATAAAAATGTAGTAAGTTAAAAAAAAAACCCATAGCTGGGAGAGCAAATTTATAATTAATTACTAGTGAAAGAAAATTCCATGTAGTATTCTCACCCTACAGAGGAGTTTTTATTTTCTGTATTGATGCTAATTATATCCTCTGCCTTTCAGAATTATGACTTCACATGACTAACGTTTTTGATCATAGCTACATCTTCATAATTTTTCAGCTATTCTTCTATAATACCAGCTCCCCTTAGATAGGGTAAATAAGAGACCACAATTCTATGCATTTGTCATAGTATTTTCATAAGTTTATCCTTAAACTGCATATCACAGTTGATTTCTGTGGTATACTTCACTCTATTGCACACGTGGAAACAGGCATTTCTTGACAATAGTATTCTATTTGGCCATCAATGACACTGACTTGGTCTCCAAATTTGTACACGAGAGTATTTGAACACACACACACACACACACACACACACACACAGAAGAAAGGGACTATAGATTCTCAAAGACTAAACTATTTACAAAGATATAATTGTTTACCACTCAGTTGTTTTGTTTCTTCCACCGTTATGTAGAACTGCTACCATTACACACAACATTGTTTCTCTTTGCTAGTACTTTCCTTCTCAGCTCTTCATTTTCTCTGCCTCTTACTCTCTTGTCTATGTCTCCCACCTCTTGTTCATTATCCCTTGATTAGTCCTTGGAAAGGCCTTCCTTTCTTAGAGACCACTAGTCTTTAACTTCTGCTTATGAATCAAATAATTTTGCTTGAAATCATTGGTATTCAGCTTTCTAAGGCTCCTGTGTTCTTCCCATTGGTGATTCAAAAGTTCCTTCTTCACCACTGGTGGTAAATTCTAGATTCTGAGATAGTCTGGATGTCAGTGTTCCATAGGAAGCTCATCACCACATTGTCAGGATCTTATGGTTCTTAACATATATATATCTAAAATCTTTTCTAATGTATTCAGTGTTCCATACTTAGAGTTTAAAGTTCCAATATCTGTAACTCTTTAATTCTGTGACTGAAAGATGATCTATATAAACTAGCCTCTTTATATAAATTACACCATTCGATGCCACTGAGACTGATGGCAAGTTCGTGTTCTCGAAAGAGACCATTTGCTTTGTACAGACAGACTATTGTAAGTGCCTTCCCTTCAAAGAAAAATGTGATCCCATCCTCAGTTATACTTCATATATTTATCATTAATTTCTTGACATGTTTCTGGTTTAGTTGTTTCTGGTTTATTCAACACATGTGGCTGTACAAAAATAAAGGGTAGAAGACAAGGGAGTATACAAAATAGCAAAAGCTGGTTTATAAAAATGATGTTGAAAGAAAAACCATTCACTAGAAATCAAAGGATTTAAAAATTCAAAAGAAATACACATAATCTAAATTTAGGGTTATAAACTATAATGAACTTATGAGTAAAAATGAATTTGCTTTATTCTTTTTATTCTAGAGAAAAAGCAATCCTAAGTTTTAAATTGTACGTCTAGGATGAATGGGCACACTCAACACAGTAAAAAAAAACAAGTATATTACTGATGCAGAGCAGTGTGGGAATTAAATTTAGGCAAATTTTAGGACCAACAAACAATACTCAAATTTGTGACTACTGTTGTAATTCATTCAAATATTCAATAGAAACTCATCACAGGGTGAGATCTTATACTCCATTCATTCATCCAATAAATATTTCGATCTTATGTGTAAAGCACTGTAGGGGATACAATGAAAGATAAGGCATGGACTTTGCCCTCAAGGGGCTTACAGTCTAGTATATGCTGGAAAAAAAAAAATAAACAAGCACATAGATAACCATAACATAAGGGAGAAAGTGATGTGTCATAAGAAAGACTCAGATAATGTGCTATTAAAACACTGACACTAGAAGACTTTTGTTTTTTGACTTTAGTGTCTGAGTAGCCAATAAAAATAGAGAAAAAGACCAATGACCAGTTTGCAAAATTAAGAGCCAAATTTTGTGAATCCATGACTGAAAAGTTGAAATATCAATGCAGTTTAAGTCACTACTCACCAGTTCTTAAAAATGTTTGCTCATAGAGTAACAACCTATTAGAAATACCAACTTGCCAATGTTTATAAGTAGATGCAAATGGAATAATCTAGTATTTAGGGATGAAAGGATCATTGTAATGTAAGAAAGGCTCAAATTGATCATCCAAAATACTCATGACACATTACCTTCTTGCACAGAAATTGGCTCAATAAGATAAAAGTGGTGAAGAATTCCTCGATGGCTCAAGTGTGCTCCAAGGAAAGCTAGAAGGTTGTACAGTTAACTCCCAGGGTGTAACTCTAAACCATACAACCTACTACCTCAACCCGGATGCACACAGCTTCCAATGTTGCTTCAAACTCCTTATCATATCTTCAGTCAGCTCCTCCAAATATGGCGGCCATACACCTAAGGGCTTGGCAAGGATGTAGATATAATATTCTAACATTTCACCAATAGACTTAATATGTGTCTACTAGGACTATCCTAACCTCTTGGGTTTCCAGCACAGGTCATACAAAATGTCCTCTGACATCTCCCCTGGCATATAGTTCTACTAGCAATTAATAATATTAAAAGCCAATAGCATTCAACTTCATTTTTCAAAAGAAATCAGCTCAATAGTAATACATAAATCTAGTTACAGCCTTTAATTTTCTTATTGAAGTTGATGAGGTGTACTAACCACTATCATGTGAACTTGAGTTTCCAAACAGGATCTATTCAGATCTTGTTTCAAGCCTTGTTACAAAAAAAATTCAAGTCTCTTACGTAATTTACTGTACTTGGATTCCAACTTGAATGGCTATGCTATAAACCCTTCCTAGGGGTCGACAATTGAAGCTTGCCTCTAAAGACCGATGAGGGTTAATGTATACATGAAAAACAAAGGAAAATATAAATACTTCAAAAGTAATCAACTGAAGTTTAACAGGAGTTTGACTGAAATATTATTTAACAGCATTTGTCTATAGCCTTTTGTTAGATTACCACACTGACACAGACCCATAGAAGCGAGCTTGCGCAGTCCATTTCACCACAAGATCGGATCTACGGGTTTATGCCAATGGGCAACATCTCACTTGGGCTCCCTATTAATGCAGAATTTGTTGTAAATATCTGATGAAATTAGATGAAAATATTAATACTGATCCTTACTATAAATATGTTTAATGTTAAAATGTTCTTAGTATACATAGTCCCAGTTAAAGGCCTTCATAAATATTCTACACTAAATACAGGTTTATATACATGAGAATTTAAAGAATAGTGTACGGAAATATTTTTCACAGATTACTTTTGTTTTAATAGTGAATATTTTGGATTTGGACTATTCTAATTAATAATGAGTTTTAAAAGGAAAAAAAAAGGATCCATACATGCATGTATGAATTATGTAATTGTGAAGCATGAATGTAGTATTACCAGCCTATAATTAAGACCAAATTAACTATTAAGCTAATTGTGTAAGAGTCAGACTGTGCTTGTTTTAACTCTTTTATAAAACCTCCGTTAGTGGTTTCAAGGAATGGGGAACATTATAACTTTCTCATAAAACAAGTCAGATCTTGTTGACTAGGCAGAGAACACAGGAAGTCACTAAAAAGTCTTAAATGCATACATATATGTCTGTAGTTGGAATAATACTGAAATTAACAATATTTGGATAATTATCAGAAAACTAAAATTAATGACATATTAACAGCATTATTACTATTAGCAGTGTTACCACTACTACAACTTATACTCCAGACCTACTGCATAAAAGAGGATATAGCTTGCCTCTTAAACACAATATATTTAAATTTATTTTTTAAAAAAGATATTCTTAAAACACGATATATTGCTACTTACAACTCTTACCTGGTCAACAGGTTGGGCAAAATTAAATTGTTATAAAAAAAAATTTAAACCACCAGACAATAAGCAAACACACAAAGAATAAACATAAAGCCAGCCACATATACGTTTTTTAAGATTTTAAGCTCAACAACAACAAAACTGCAAGTTGTACAATCAGTAATCGTTTCACTCATATCCACAATATTTAGCATTTCTAAATTATATCTTTACTGTGAAAAATAGTAATACTACATAAAAATTACTTAGTGTTTTTGCATGTTTTGAAATAAAATAAAATGTGTTTTATAGACTTGATAGAGATAATTTGGTCTACGTAATTTTTTTACCATTATTTATTTTCTAATTATTCTCATACTTGTTAAAAACTATAGTAAAAAATTAACAGTCACAATTGCATTCAATTATAGTAAAAATATCTTAACATATATTCCTAAACTTTAATGTGAAATAAAAAGCAACATTTGTTTTGGGTTTTATCATAACTATGAGAATGTATATTTTGGTTTCATTCTCTTATTAGGTCATTTTTTCGAAAAAGCACAACTTTATTCCTTCCCTTCAGATTTCACTTCCTTTATATGGTGTGACAAATGAAGAAAATACATATTTTCTTTTTCTAAATTACTTTCTATTCAACCGTTATATGAATGGATATGTAGATATATGAATGGATATATAGATACATAATTCCAAGGGACTCAAACTGCACATTGCTCATAAACTCAGACAAAAATTTGTCACAAAGGTCGGCAATAGTAAAAATTCTCAAGCCATCAATGAAAATTCCAACAGCTAGATCCATAAAGAATATGAAACGAATTCTTATAACTAAACACAGTCAACATTGTTTTTTGCTTTAAAAATATTAAATATTAATTGCTCTTTTGCTTTTTGTTTTTACCTGAGATGATTTTCTCCTATGATCACTTTCTTCACTTCTCATATCCATTTTAAGTTTTTCCCTAGAACAACCACAAAAGGAGAAATATCAGACAACTGCTGTCTAGGAGGATCATCTGGCTGGATGGTAGGAATGACGGTAGATGATCGAGAAGAAAACACAATATCAAAATGGGCAAAACCTTTTAAAGTATTTTTTTTAAAGGCTTGGAAGACTCCTAGAGCCCCACCCAAGGCTACTCATATGACATATAATGTGGTTTCATAGTTTGCATTTACGCGTTCATTTTGGTTGGTGTTGTTTTCACAGTAACAGTTTTGAAAGTGAAAGGAGGCATAGCTGTTAAAGAAGCGACTAGGTTTTGCACAATGAACTAGTGAAAGCTGAAAAGAGATTTGGATTTGGCATGGAGCTTAATAAGATAATTAAGAGTGTAGAGATTAATGGCTCCTAAAAATAACATTTAAAATAATGTTTTTCAACTAAAGGATCTTGAAACATGAAAACAGGTTTATAAATGTTAATTAAGCCTGTGAAAGTTGATGTTCCATTAGCTGAGGCAGCATAAAGGAACAAGAGCTATTTTTTAAATAATTAGTGAACAATAACCGATAAACTTAATAAAACGTTTTATTTGAATGTTATCAGTATATAGGGTAATTGTAATTTCCCATAATTCTTCGTAGAATAACAAAAAAGGAGGTAGAATTCATCAGTTCTATGATATTTTCTCTTTGTTCACATATTTTCAATTTGATAAAATATGATTTTAAAAGCACAACAGTTTGCTCAAAGTTTATTCTTTTCATGGAGAATATTATAGCATCAATTCTTAACATGCAAATTATAGTCTTCATTTATATACGCTGTATTTTTAAGAAGCACTCTCTCTTTTTAACAATTTTTAACCATGTTTAGAAAGAGTTTTAATCAAAATTAAAATAGGTGGAATACATCTGCTTATCCCTTCCCATTGAACCAGACAAAACTGGGTTTTGTTATAAAATGCTTAAATTGCTTAGCAATTTACTCCTACAAATAGACAAAATAATTAGAATGCAATGCATTTATCTGCTGAGCCAATCATTGCTTTAAACTTAAAACAAGTTTGTATGTACTTTCTCCACTAAAACACTTAATGGATATTTCCAATGCTCTCTGTAACTGCCCTAAGACAAATGCTTCTTTTAAAATATATTTTAAAAGAGAGTATTATTGTGGAACAAGCTTCTTTTCTATTTAGCAACTGAGAACATGATCTTTTCATCCCTACTTCGGTTATACTGAAATCCTGGTAAATAATTTAAATACAACTTCCCCCAAACTAATTTTATTTCTCAGCAGTTTAATGTATCTTCTAATATGACCCTTTTTTAGAAGTTCAAAAAGTTTCTTCTTTCACATTTCAAATTATGAGTCACAACAAATAAAAGATTTAGTTTCTTTAAACAACGAGGACTAAACGTTCACTTCTCTTAGATAGCAAAAACTAATACCGTACGTGAAAAGCACAGATAACATATTAATGTCTTTCCAAACTTCGATGTATAACCAAAATAAAAACATGTACCGTCTTTTCCATAGACATTTTTCTATTTTTACTTAAGTTTCTATTCTAATCAGGATTAGAGCAAGACAGCAAAAGGAAAAAGTTAATAAGAGGAAAGTGGGTGATGAGCTAAACAAGAGTACATCGAAAGTTCAAGGATCCCCTTTTATCTAAGAGTAGGCTTAAAAAGAAACAACAAAAAAAGTTATACCTGATATGAAAGGTGCGATTTCACCAAGTGCAATATATTGCTAATTATGCCATATTTTTGAAATAATAAAAATAAGGAAGGCTCATTTGGTTATGTTGCCTTACAAAGCTGCTTTACAAAGCCCGATGTCTCTGTAGGTATACAAGCCAATGTTTGCTTTTTTTTGGTTTGTTTTGGTTTGGATTTTTGTTTGTTTGTTTTTGTTTTTGTTTTTAAGCAGGAGCGGCTCATTTTTTTTCAGCACTGTTGCATGGAGTACGACAAACTCAGATTTTTTTTTTCTTCAGGGCTCCTGTTATTTCTTGGAGAAAAGGACCAGGGTGCTTGTCTTCTTTTTCTTCCTTCTCGGTATTCCAGGCACAAAGAACTGCGCAGAAGCTGCACCAATCCTTGCTGTCCCTGGCAGCAGAATGGTAGAAGGTGGGAGAGACCAGGAATCCTTCCAGGCTGAGCTGACTTTAGAAATGAGGATTGCACACGTTTGTCTCCTGAACCAAAAGGGTGAGAAGGCAGGGTGCCAGTTTGCTACACGGCTGCAATGATCTCATGCTCACTGCTGCGGCCGTCCTGTTTGCCCTGTTCAAATGCCTGTTCATTATAAACCAAAAAAAAAAAAAAAAAAAAAGTACTTGGATTCTTCAGCAAGCAGAAAGGGTATTAACGTTTAAAAAAATCAGCAGTAAAAAAAGCCAAAAAACAAAAAGCACATACAATTTTAGGATTCACTTGTTATGCCTCAATATTCTGTTTATATTTTTCCTTTTATTTTTTTTCCTATTTAGAGATAAGCAGCAGAATTTATCAGGCGTGAAAGGGACAGCCTCCTGGTGGCCTGCCAAAAACCCAGAATAAAGGCGAAGTTGTGCTTCAAAGCTCAGTCGCTTGCTGAGTCTGGCTAAAGTCAAGTATTAAGATCCACCATTTTCTGAGCCATGCTAGAAAAGAAGAAAAAAGTCAGGACGGTTGCTGCTTTCCAAGTCTCCGTTGGCACCATCACAAAATCTCAGTCGTAAGGTCACATGATTCTCTGCCAAATGTAGAGTGCATTCCCATCAACCATTCTGCTGATACTGCGAAGGCAGCTATTGTCTCGTTTAGACCCAAAGTTCAGCCCACTCTTCATTGAATTAGCTGAAAAACGCATCACCTTTGGGGGCTGGGAGTCATGGAAACGTCTACCTGGCAAGCTGCCCACTTTTTCTGCCCATCAACCAGAGATGGAATTGTGCTGCCTAATGCAATGATGACTTGGAATGTGAAGACTCGTCCAAAGTGAATCTGATTCTTGCAACGCCTGTTTCAGTTTGCACAGAAAACTCTGGCTTCTTTTATTTAAGGTGGGGGTGGGGGGGATCTTTCCTACTAACTGTAGCAAATAAAGGTCTGAACATGCCTACTCTGCAACTTGATTTCACAACACACCCAAATGGTTCGCAAATGAAAAGACCGAAGCCCTGCAAGTTTTCGGAGTTAAACGCATCCCTTCCTCTGCCTCCTTTTCCTAACTAGTAAATGCAACAAGCTCAGGGCATTTGCTAGTCTCTCCCATGAAGGTTTAAAATCTGTGAGATTCTTCTCGCTTTCTATTACTTTCTGATTTTATTTGGCACTGATTTCGTACTCCATGGCCACGAAATCCACCCACAACAGTAGGGATGCATTATTGCCACAATCCCCTTCAAAGTGGTCCCCTGAGACAGGCAGTTGTCTCCTCGACCACACAAAATCTTGCAACTGGGTTCTGTGGTAATCCTCATCAGTACCTAGCACAGCTGCTGTGCAAGTTTGCTGGGAATGACTCATGTAAGAAGTGCTCTTTCTGTTCCTTCGCTAGCTACAGTTTGCCTGTTTGGCATGAAAGATGCCTTGGAAAGATGTAGGGCATGTTATCAACACCTCTTAGGCAATAAAATGAAACGGGCCCCCCTCCCCAGTCAATTTCCATTCTAGCAGGCGATGAAAGTGTCCATGGATGAACATTTCCAGACTTTCTAACAAAAGTATAGTGAATTCAATCTTTCACCATCACTTGAAGCAGACTCTAAAGCCAAGCGGGAAAGCCAGTATTATGATTAGTATTTAAACCAAACATATTCAGGAGTGCTAAGAAGAATCATGTTCTATTACCTGCATTTAAAAATGGTTCAATGACGGGAGAACTTTATCTAAAGTATTGTTATGCTTGCAAAAAATTTAAAATCATATTCAGGGTTTTATAAAACGATGGACTAACATTATCCCTCCTCCATGGACGGACGCCCACACATCACACATTATAGGACAAAGATGTAAAAAAGATCATCAAACCATGATTTGCTTAAAAATTCATCATCCCCATCCCCCCCAAAAAAATTCCGGGATCTAAGAAACAGATCCTGTTTGGGGTCTCTGTGGTCTTTTTTGTGCCATGTCCTTTGGGTCACTTTTTTTAGAAGTGATAGGAGCGAATGTTCATGAGTGCACGCGCATACACACATGGGGACCATTCTGGTGTCCTCTCCATTTGTAATTCAAAATACAAACAACTCTAAACAATAAAGCAAAAACTGACACATGTGCTGAAACTAAAATTGCTTTACTCTAGATTGCAGAATTCTGGGCAAATTTTGCTAATGCCCTAAGCACATGCTTAGGGTGCCCGGTGGGAATCAAGCGCAGGCTGCAGACACATGTGTCCCAGGCTTCAGCACAGCAAGAATAAAGGAGATAAGCTCTCACAGAATAAGAAATTTGAATTTTCAGTTCTCATTCCCTTATTCAGCAGATATTTATTAAGTATTCGTATGTGGGCGGGCCTTGTGAGAGGCACAGGAGAACAGCAATGAATCAAGAGAACATGCCCCCATGCAGGAGTCATTCAATGAGAACTTTCAAGGGAAAAAAGCTTACTTCTACATGTAATCATTGCCATAAAATGCTAAAGGCACATTTATCAGTGATAAAGTAATCAAGAAACAAACTAGTTGAAATTGGAAAGTGGAAGTGAAACAGATATTGAAAAGTAAATTATAGATAGATATGCGTTCTTTGTCTCAAATTTTCTCCTTTTAATGGAAAATTTATTAGTCGCCTTTTCATAATTCTGTTTAAGTTCTCTATAGAAACCAGTGCAAAAATTGTATGTTGCCCTGCCAATTAAAAAACAAAGAAAAGAGAGAGAGAAAAAAAGAAAGAAATGGGAGAAATTCACTTCTGGGAAGATGTAGTAGACAGATGTTTCCTAATCTTCCTGCTAGATACAACTAAAAACCCTGGACATCATACATAAAACAAATGTAAGGAGTCTCTGAATGATGGAGAGAAGAGGACAAAACAGCCAGGGACCTCAGGACCTAAGGAACAACATTGTAGTGATTCCCTGGATTTTATTTTTGCCTCATCTATCCAAAACTTAGAGTGGAAGAAGCCGGCAACCCAGAGATACCAATTGGTGCACACCAGAGAAGTCCTAACAAAAGCCTGTTCTTTGTAGCCAAAGGACCGAGAAAGCAGCAGCCTAGAAAGACAGAAAGCACTGGGGAAATACTACTTTGCTCTAGTCAGACACCATACAAACAGCCACCCCCATACCTGCAAAAGCCCAATGGGGAGCCTCCCACAGACCCTTGGTAGGCTAGAACAAAGCATCCCAACTTCTCTCCAACCCCAGAGTGGTGTAAAGAAGTCTGAGTAGGAAATTGGGACTTTTGTCGCTGTCAAGGGATAACAAGTTCCCTACCCTAACCCAATGTAGTGTCAGTGGAGACTACATAGGTCTCCTGGACTTCCACCCAAACCCACCAAATGAGGCACCATTCTCCCTCCCTACTAAGGTTGTATTGGACAGAGGAGGCCTAGTAGAGAGTCGGGACATTAGAAATTGTCCAGCCCTACAATTCCCCAACCTGTAAGGTGCCAGGAGAGGCCACGATGGGGGCAGTAACAAACCACTGACATCTCTCCTGGCCAGGAAAGTATCAGTGGAAGCCTCCTGGGGAATAGGAACTCTCACTCCCACGCAGGAGGAACACAGAGCCCTCCCACACAGGTGGCAAGGCTATTCCTGGCAATAACAAGGTGTGCCCCCTTTCTCTCCTGGAGTGGTGTCAGAGGAAGCTAGCTAAAATAGAAGGTCTAAATAATATCCAGAGTCTCATAATACCCCAAATGTCCAGGTTTCAACTGAAAATCATTTGTCATACAAAGAAGCAGAAACATTTCAAACTGAATGTAAAAAGACATCAATACTTGTGAACACCAAGATAATAGAGATATTAGAATTATCTCACAAAGATTTTAAAGCAGCCACCATGAAAATGTTTCAATGAAAAATTATGAACATAATTCCAAAAAAAAAGCCTTATCAAAGAAATAGAGGCTTTCTAGAATAGCCAGATACGAACTTTTAAAACTGAAAAATATGATAACTATGATAAATAAAAAAATGCAGGAGACAAAGGAAAGAACCAGTGAATGAGGAGAGAGAAAATAAAAATGATCCAGACTGAACCACACAGAGAAAATATACTAAAAAAAAATAAACAGAGACTCACCAACTGTGGAACTATAATAAAAGAAAAAACTTTTGTGCCTGTGGGAGTCCCAGAAAGAGAAAGGAAAGAGGGCAAGGCATAAAACATGCTAAAAAAAAGTAATAGCCCCAAACTCCCCAAATTTAGTAAAAGGCTGGCAGATTTAGTAGGCTGAGCAAACCACAAGCAAGAAAAAAAAAAAAAAAAAAAAAAGACATCCATATCAAAATACATCTAGTCAAACACCTGAAAACTAAAGACAAAGAAAAAATCTTGAAAGCAGGAAGAGAAAAACATAATCTTCCTTTGGAGAAAAAACAATTCCGACAAGTAAATTTCTCATCAGAAACCATGGAGGCCAGAAGTAAGGGGTACAACATTTTTAATGGCTGAGAGAAAAGAACTGTCAATCCAGAATCCTAAGCATGGAAAATATCCTTTAGGACTGAAGGGGAAATCAAGACATTATCAGATGAAGGAAAAATAATATAATTTTTCAACAGTAGACCCTCCTTAAAAGAATAGTTAAGGAAGTTGTCTAAACAGAAAGGAGATGATAAAAGAGAACCTTGGACCTTTAGAAAGGAGTAAAGAATTCAGTAACAAAAATATGAGTAAAAATAATCGACTTTCCGTTTTTCTAAATTATGTTTGATGGCAGAAACAAAAATTTAACGTGATTCTAAATGTATGTAGAAGAAATACTTCAGACTATTATATTATAAATGGGTATGGATAAAGGTACAAAAAGGGAGGTAAAGTTTCTGTACTTCACTTGAACAAGTAAAATGAAGACACCAGTTCATTGTGATGTTATGTATATAAAATCTAATACATAAAACAACCACTAAAAACTACACTAAGAAATACACTGAAAAATACTAGGAAGTCAAAATTCTAAAAATTCTAAAAAGTGTTTAAATAACACACAGGAAGTCAGGTGAAATGAAAAACAAAGAGGAAAAAAACAAAGAATCAAATGGCAGCCTTAAGCCATAACATATCAATAATTAAATTGAGGGGTGCCTGGATGGCTCAGTTGGTTAAGGCTCCAACTCTTGATTTTGGCTCAGGTCATGATCTCAGGGTCATGAGATTGGGCCCCACATGGGGCTCCAAGCTAGGCATGGAGCCTGCTTAAGATTCTTTCTCTCCCCCTCCCCCCTCTCAAAAAAAATTAAATTGAATGTAAATTGTCTGAATATACCAATTAAATGGCAGAAATATGCTTAGTGGATTTAAAAAAAATGTGACTTAATTATATGCTGTCCAAAAGGAACTTGATTCAAATACAATGATATACACAGATTTAAAGTAAAAGCATGGAAACAACATATATATATATATATATATATATATATATATATATATATACTACACACATGCACATATATGAACATATGTATTTCTATACATATATATTACACACACATTATATTTATGTCTTATGCAAATATTAATCAAATAAAGCAGGAATAGCAACATTAATATCAAAGACTTTCAAAGTAAAAAAATTACCAGAAACAGA
Source organism: Ursus maritimus (assembly GCF_017311325.1). Classification (NCBI taxonomy): domain Eukaryota; kingdom Metazoa; phylum Chordata; class Mammalia; order Carnivora; family Ursidae; genus Ursus; species Ursus maritimus. The sequence continues at coordinate 25,756,602 of NW_024426552.1, forward strand.
AATAAACATCATAAAATGATTAAAAGGAATATCCAACAAGAAAACATAACAACCCTGAATGTGTATACATGAAAGAGCTACAAAATGTATGGAATAAAAACTGGCAAAATAGAAAAAAATAGACAAATCCATGATTATAGTTGTAAACTTCAACACACCTAGAACAACTGATAGAAAATTAGGAAGCATATAGAACTTAATATCATCAACAAACAGGATCTAATTGATATTTTTAGAAAATATACCCAACAATAAAAGAATACACATTCTTTTCAAGGGCCCACAAATACATTCCAAGATAGGCCATATCCTGGTCCATAAAGCAATTATCAACAAATCCAAAATCCTACAGAGTATGTTTTCTGACCAAAATGGAATCAAATCAGAAACCAACAATAGAAAGATAATGGGAAAATCTCTAAACACTTGGAAGCTAATCAACACACTTCTAAATAACCATAAGTCAAAGAGGAAAACAAGGAAAAAATACACTGGAATGAATGAAATTGAAAATAGAATATAGCAAAATTTGTGGGACAAAGCTATAGCAGTGCTCAGAGGGAAACTGATAGCACTGATTACATACACTAGAAAAGAGAAAAGTCTCAAATCAATGATACAAACTCCAATCTCAAGAACCAAGAAAAAGAAGACTAAAATCAACCTAAGGCAAAATAATAATAATAATAATAATAATAATAATAATAATAATAATAATACAAATAAATGAAATTGAAAAACAGAAAAAAAGTAGAGAAAATCAATGAAGCCATGAGTTTGTTCTTTGAAAAGATCGATAAACTTCTTGACAAGCCTCCAGTATGACTGACAAATAAAAAAAAAGAAAAGACAAACTGCCAATCAGGAATGAGACAGGCATATCACTACAGACCTCTAGACAATAATGGAAAACTACAAGCCCTAAACATAGAACTTAGACAACTTAGATGGAGTGGACCAATTCCTCAATAATAAAAATTACCCAACTCACTGAATATGAGTTAGATTATTTGAATAACCATGTAACTATTAAGGAAATTGAATTTGTAACTTAAAAACTCCCTCGAAAAGAAAACTCCAAACCTGGATGGTTTTATTGGATAATTCTAACAAATATTTAAAGAAGACTTAACACACACATGTTCTACACAATTTGTTTTAGAAAATACAAGAGGGGACAATTTCCAATTTATTTTATGAGACGAATATTATCCTGATACTAACATAGACAAACACAGTAGAAAAAGAGAAACACACAGACCAATATCCCTCACAAACATCAATTTAAAATCGTTAATACTGTACTAGAAAATAGAATTCTGAAATCTATAAAAAGAATTATATACCACGACTAGTTGAAAGTTATTCCATGAATGCAAGTCTGGTTCAATATTCTGAAATCAATCAATATAATCCACCATAAATAGGCTAAAGAAGAATTATCACATCATGATATTAATAGATGAAGAAAAATTCAGCACCCACTCATGATTGAAAACTCTGACAATCAGGAATAGAGGGAAACATCCTTAGTTTGACAAAGATCTTCTATAAAAAAAAAAAAATCCAGGGGCACCTGGGTGGCTCAGTCCTTAAGCGTCTGCCTTTGGCTCAGGGCGTGATCCTGGAGTCCTGGGATTGAGCCCCACATCAGGCTCCTCTGCTGGGAGCCTGCTTCTTCCTCTCCCACTCCCCCTGCTTGTGTTCCCTCTCTCTCTGGCTGTCTCTATCTCTGTCAAATAAATAAATAAAACCTTAAAAAAAATCCACTATAGTTAGCATTCTACTTAATGGTGAAAAACTAAATGCCGTCCCCATAAGATCAGCAATAAGGCAAGGATGTTCACTCTTACTATCTATTTGATTTAATGCTTCAAGTTCTATTCTAGCTGGTGTAATAACGTGAAAAAAAAAGGGAAATAAAACATAGAAATATAAAAACAATATTAATTAAAATCACTCAAAATTTAAACAGGTATAGGTCTAAAAAAAATGTATAGAACTTGTATGCTGATGAAAGAAACCTAAGAAATCTGGAAAGAGCTATCATGTTCATGGATTGCAAGTCTCAACATAGATGTCAATTCTTCTCAAGTGGATATAAAGGTTTAATGCAATTTCCACCAAAATTAAGGAAAATTTTTGATAGAGATATGCAAAATTATTCTAAACTTTATATTGAAATGCAAAGGATTAGGAACTAGAATAGCTAAAACGATTTTGGAAAAAATATATTGGGAGGAATTGTCTAATTTCAAGACATATAATAGTATATTATTTAGTATACTAATATTAGGTATATTACCTATCTATATAATAGTATGTTATTAATAATAAATATAACAATAGATTACTATTTGATTGTAATCATGACTGATGTATTGGCAACGAAATAAGCATGTCGATCAATGAAACAGAACAGGGAAGCTAGAAATAAACCCACACATATATGCCCAACTGATTTTTGACAAAGATGCAAAACCATTTCAATGGAGGAAAGTTAGTCTTTTCAACAAGTGGTACTGGAGGGAGCACAAAAAGAGAGAGCAAGAACTTTGACTTATATCTATACAAAATTTATACATCCTATACAAAAATTAACTCAGAGTGGATTACAGACTTACATGTAAACATAAAAGTATAAAACTTCTAGGTAATAACTTCAAACAAAATCTTTGGGGTCTGGGGCTAGGTAAAATGTTCCTAGAATTGACACCAAAATCACAATCCATAAAAACTGATAAATTGATCTTCATCAAAATTAAAAACTTTTGCTCCATAAAAAATTCCATTAGAAGGATAAAAAGACAAGTTGCAGATTGGAAGAGAATATTTTCAAACCACATACCTGACAGAGAACCAATGTCTAGACAATCTAAAGAACTCTCACAACTCAACAGTAACAACAACAACAAATCAAACAATCCAAATGGAAAATGGGCAAAAGATAAGAGACATTTCATCCAAAAGGATATACAGATGGCAAACAAACACATTAAAAGATGTTGAATATCCTTAGCCATTAGAAAAATGCCGATTAAAACAATGAAATATCACGACATGCCTATTAGAAGAGATAAAACAAAACAAAGCAAAATAGTGACAACTCCAAACATTGGTGAGGATATTGGCACACACATTACTGCTGATGAGAAATGTACGATGGTACAGCAACTCTGGAAAACAGTCTATCATTTTCTTTTAAAAACTAAATATATGCTGGGGCCCCTAGTTGGCTCAGTTGGTTAAGCGTCTGACCTGCGATTTTGGCTCTGGTCATGATCTCAGGGTTGTGAGATCGAGCCCCATGTCAGGCTCCATGCTGGGTGTGGAGCCTACCTAAGATTTTCTCTCTCCCTCTCTTCCTTTCGCCCTCTCTCCCTCACCCCCCCAAAAAAGAAAAAAAACCAAAAAGCTAAACATATGCTTACCATACAACCCAATAATTTGGCTCTTGGGCATTTATCCCAAAGAAATGAAAATTTATATTCATGCAAAAACCTGTACATGAATATTTACAACAACTCTTTTCATAATAGCTCCAAACTGGAAACAACCCAGATGTCCTTCAACTGATGAGTAGTCAAACAAACTATGGTACATCCATAGGATGTGATACTAGTCAGGAATAAAGAAGAACCAAGTATTGATATGCTCAACAACCTGTATGATTTCAAGAGAATTAAGCTGAGTGGCCCCAGATTATGCTGTAATCTCAAAGATTGCATTCTATATGACTACATTTCTAAATTCTTTTTTTTTTTTTAGAGATTTTATTTATTTATTTGACAGAGAGACAGCCAGCGAGAGAGGGAACACAAGCAGGGGGAGTGGGAGAGAAAGAAGCAGGCTCCCAGCAGAGGAGCCTGATGTGGGGCTCGATCCCAGAACGCCGGGATCACGCCCTGAGCTGAAGGCAGACGCTTAAGGACTGCACTACCCAGGCGCCCCTACATTTCTAAATTCTTGAAATGATAAAATTATAGAGATGAAAAACAGATTAGTGTTTAAGGGTTTCAAGGTGGGGGTGGGAATAGAATGGAAGTGGGTGTGACTATAAAAGGGCAACATGAGGAATCCTTATGGTGATGGAAATATTTTGGATCTTGAGTGTATTCATGTCAGTATCTAAGTTGTGATACTGTACTGTAGTTTTCAAGATGTTACCACTGGAGAAAACTGGGTAAATCATACGTGGTATCTCTCTGTTTTGTCTTACAACTGCATGTGAGTTATCTCAAAATAACAAAATAAACAGTTTAACTTTTTTTTTTTTTTAAAGTAACAAATACACCAAGGCATCTGCTTTTACTGGCTGTGTGCACCATTCTTGAGTGATTGTCAAGAAAACTCTCCTGGAAAAATCTGAATGTACTAGCTGATTATTGGTTTATTTAGACTTGAAATCCCAGAGTGCTAGTCAATGCACAATGATTTGATCAGCTAGGAAAAACTAGGTTGGGGAAATGTTCTAAATCAGGGGTCAGCAGACTTTTCTGTAGAGGGCTAGAAAAGAAATGTTTTAGGTGCTGCGTGTCAAAGGCTCTTTGTTGCAATGGCTTGACTCTGCTATTGGAGTATGAAAGTCATCACAGACAACGCATGAGATGAAAGAATATGGTAGTGTTTCAATACACTTCATTGCTGGAGACAAAACTGTAATTTCTCAATTTTCACATACAAATAAGTTTGCTTGCTTTTCCAAACATATACAAATATAAAAATCATTCTTAGCAAGTAGACTACAAAAACAGGTCCTGGATTTAGCCCAGGGGCTACAGTTTACTGACTTTCCAGCCAAATCACTTTTTTGGAATCATTTATTGTTTCATGATTCAGTTTCATTTCCTTTTTCTTTTCTTCTTGAACATCTTCTACATTTCAAAAGCTGCTAACTGCTCCCATTTAGGAATTCCCCCATCACTGTCTGTCCGTCTATGTTTTCCTTGCTCATGGTACCAAGGGAGACAAACACAAGTTTTATTGTTAAAATGCGGAGCGTGGCACAAAGTAGGAAATTGAATAAACATCACCTTTTGTTTAAATTTCTTTGTAATTTTAGTGAGAAATAATGTTGCCTTTTACTGTGCTTTTTTAATGATACATGCCCTGAGAATCTTTAAAAGAGGAAATTGCATGAGCAAACTACTTGAGAGATTTGAACTTATTTGGACCAGAAGTTGAAAAAAAAAAAAAAGATAAACAGAAAGGCAGTTAGAAACAGGGTAGGTGCTGTAGGATGGATAAGAAAGTTGTTCAGAGAGGAAATCCTAAAAGTTCTCATTGCAAGAAGAAACTCCCCCCCCCCTTCTTTCTTTTCTTTTTATTGTACCTATATGAGAAGATAGATGTGAGCTGAACCAATTGTGGTAACCATTTTACAATATAAGTATATCAAACCATCACGCTAGATGACTTCAACCTGAAGAGTGATGTATGCCAATTGTTTCTCAATAAATTTGGGGGGAAAAGAAACTGGTATGTTGTAGTTGTAGGTGTCACTTGCACAGTGGTGGTTAGGGAGTGGGGTGGTAAGGAGAGATGGCATTAAAAAGCAGAAAAGAAAAGGCGCTCATGACAGTAAAAAACAGTTTGAAATTGTTGTTAATTAAACAAGGAAACCATTAAACTGAGGTGGCTTAATGTCTTAGTAGCCTTCATAAGCAACCCCAAGCCTAAGCTTATAATGCCTCAAGGCACCCAAGGATGACCAATCACAAGGGAACAACTAGGTTTTTCCAAATTAGGCAACTGTTTAAGCTACAGCCAATCAAATAATTTCTTTCTTTGCTTCTGTGTCTTCTCTATAAAAGTCTTTCCCCTAGTTCCTATTGGCGGATCACTTCTGAGAGCTTCTAACCACTTTTGGTTTGGTGCTGTCTGATTTGAAACCATTTTTACCCAAATAAATGATTAAAATTTTTAATATGCCTCAGTTTATGTTTTAACAAAATTAAACTTAAGTCAGAAGAAAACAAAACCACATCAAGAGCAAAGCGAAATTTAAAAGAAAAGCCTAGATGGGAGTAAGGACAGTATACAGTAACTTGCATAACTTGTATATTCTTGTAGTCAAAATACTTCATTGAGGCCATGTGGGTAAAGGGATAGGCTTCTAATGGAATTATTATTCTCATAAAAAAATAAGATTTTTTCCTACAAATTATTCTTAAACACACTATAGAATGCAGTTATTAAACCATATAAATGAATAACATTTTGGAGTCCTTAGACAATATCGCCTAGAATTTCTTTAGAGAATTAGAACGCATAAACAAAGAACAAAGCCTTTTTTAGAACTAACTAACTTCAAATAATTACTAAAGAAAATTAAAGTGATTATTATTTTTACCCTTATGATCATCTAAAAACCAAGGCACATTAAGAACTCAGGACCATTCACTATCTTTTTTATCAAATGGGAGCTGATGAAAACATTTCAATTGGAATGATAGGTTTTAAATAAACATAATTTCTTAAAATACTGATAAAGTAAAATGAGGTTTTATCATACTGATATGAATTAATATGTATACTTGAGCATGTTAAAACCCTTTAGTAGATAGATATAAATAGAGAAATATTAATATCTATTGAGCATTCTCAAATTATAGTTCTGGTGCTAAGCAATTTATATGATTCAGTTGATAACTCAAAGATTAGTTTCTCTAACCCAACTTTTATGAGCATGAAGAAGATCGTACATGTATAGTTATCTTTGCTGGTACAACACTACCCATCACACATTGGGGAAAATGCAGTTTTTAAGTGTGTGGTAACACTGGTGTATTAAGTGGCTTAGGGTTTTAACCATTATTTTTGCAGTAACTCCGGAATTACACATTTCAGTTTTTATTTTTCCAATATAGAGAACCTGAGTAAGATGCAATTTTCACATTGCATATTACCTGAGTATTTTTAAAATGCCTTTTTTGTTGTTTTCGGGAATCTGGGCCTCCTCAGATCTAGAGATTTGGCCCACAAGTAATTAGCAGATTCTTTTAGGCTTTGGCTATTTTAAAAATTCGGGGTAACAAGATCGTCTTCTGAAGGGAGGGCCTGAAATAAATTAATATACGATTAAGAAAAAAAAGCCCCCAAATTCAAAGTGCATATTTTAAATGGAGATGATCCCAGGGTCCTGGGATCAAGTCCTGCATCAGGCTCCCCACTCAGCGGGGAGTTTGCTTCTCCCTCTCCCTCTGCTCCTGCTCCCTCTCCCCCACAAGCACACGTGCTCTCTCAATAAATAAATAAAATCTTAAAAAAAAAATGTCACGGACTGTTAAAACTGTTGGTTATGTTACTAATCTTTAAGAAGCAAAGATTAGGGGCACCTGGGTGGCTCAGTCAGTTAAGCATCTGACTCTTGATTTTGGCTCAGGTCACCCTGTGTCAGGCTCTGCACTCAGCTTGGATTCTGCTTAGGATTCTGTCTCCCTCTCTGTCTGCCCCTCCCCCACTTGAGCTTACTCTCTCTCTCAAATAAATAAATAATTTTTTTTAAAAAAAGAAGAGACTTTCTCTTAAGTATGTATGATCTTTTATTTCCTGGCTTACATACAAGTGAGCCTCACATACTAAGCAGTCTTCTAAGTCCAGCATCTTTCTTGTGCACGTAGTAGCTATGCCTTATATGTCAACTAATTTCAGGTTTCATGGAAAGGAAGAACTATAAGAACTTCTGTTTAGCAAAATGGAAGTCTTTATTAGAGTTAAGCAACAAAGTCATAAAGCCAAGGCATTCGTTTCTACTTAATGGGAAGCACCATGGGGACTTCCGTGACTTGATATTAAATGTTCATATAGCTTCACCAATTGCATCTCCAGAAGTAAGTGGTAAAGTTTTTGGAAACAAGCAGAGCATAAGCCAATGGTGCCTAGTCAAGATCCAATCCCAGATCTGAGGCAATATTGGGAGTACTGCTGGGAAGGGCATGACTTCATTATTCCCTTTCGGCTGCTGGATTATTTGAGAGGACTGTTTCTCTGCAGTCAAGTGAATATGCCCAGCGTAATGTAAGGATGCTTGGTGAATCAAAAACACAGTAATTATTAATTAATGCGATCCCAGGAGGGTAGAGGCGGCTCATTCTACAATGTACAAAAGTGTCTCTGCACGTGAGGAACTGCACCCCAGTTTTCTGTTCACCACATCTCCCCAGACCTTTTTCCAGTGTCTGTTCTCAATTATAGATAGCACATTCTACTTTTGAAGTCACATATGACCTGACGTTACCCTCACACATGTACTGCCTATTATTGATATTTTAAAATAATTTTGATTTCAGATAAAATTGCCCTCAACCTCCCCACTAACTTGTGGTTGTGCTGGTGTAGTGCTATTCTTCAGGTCTGCATACCTTCTGCATGTGTGATGACAGATTCTCCTTAAAAGGGGTGTGGCTGAACCAAGAGTGGGCAGAATTAGCAAAACATGGATTATTCATATGCTGCCATCTGTGGTCAATTGTGTCAAATGTATTCCAGATCCATAATGGGAATTCTCCAGATTATTCCCATATTGGTGGTCTGAGTACAATCAGTTTTTACCTCTCTCCAGGAGAACCAAAAGAAAATTCCACGGGATGCTTACATTTGGAATCATGTCATGTGCTGCACAAGGAACTTACTGTTCATGTTTTATAAGCAATCTTTTTTCTATTATGATGTTAATATGAGTGACAACATTATTTTTTGTTTATCAACCACCTTTATTTTGTGAGTAATGCAAGGATAATTTTATTCGTATTACCTTCATGAATTAAGAGCTTTTTTATTTCCCAAAACACTACGTGTAACTAAAAAAAAAAAAAAATAGAATGGAAGTGATTTGTACATGAATTGAACTCACTTTAATCTGTTCTTTTTTCTATTGTTCCCCAATTCTTTAGCTATAAGAAAGATATTATAGAACTATGGATTTTACATGACATTATCAGAGAATGGAATATTCCACATATTACTTTTTAGAATTGAAACTTTATCCCATTAACAGGGAAATCACATTGAAAAGCACACATACACACACACATACATATATATACATACATATATATATATATATATGCAAGTATATTATATATATAAATACATAAAAAACATTTCATATTTTGACTTACCAAACAGAACATATTGTTATAATTTTTGTTTTATAGGTAGATTTAGTTTTCTAGGTGTCATTAGTATGAACTTTGGTTATTGAACTTTGGTTGAACATAGTGTCCCAGTTCTATAATGGAGCAAAGATAGTTTTTCACAAAAAAAGAAGGTGCATCAAGAGAATGAAAAGACAAGCTATATACTGGGAGAAAATATTTGCAAAAGACCTATCTGACAGGGCTATAAAAATGTGTTATCCAAGATATAATACAGAACTCTAAAATTCAACAATAAGAAAACAAACAACCTAATTAAACAATGGGCTGAAGACCTTAACTGACACCTTACCAAAGAAGATGTATGGATGGTAAACAAGGATCTGAAAAGACGCTCCACATCATATGTTATCAGAGAAATGCAAATTAAAACAACAATGAGACACCACTACACACTTGCTAGAAGGGCCAAAATTTGAAACACTGACAACGCCAAGTGCTGCCAAGGATATGGAGCAACAGGAACTCTCATTCACTGCTGGGGGAACACAAAATGGTACAGCCATGTTGGAAGACACTTTTTCTTACAACTAAACATATGCTTACCATATGATCCAGCACTTGTACTCCTTGGTATTCACTCAAAGCAGTGAAAAACATACATCCACACAAAAACCTACACACATATGTTTACAGCAGCAGGTCAGAAGGAAGGACGGGATCATCAGGCACAGAACAGTGACACTACTCTCTACTCTAATGGTGACAGATGTCATCATATATTTGTCCAAACCCAGAGAAAGGATAACATCGAGAGTGAAGCCTAATGTAAACTTCACGGACTTTGGGGGATAATGATGCATCAACAAAGGTTCATCAACTGTGACAAATGCACCACTCTGGTGGGGGATGTTGATAATGAGGGAGGCTGTGCATATGCAGGTGGGCAGGAGATATATGGGAAATCTCCGTATCTCCCTCTTCCATGTTGCCCTGAACCTAAAACTGCTCTAAAAAAAAATCCATTTCAAAAAAAAAAAAATGTGCTTCCTGAACCTGCCATAGCACCAAGTATCTATGTAGCCTATTGTGCATAGTATACAGTCAACACAAGTTCCCAAAATAGACTTTGGTTATTTATCTATAAGCTACATGGTTTTTATATATTTATATTTGATTACATGTTGCATTATATAGATTTTATAATTTGGGTTTCAACAACTTCATTCATTTTTCTTTCTTTGTCAGGATGTCAATCTTTTCCTATCTGTCAGGGTGTATGCCAACTCCTTATTTATTGAATTTAATCTGCTGTGGCTCAGAAATAAAACATATAACCAGGAAATGATAGTAGTGTCAAGGTTGCCATCATTCCTTTAATAGTTAATAAATAATGAGTACTGCATATGTGTAAGGTGCTATGCAAGAAACAGGTCTATGTCTTCAGAAAGCTTAAAATCTTGTAGAAATTATCATTTCTACATATGCCAGAAAGTTCTTATTTTTAAAGATTTATTTATTTGTTTGAGAGAGAGGGGGAGAGAGTGGAGGGAGGAGCAGAGGGAGAGGAAGAGAGAGAATTCTCAAGCAGACTCCATGCTTGATCCCAGAATCCCTAGATCATGACCTTAGCAGAAATCAAAAGTTGGATGCTCAACTGACTGAGCCACCCAGGCACCTCACAAAACGTTATTTAACATAAGGCCAAATGTTTTCCCTCCAGCAGGTTATGACAGTTGAGACATAGGTGCCTTTAAACGTGGAATGTGATTGAGAATAGATGTAAAGAGAAGGTTGGGTGAGAAGGGGTGAAGACAAAAACTAGACTAGCTTTATGTGGACCTAGACACTGTTAGTTAAGTTGAAATCTGGAAAGTAAGAATATTGTGACATATTTCAAAATTCACTCTGTGCTTTAAGTATTACAAAAACCACATGCTTGATGGGATGTATGCTGCAGAGGTTGTCTGATAGTGTGATGGTATCTAGGGGGCACCAAAAGAAGTATTTGGTGTAATATCTGCTCTAGTCAATCACATACCGAACTTCAGGCCAAAGATAGAGAAGAAAAAAATAAAGTTCAGATACAATGTATATACAGGAATAAAATCATTATTGCATAGTTTGTTTGATTAAATAGTTCAAGTATGACACAAAGTAGACCTGAAAACCTTGACTGCTTTCAAAATAATTTTGAAGTTGATTTCTACTGAACAAACTCCATGCACTGCTTGTCCAAGTGTGTGCTTTCTTATTACTTGAAAACAGAAAAATATGTATGTGTGTGTAGTAAATAACACTACAGTTGAAAGTATTCCTTATGATGCTTTCAATTCTGAAGAAAAAGAACATCGTATTATTTGTTCTTTTCATTTCATTTTATTTTTTTTTAAAGATTTATTTATTTATTTATTAGACAGAGAGAGACAGCCAGCGAGAGAGGGAACACAAGCAGGGGGAGTGGGAGAGGAAGAAGCAGGCTCATAGCACAGGAGCCTGATGTGGGGCTCGATCCTGGAACGCTGGGATCACGCCCTGAGCCGAAGGCAGACGCTTAACGACTGTGCCACCCAGGCGCCCCTATTTGTTCTTTTCATTTTAACATAGGCAAAAGAAGAAACTAGATTGGTAAAACTTAAAAGTAGTATTTACATATGCTAAATATGCACTTTGGTTAAAATAATAATCTAATGACTTAAAATAGAATCTGTTTTAGAAAACAGCTCATAGTGTAGTCAGAATTGGGGTCAGAGTTGACTATTTAATTTCACTTGCTTTATTCACTTCACAAACAATGCATCAATGATCACTGTGTTTAACTGCACATATTTGATTTTGATAATGGTGGTTCCTGAAAGATAAATTTCCAGGGTGTGGAGAATAGATCTATTTAGCTATTCAGTCTGAGCTTCTGAAATGTTAACATGTGCATGTGTATATACAAAAATTTCCTGCATATGTTGATCAGGCATGGTCAATATGCTTTATTTCAAAAGGTTTATTGCTTAGATTATACTACAAGACTGTTTTCCCCCATATACATAATAAGCATCTAAGAATACATTTATACAGTCCTATCACTATATTTAAAAACTTTTTTTATGCTTCACCCTTCCTACTCCCTTCACTATCATTTGTCCAAATGATAAATTCCTTTCTTCAATCTGAGTAGTGAACTGTGGAAGTATTTTCCTTTTTACAGTTGTGGGTATTCATGCTTGCTAGTAATAGGGAAATAAGTATCAACTTAAGTCAAGGAAGTGCTTTTTATCTTTATTTTTTTTTTTAAGATTTATTTACTTCCTGGGGCGCCTGGGTGGCACAGCGGTTAAGCGTCTGCCTTTGGCTCAGGGCGTGATCCAGGCAATCTGGGATCGAGCCCCACATCAGGCTCCTCCGCTATGAGCCTGCTTCTTCCTCTTCCACTCCCCCTGCTTGTATTCCCTCTCTCGCTGGCTGTCTCTCTCTCTGTCAAATAAATAAATAAAATCTTTAAAAAAAAAAAAGATTTATTTACTTCCTTTAGAGAGAGAGAGAGAGCGAGAGCATGAGCATGAGTGGGAGGAGCAGAGGGAGAGGGAGAGAGAGAAACTCAAGCAGACTCGACACTTAGCACGGAGCCTGACGCAAAGCTCAGTCTCACAATCCTGAGATCATGACCGGAGCCGAAATCAACAGTCAGAAGCTCAATGGACTGCACCACCCCGGCACCCCAAGGAAGTGCTTTTTAAATACTGGGGAGTTGGGTGCCTGGGTGGCTTACTCAGTTAAGTTTCTGCCTTATCTCAGGTCATGATCCCAGGATCCTTCCATCGAGTCTCACGTCGGGCTCCCTGCCCAGCAGGGAGCCTGCTTCTCCCTCTCCTCCCTGCTTGTGCTCTCTCTCACTATCTCCATCTGTCTCTCTCTCACTCAAATAAATAAAATCTTAAGAAAAAAAAAAAGACTGGGGCATTGCTACAGAACGAAGTCTCACCATCATGAGCACACCCGCATGTTTACTTAGACAGGTTTCAACAGAGACAAGAAAACTGTGTAGAGGGATCCTATAGAAGAGATCGCCCTGCTGACACAGGGTTGACCAGATATTCTGATGTCCTTTTTGCACTGTGACTCTGGGTAAGTCACTTAATCAATGTACACTGACTTTCCTCTTCTTTGTAATAGGAATGAAGGTAATAATTACCCTATTCGGTTACTGAAGGAATTAAATAAGTTAATTAACCTAAAAGACTTAGAACATGTCTAGTACATAAAAGCATTAAATAGCTACTATAACAATTTTTAAGCCTCAGAACTTTATGCCCAACTAAAAAAAATAACAAAAATCTATCTAGCAGTATTTCCCAGCAACATTTCTTATGAACATCAATGGTACAACCATGATTGTACATTTATATGATGCTATATTTTACATCTATCATTTGATAATTATCACATCTTTAAAAGTTAAGCAGAGCAGGTGCTATTATTCTCATCTACAAATCAATGAACTGAAGGTCAGAGCAATTAATATACTTTCTTAAAGTAATGTATCTGGAATGTAAAACCCAGCAACCCAAGTCATCTGATTCCTATTCTAGGGCTAGTTTTCTTTCATCAGGCATGCTGTTTGTTTTTTTTTTTAAAGTAAATCTTTTAGCTCGTTGTATTTTTTTCCTTTCTGTTTCTCCCTTTCTTTCTCTGTCTCTCTCCCTCTCTTTCCTCCCCTCGTCCCCCCACCACCTGTGGGGTAATGGGAATAGGTGGAGGCATAGAATCTAACATTGTTTTTTCTGTATAATTGCGTTAAATATTTTTTAGTATTGTTTAGACCACTAGATGTTGGGTTGTTTTTGTTTTTTTGGAGGAGGAAGAATAAAATTCACTGAAAATAAGCAAAAGTAGGGGCATCTGGGTGGCTTAGTCGGTTAAGTGTCGGATTCTTGGTTTCAGCTCAGGTCATGATCTCAGAGTCCTGAGATTACGCCCCGTGCGGGATTCTGCACTCAGGGGCGGGGGAGTCTGTTTGAGATTCTTTCCCTCTGGGCCACCCCCCCACTCATGCTCTCTTTCTTACTCAAATAAATAAATAAATCTTTATTAAAAAAGTAAAAGTAAATAATTTTGAGTTTGGTGAATTCTGATTATCTGGACTATTTGCTTTATGCAGAGAAGAACATGAGGAATGTGAGGAACGTTCAGAGTTCTGTTTTGAGATAACTGCTGAAAAAGCATTCAGTTAAGAATTCAAGTTGAATTATACTGTCATCCGGTTTTATCAACATAATAAACATATCAAAAGATGTATTTGGTGATTATTTTCATAAATAAAAGTCCTACTTTGTAAAAAGCATTTTTCTTATAGATTTCCCCATATAATCTTGAATCTTTGTAATTAAATTTTATCCCTTTCAAATATAGTTAGATCATTTTTGTTAATTTCTCCAAAGATCAAATTATAATAATAATAAGACCACATGTATTATTATTATTTTTTTAAAGATTTTATTTATTTATTTGCCAGAGAGAGAGAGAGACAGCCAGCAAGAGAGGGAACACTAGCAGGGGGAGTGGGAGAGGAAGAAGCAGGTTCCCAGCAGAGCAGGGAGCTGGACCCCGGGATCACGCCCTGAGCTGAAGGCAGATGCTTAACAACTAAGCCACCCAGGCGCCCCGGGACCACATGCATTATTAAAGAGACTGTACTAACTTAAATGCCTGTGAATCTTAGATTTTACAAAACTCCATGTATCATTCTTAAATGGAAACTTGAGTTTGAAACCTAAATCTAACCAATATTTGTATATAAACTTAGGTTAAACTTTCTTGCAAACCACAAATCACAGGTAGGATTCTTAGACATTTTTTTAAAAAAATCCATTTTATCATAATTTAAAAAAATTTTATTTATTTAAAGTATGCAGTCTGATATTTCATTTTTTAAAATATTCATTAATATGTAGTATGGCTCATCTAAGGCAAGTCAGAAATTCAGAAACTCCATAAAAAAACATACAAATATCCTATTAGACTGCATTGCATATATTTTTAAGTAATTACAATTTAGAATAGTGATGGAGAATCACCAATCTGGGTTTATTATCAAATTTTTTCTTTACTAAGGGAATAACATATTTTCTGTTCTAATCTATATTAAATCAGGATAGCTGAAAAAGTCTAGAGTTTAGACAGAAAGTGTAGGTTCACACCTGATAGTTATCATGAAGACTCATATTTGGGCAAAATGTCATGTGTACTAAAAGTATTATGACAAGCAAAAGAGTTGGAGTTAGAATCATGAAACCGGCATCATTACTTTAGTCTGTTTTAATAACCGAAAATTCAGTTATAATCAGTCATACAGTACAGATGAATTAGATAAGAAAAGTGGCTAAGACACATTGATTACTACAAGTTTCCTCGAGATAAGGAAGAGAACAGAAGAGAAAAATGTTCCAAGAAGGATCAAAAGAGTAATATTTAATCATGTGTTTTCACAAAGAGAGCTTTCTGCAGGTTCTAAAATACATAAAATGTACATAAAATCTTACCACCGTTCGCCTCTTTGAAGAAGAGTACACAAATGTGTTTAACCAACCCAAATCCTACCTCTTTGTTATTTACTTGGTTTAGAAACCCACCTGAGGGCTTTTCATCCTATAATGGCAAATATTTTTTTAATTTAAATTTGAAGGGGGTTTACTTCAAAATATTTGAGAAGCTGAGGAGGGATGAGCTTCTCCCATTAAAATGTAAACTCCATGAGGGCAGAGATATTTATTTGTCTGGTTGACTGCTCTATCGCTGGTGCTTTGAGGAGTGTAGGTACGAAAGAGATGCTTGAAAGATTTGTCAAACTAATGAATATTGAGTTGTTCTCACTTGTATAACCAAGTTAAGTTTCCAAGGTGGTTTTTCTCCTTGGGAAACAAAAATTGTTGTTTTATGTCAAAGTTTAAGTTGAATGCTTTTATTGACCAAAGTAATATTCTGAAAAAAATTAACAAATGTGGAGTCAGCTTTACAAAAATCAAATATATAGATAGAGTGTCACTCATGCTCAAAATAACAGTTGCAGCAATAAGAAATACTCCTAGCATCTTTCTCTATAGATTGCAACAGAGTATAAATGCAAAACAGCTTTCATTATTTCTACAACATGAAAAATTGCTCTTTTCCATATTTATGGTAAGCTGTGCATTTTTTTAATAGACATTATGTGAGAATAAATTCTGTCTTTGTCACTAGTAATAAACCGGCCAGTATAAAATCTTACTAAAAAATTTTTTTGTTATACTGTGATTTTGATGAGTATCTCTGAATCTTAAATTTACCAAACACCAGCTACAATGGCATTCCTTATTAAAAGTATGGGAAACATTGTGATAAAGCCAAACGTTCAGGGGCTGAAATGCATCATTGTATTGTGAATCCTCAAGAGCGAACATGGCATACAGTGAAAAGATATATTTTTCATGGGGATATTTCATTAGATTAAAGTTATATTGTGTTTCTCACTAGTGATAATAAATCAGTAAAATGAATTATTTCACCAAAATATTTGCCTTGCATCTGACTTTTCCATCATGGTATGTAGATATTTCCTATTCAAGCATTTTTTTATGACCATGTTTATGGTCGCAATGTGGCAGACATCATGTGAACCATCCACCCTCAGAAATTTGGGAAATCAGAGGAAGGACCATCACACTACAGAGTTACACTGCGTCTCTAAAAATCTAAGCGTATTTATCTACTACAACGTACATATAGTGTACGTTGTAGTTTCTGGCATTTTCCCCTCTTTTTCATCTTACACTGGCCATTTATTCAATCGAAAAGATTTTGTGTAGGTGAGGTTGGGGGTGGCAGGAATTCTTTTCCATTCCTGATGTTCTCGTCATATAGAACAATCTAGCCTCTCTCCTTCTCTTAGTCAGTCTTCCCAGTGACCCAATCTGATTGACAGGTCTGCAAGAAAAAGTGTCCATGCATAAATCAATCCCCCTTGCTGCCCTATTTTCTTGGGGGATGACCGTTCTACAAAAAGGGCTATCAGGCAAGAAAGTGGGGCCTGTCCCACAGGGGAGGCGTGGCTTTTCTGATCTGAATAGATGGGTAAATTCTGATTCTGAGGTTACTGTGGAAAAGCCCCCACACCTGCAGAGCTAAGCTACATCCTCTAATCTAGTCTTTATCCACAATAAATGTGATATTTTGACCTTCCGTCTGCCTCTTCTTTCCCATTCTTTGTCTTATTTCATGGTTGGTTCAGAACTCAAGGGAGGCCCACCTGCAGGGTGTGTTTTTATCAGATCTTTTAAATTAAGACACTTAGCTGTTGAAGAAACATCAACATGTGGAATTTTGCTTCACTTGCAATTTGAAGTAGATTCAATTTGTGGTTATGAATTAGTCTATTTTCCATATGCTCTCTGTACATAATTCTTAGTATTGTTTATTCCTTAACGTGTCACTTAGGCCACAGAAAATTTCCTGTGAATCCTTTTGTAGTAGTACTGAGTACATTATTGATGCATCTCTTCATACATGACTATTACTGATGAATCATTAGCAAGCAGATAACAGTGTGTAGCTGGGGATTTTTTCCAGGCATGTTGTTGGAGTTACTTTCTCTTGTCTCATTTCCTTATGGTCAGTGGCATGCAACTATGAGATAGTTGGCCTGAATGTGAACTGTAGTCTGTAACTCAGGAAGAGAGCAAACCTCACCAGCCCACATGGGAATCAAATCCAGGCTTTGGCCTCATTAGTTCCATGATTCAACCAACTAAGCTAATCAGCCACAGATGCACAATTATTATCAACTGCTGATTCTACTTCTTGGGGACTATGGGTTGACAAATTGTATCAAAATGTATGTAGGATAAACTCGGATGTGTTGTATGAAATGTATTTGCAAAAGTAAAAAAAAAAATTTCATTGTCTTTTCCTTTCCAGAAATCTTAACAATTGTGCTAACTATATCCAAATAGAAAATGGATCCAGAATAAAAAAAATATACCAATGTCTCCCTTCCCTTCTTCCTCCCATTCCACACACACTCACACACGTACTCAAATGTGCACGAATGTCCAGTGGCACTTTGAAGCTCTCCTGTGGATATCCAGTATTCTATGGCTACATCAACAAAATGGCTTTGGCACTTCTCTTAGCCTTTACTACCCATTTCTCTTCTTTATGAAGCAGTTCCCTGATCTTTTGTAAAGGTCTTCACCCTCCTTGGTTCACGCACTCACTCCCTGTCTTTTATTTCTCTTCTCTGCTTTCTCTCTTCCTACTATACAGGACTGATGGGAAAAATTCCTTTATGACGGACTATATAATCTCCTGAAAAAAAGCAGTTAACCTAAATAAGTCTAGCAAAATATTTTTTCCAATTGAAAATTACCGATAGTGTCCTAAGAATACACATCCTATGATTAGCAAATACATTTTATCATTAATTATATTATTAAACTATCTTAACAAACAAACAAACAAACAAATGAAAAACCCTAACTGCTTGCTTCATGATGATTAAGCTACTTGGAACATCCTCAGTGCACTGTAAGTGGTTAATCACAGGCAAAAACTCCATGTACTCCCAAAAGTTCCTTTTTCCTATTTTGTTCTCCGCTGGTAAGACAATGAAATATTTGTGCCTTTTAGAGCTTAAGAAACACATAAGATTTTTTTTCTGGCATTCTCCAAATGAAAACTGAATGATAATATAAGAAGTTCCAACTTGCCAAATTTAAGCATAGTTTCTCTCTCTCTTTTTTTAATTTATATGAACTTTCTTCATGGAAATAAATTATTTATCTAAGCAATTTTTAGATAAACTTCATGCTCATGTATTTTAGAGTAAGAATTTCAAGTCCCTGGTTTGAATCTACCCCAACTTGACTTGTATTAATTCAGCATAGTTACAATTTTTAAAAATAGACCTACTTTAAGGCTTTATCTAAAATAGCTACGTCAGTTTTTTTTTCCCTTTTAGTATGGTGCAATCTGGTGCAATCAATTCTTGGTCTTTGCATTTTGATTTAATATCTTAAATAGCTTTATACTTGTCTACTCAATAATGTTCATTTCCTGAAGTAGTCATCAAAAATATCAAAACACTTATTAAATATTGTCATACCTTTTTTTTCATCATTTGCTATTTTTGGTATCATAAGAAGCTTGAGATGCCTTTCTGCTCCCTGATCCTGGCACAACCTCCCTTTGCCGTCTTCATGTTACCATTGAAACTATTTACAATTTGTCTTCATCATAAACAAGGAAGTCTTGTCTTTAAGTAGGTAATTGCCACATTGATGTTTTAATTATCACTATATTTCACTATATCTGCAAAAAAATTAGATAAGCTGGCCCCAAACAGTAAACTATATAATTTAAATCTGTTCTTTCCCTTAAGTTTTTTAAGGCATTTTAGGGCCAAAGATAATTAGGCTACCTGTCAGGATCCTACCAAAGCTCTAATTCAGACAAGTACAGAATAGAGAGTGAAATGTTATCCCCTACTTTTAAAATTGAAAGGTCTGCATTTCCCCGAGCAAATTCCTGGAGATTGTCAAACATGGGTCACTAATGTCCAAAATAGAAGTTGCAACCACAGGGTTCAAAGAGCCCTAAAAAATACTTACTTCAGTAAATAAAATTCATGCAATATTTTACTTACACCTCTATAATTTTTCCATGATTGACAACGTAGAAATAATATATAGAAATATACATAGTCATGAGTTATGAATTCCTACAATTTAACCTATAAATATCTGTTATGTAAATAACATCCTTTGGGGGAGGTACAAATGGCAAAAATAGACGAATAGATACACAGAGACTTGGTATAAAGGTCTACAAATATCCAAGGGGAAAAGCATATTTAAAACAATCTTTTGAGCAATCAAAACAGCTTATTTGGATCACTTGTCAATTTATTGATATGAGAAAATCAGTTGTTGAAGCAGCAGGACAAATGGAATTGACTAGGCCATTGCTGATACAATATATACATACAACATTGATATGTCAAAACCATCTTATATTGACCCCCGTAGTCAGGTTAGAGTCTATATAGCAAAAGCTAGTGTACATGGTTAAGGCTCTTCGGTTCACTTCTAAAATCAAAACAACAGCAGTAGCAATGACAATGGCAAGACACTGTTTGTAGTTTGTATCCTCTAATTATAAAATGGACCTTATGCTTCCAATGGGCAGGAAAAAAAAAGGTCCCATTTTGTGGAAAGAATCCTCATGCTTGCTTTGCTGAACTCCATCTTACAAATGACCTCTAAAATGGCATTCTAACGACAAGCACAGTGTAAGTTACTAGTTTAAAATGGGAAATAGATTCCTTTATCACTTGTTAGATTCGTATAAGCATCAAATTCATGTCTTCACCAAATATGCTATTAATTTAATTTGGAGCGTGCATTCTGATAATTAACAAAATTAGTGAAAAGTGAAAAGTCCTTCTTAGCTCAAAAAGAAATTCTGTTAGCTTAACTTTTTACCATCTTTCTGGCAGCTAGCTTACCTTCCACAATAGATTAGTTCAGCTGCTTAGTAGATGGCATTTATGATACCACAGGGGGATGGTACCCATTATGTACTTGCTAGCTTTCATTCCATAGATAGTCTTCAGTCCCGAGCCATCAGATGGGTCACTAACCCTTGCCAACAATCTCAAAAGCACTGGCTGCTGTTCAAACACACTGGCTGTATAGAGCATATGCCTGGTTCAGCAAATTCTACTGCCACTGTTGGAAAATAATTCAAAGTACGTGCTTTTAGTGGATTTGTAATACTGTGTATTACTATCATTGCATAGACAGGACAATGTGGATTTTTAATAATGCCTTTAACCGAGAGAGATAAGGAATGCATTGACGAAACCACATTTTACTCACAAAGCTAAACCAACAACCTTCAGACCAAATATAGGAGGGTAGTTATAAGATTAAAATAGAGATATATAGCAAATTAAATGCCTCAGGTGTCCTCTTTGTCTCACACTGTTCTCATTGCCACCATCTGAAGCTGAAAGCTTATCACTCACTCCACACCTGCATTACTGTAACTTCTGACTCCAGGTTGCCTCTTGTCTTTCTTTCCACCCTTCAGTTGTCACCCATATATTGCACACTCCTTCCAGACTCATCCATCTTAAACACTACTCTCATCATATTATGACCCTGCTTAAATATCAATTATGGATTGCCATGTCAAACCACACCAAAGACTTTTCTATCTAGATGTAAACACCATACATAAACTGTTTCCATCACCCTCATCTAAATTTATTTACTGTGATTCACCAACAAATACTTCCAAATACCTCTCACTGTCTCATTAAAGATCACATCCACTGGAAACTGCATTTCCTTGTTTTTAAGATTCTCCTCACACAAAATGCCTTCCGCTGTTACCTTGTTTCGCTAACAAAGTTCAGCATGGTCTTCAACATTGTAATCCTGGTGTTTTCACGGAGCACTGTCTCATTATTGCCACAATCATGAGGCCCCATCTCCTCTCAACTCCTATATCCTTAATAACACTTCCTGGTAAAATGACTTTGTATTATTGTAAATTCTTTTGTGTGTTTCAGACACATTTCCATAATTATATCATAACACATTTGAGAAAAGGTGTTAATTACTTTGGTATCTTTTACTATGACAAAAACCATACTAAAGTATTGCAAGCACTTAAAAATTATTGATCAATTGTAGTGCATTTCCACAAGTAATAAAAAATTAGAGCACTATATTCTTGCCCACTTCTGAATTCATAAAGCATCTTCTCCTTGCTTCTCCAGTAATGGAAGTGGTTTTTAAGATATAACAAAATTTCTTTTTGCTATGAAAGTTAAAATGCATAACATGGTACTGACATTAAAAGGCAAAACTCTTGCATATAATAACATGAACTTCCATACATATATATAGTACAGTATTACAGAACCACGAGAAGACATGTAAATACATTTTTGTGTACTTAATTACATGTCAAAAATGTAGAAACTAACCCTGAATACTACATACCATTTTGCCAGTTCCTCAAAAATCAGTACAGATATACTATTGGTATAAGAGAGTTTGGCAATAAATAGCCCTTTAATAATTCGCTATTAAAGTATTATTTTTGGATTTCTGAAGGAATTTCATTTCCTTTCCGATTCTTTTCCTTCTTCTAAACTAAATAAGCTAGCAATTAAAGTTTTTTAAGCTCTGTGATCAGTAACAATGACACACCTCAGGGGTGACCAATTTTTGTTAAACTGCACTAATGAGTATTGGATAGATTTAACAATTCTGAAAGCCTTTTGTCCTTTTGTAAAAAATTCAATTTATTATTTTGTCTAGGCATTTCTTTAAATGTCACTTATAATTCTAGAAGTAAGCTCCCATTGTAATACTTGTAGAATTTTTACAAACTTATAAAGAAGTGACTTTCTAAAGTCAAAAGCTATGGCAATTCTTTTTTTTAATTAATTTTTTTATTATTATGTTCAGTTAGCCAACATATAGTACATCATTAGTTTTTGATGTAGTGTTCAATGATTCATTAGGTGCATATAACATCCAGTGCTCATCACAACACATGCCCTCCTTAATACCCATCACCTGGTTACCCTATCTCCCCACCCCCTCCCTTCTGTAACCCTCAGTTTGTTTCCCAGAGTCCAGAGTCTCTGACGATTTGTCTCTCTCTCTGATTTCTTCCCATTCAGTTTTCCCTCCCTTCCCCTTTGGTCTCCCCAAAGATACAGATGTAGTGAAAAGAAGGGGTACATGCACCCCAATGTTCATAGCAGCAATGTCCACATCAGCCAAACTGTGGGAGGAGCTGAGATGTCCTTCAACAGACGAATGGATAAGAAGATGTGGTTCATATATACAATGGAATATTACTCAGCCATCAGAAAGGATGAGTACCTACCATTTGCATCAATATGGATGGAACTGGAGGATATTATGCTATGGCAATTCAATTTTATAGTCACTACTTTAAAATTCAGGGATCACTGGTCAGTTATCCAACCAACCAAAATAGCAACAAGGGGTCCAGGAAAAGCTGTCCTAGATGAGATTTCTAATTTCTCTGAACCTCATTATTTCCTTGTATTCACACAGCTCTATGCTGTCCCTTCTTGCTTAATGATCTAATCTGCCCACCCTAACACTTTTGCATATATATTATCTGTGAAGAGTGGGACATAATGAATATTGCTATTATATTGATAATATTAATCTTGATAATATTTTGATAATACTGATCATAGATGGTTTGTTAATATTTCAAATATTAATATGACAGAGAGATGCCTAGTGCTCTGGAAAGAAATGCAGTTTAAGAGATTGTTCAAAAACACATATAGATGGGGACTGAAACATATTTTTCTGTTTGAAAAATAATGGAAAGATCAAAGTCATGGGACAGTCTGGGGAAACTAGTGAGCATGGTTTTTTGTTGTTGTTGTTGTTATTTTTTGCTGTATGTAACATAAATGTGCAAAGTAAAGAGAGATTTGATAACCAATTTATTCCCATGTATGTGTTCATTTTAGCATTGTAGGACTATTCCCTGAAATATATTTTTCTCGCTTCAAATTTAAATAAAGCAGTTTCAAAAGACAACAATCCAAAAAAGATGTGTTGTCTGCTTCTTTGTAGAATACACAGCTACTGTTTATCTTTTATACCATTTAACTGCATAGGAAAGGCACAAAAAACAAATCAAGAAAACTCAATAATCTAAAATACATCTTCTTTTTGCCTCTTCAAATTACTTCAGTGTTAAATTTAAAATTATATTTTTATTTTTTCCCGCTCTTAATT
Organism: Ursus maritimus; assembly: GCF_017311325.1. NCBI lineage: Eukaryota > Metazoa > Chordata > Mammalia > Carnivora > Ursidae > Ursus > Ursus maritimus. Next base: position 25,780,534 of record NW_024426552.1, read on the forward strand.
TTCTAAAATAACTGCTATTTCTATGTCAACATTAAAAAGAGGAGAAGCTATACCAATACTTCTTTGTTTCATCTGCCTGAGAAAAACAATTTCAATTAATGATGCAACACCTCACGGTCCCCTTTCTTAACCTGTGTCCAGCTCAGCAGCCTTTTAATGAAAACCCAAGTTCAGTAATATGAAGGTATCCATTTCCCTGGAATTGACTACACCCAAATTATCCCTTTAATAAACTGAATATACTGGTGCCTGAAACTCAAATCAGGGACTTAATACAGTAATGAGTCTGTTTTTTTCCCCAACAATATTGCACATAATTATATTCATGAATTTCATTTCATGAGCTCTATTTCATACTCTCCTCACATTAAGAGGGGCAACGTTTTGTTTCGTTTTGTCTTATGAACTCAGTTAGCATTTCCAAGTGTCAAAGCAGAGACGATGGTAGCATCCGCCAAGACACTGTCCTTTGAGATGAGCTAAGTGCTAGCCTCTTTGCCACCGTATCTGCCTGAATGCTCCGTTCAGCTTGAGATTTTTTTAAAATTTGAAGCGCTCTAGTTAGTCGGTGTCCTCTATCCCTCTGTAAGAAAGACATTTCTATGATTAAAGCATATGTGTTGGATGCCAAAACTACCAACCCAAAAGTGAAAAATTAAAACATTTTTGGTGAGTTATGTTTTCATTTGTTTTTGGCTATAGGATTAAAAAAATGGCCAGTTTAACTGTTGATGAAGTACACTGTGTGGTCCCAAGGACTGTGGTTTGGTGCCACCTACCAGATGACTTCCCAGTACACTCAGGCTCTCAGACGGCTCTATACTCCGTGACTCCAGAGATCATTTCCTACATAATATCTCTTCTTAATAAAGCAAAAGGCATTCATACTGGTATGAGATGAAAGCCTAGAAATATACAATTTAAAGATGGAAGCTATTACTTTTGTGAGAAATAGGAAAGGATGCTAATAAACAACATTTGTCAAAGGTAAGGTTACAGATAAACAGCACTCCAGATTGGTACTGAGAATTACAAGGGATGGAATTTATATGGAGAACATTGACTCAAATTTCATCTATTAGAGCTTCATAAACTAGGAAAAGAGTGGAAGTGGGAAGAAGGTACCGAGAAACTTTCACAGTTTGTCTATGCATGCTTAGTTCAAGCAAAGTTTTAGACCGCTATGAGGTCTAATCATTAGATTCAAGTGTGAGCTTTTAGAGGAGGGTGAAGGAAAAGGGAGATGGGAAAAACAGATCACACTGAAAAAAAGGAAAATTAAAAGAGAACCGAGATCAAAGGAAATAATAAAAGCAAGAGATGGGATGATTAAAAAGGGAAATGCTGTTATACAGAAACCAAAAAAGCTAGCAACACATAGCACTAAGGTTTGGCAAATTTCATTTTGTTTCAAATAGGAGCTAAAGCAAAAAATTGAGGTTTAAACTGTTGAAAAGCCAGCTTATGAAGCTTAGGATTTAATTTCAAACTCAGCTTTTCCCCATTTTTCTAGCATGGAGGTTTTCTTTTTTTCTTTTTAAAAAAGAGTCTTTGATCTTGTGCCTTAACGAGTCTGGTCAATATGTAAAGAATCAAAATTGTGAGTGTTGATGCCTCTATTTTGTTAAATCAAGTATTAAACATTGCACTATTTGTGTGGTCTGAAGACTATTGGAATTGTACTTTGAGGTGTTTGAAGATTCTGGAAACAAAGTGCCTAACCAGAAAGGCAGAGTAAACCTTTTTTTTTTCCCTTGGGGGCCAGAAAGACATTTTATTTATTTAGATGAATTAAGCTGAATAATATAAAAATGATCAATTCTCCATATCAGAGTTGATCCGTAATTACATCTGATAAGTCCAAGTCATTAATAAATGTGGATCCTGGCAACCCAGTGTGCAACCTAACAATCTGTACTATTTCTCATTCTAAATTCAACTAAACGAAAACTAAACTCTCTTTTAGTCCACTATCAGAAATTAATGAACAATTAAAAAAATTCAAACTCTACCTATGTTAGAGAAATAGCTAGTCTACTTCAGAGAGTTACTTTTGAAAAAAAGCAACCCTAAACAATTTAAACATTACTGATTGATTTTCTATGTATGGTTTTTATAATTGGACCTACCGCTGATTATTAAAAGGACTACCACAGTTTACTGATCACTAGCTGCAAATACTATGCTAAATAAGATATAAATATACATATAAATGCAAATGTAAATATAAATATATACCCAAATGAGACAGGTGATATTAACAGAGGGAATTAGAAACTCTTGATTTATTTTCTAGTTTTTGAAGTTACAGCTTTAAATGCAAGCCAATAGAATTGATTATCAAATTAGCTGGTCTATTTTTCTAACAATAATTAACTTGTAAACTGAGTGCATATCTTGATTATTATGTTCTTAATTTTTTCTTTGGGAAGAAACATGTGTTTGGCTGAATGGAAGGCAGATAATCAAAAATGAGTCACACGTATCCCAAGAAAGCTACAAAAATAAATAGAGTTTAATAACTACCATTTGGTAACAGTTACACAAAGTTACTTTGCATAATTTTTTAATTAAACTTAAATGTACACTCATACTTATATAGAACATAATCACCATATGCAAATTATTTTAAATTATCTTAACTGCTTCAAATACATATTATTTATATATCCTAAAGCTCTTTTTTAAAGACTCAACAACCAAATAGGATAAACATTATTGAGAAGTTCTGGATAGGTAGTCCTGAGGTTATTATTTTTCTTAGTTTGTTTTTGTTTTGATCTGAGGTTATTTTGAAATGCAAAATTTACAAAGGGCTACTGTTTTGTAATTAAATCTTATAGCAGTAGGACATGTTCTCAGAGTCTATTGAAATGCCTGTATTGGACTTTTCAGGCAAAACAATTCTGAGAACAAGAAACAGAACGAAATGCAAGCTGAAATAGATAGGGATCTCAGATAAATGTTAGGGCGTATTTATCAAATGTTAAACCAGAGGTAGGATTTTAGTTGATAGAAATGGGGGAAAGCTTTTATAGGGAAAAGGAATGAAATATACCAGTTTGACACAATTATAGGGTATGTGAAGCAGACTTAAGAAATTTAGTGAGGAAAAAAGAAGGTGAGACTGGACGGGAAAGGTGATAGTCATCTGGACCACAGATATGGAGTTTATTTTGTGGACGACTGGGACTTGTTGATATTCCCCACACAGTGCGGTCAGGATATGCTATGGGTCTAGGTAGCATGGTGGCAGCTGTAGATTAAAGGCAGTTAAGTGGGAAGACTGGAAGGTGAAAGACTCTTAAGAAATGGTGTTAAATATTTAAAAACTTTATCCACTAATTAGTATAAATGAAAAAAATCTAGTTTAGAATAACAGACTGCAAATTTTTATGGTTATCTAATTAGCAAACATTACACATCATAAGACTTTCCGATACTGGCAAGAGAGAGGTGAATTTAGGAGTCTTGCAAATTTCTCATGGTAATATAATTTGGTACTATCTTTCTGGAAAGAAATTTTGCAAAATGTATCAAAAGCTCTACGTTGTAGGAGTATAGTAATTCAATTTCTAGAAATATATCTAGAGGAAAAATTGAAATGCAGATAAATATCTCCATAAAATAGGAGTCAGATACATATATGAAACAAGATATTGAGCTGATGTCAAATTTTTACTTACAAAGAAATTTTATTTCATGAGAAAGTACTTATTGAATTAATATTAAAACAGTGATAAAAGCAGGTAAAACATATTTAGATATTAGCTAAAAATACATGTATTTCATAAAACTAAGCAGTAGCTGAAGGAAATAGCATAAAAATGTGAATACCTATTTTTTTTCTGGAGGAGGGGGTTATTCATTTATTCCCACAGTAAGCAGTTACCGAGCATCTAGAACACCTCTGTCATCATTTAATATGGTGCCAGGAATACAAAAATAATTGAGCTTATAAAATATTAGGGAGAGTTAGATACTGAAGAACTGCAGTGAATTGCTCTGCTTGATACCTCATTATAGAGTGGGTTTTGCATAGGAGAGTGTGGACGTACTTAAAAGGGGATCTGAGCAGGAAATACACGGAGGCAGGAGTGGGGGCCTGCCGCGGGGCAAGAGCATACAGGAAGTAGGAGGAAGACTGACAAAAAGAGGCTACATTGGGGAAGGTGGTGAGGCCAATTTTTGCAAGTTGTAGAGGGAAGGATATCAGGGGAACAAAATGAGGGATAGCTTTTAGTTAAAATAATGGAAATCTCACAAGAGTAAGGAGAAGTTAGCCATGAATCTGGGAAAGACTGAGTTAGATCAAGCTGAATGGAATGAAAGTGTCAAAAAAAGAAAGATGTGTATGTAAGTTGATAAATGAAAAAATAAACATCTCCAAAATGCTTCCTTCAAAAAAGTCGAGATTGGATTCATGTGGCTATAAGAGGAAAAGTCTAGTTTCTACAAAGAAAACAGTTTTTTTCTTAATGCAATTTATTGTCAAAAGAGTTCTTACAAATTTTCATCTCCTTTTATGAATACATGAATTTTCAAATTTTAAAGCAAAGATGACAAAAAATTTATATTCTAATGGATTATTGATGCTAAAGCTATGAACTTTTTTTTTTTTTTTGCTCATGAAATTCTAAACTGGAAAAATATCCTAGTAGTTAAACTTAAGAAGAGATTTATTTTTGGATACTAAATTAAAGATAAATTCTATAAAATTGGACACAAGCTTCTTGCTAAAAGTAGATTGGAGCAATATTAAAATAAGCAAACACTTACTTTAATTATATATTGCTTCAAGAAACTCACGAAAATACCAGCCTTGATGACATAACTCAACATTCATTCAAATAACCATTCTGTCCCACTTCTGCCTCACCCCACCTTCCCCTCACTCTGCTTTTCCCTCACCTCTAACTCATCCTCTTGTAACCCTCGAAGTCATACTCCTACACAAAACCTATGATAACTTCAGAACCTAGGAAGGGAGGTTTCTTGTTTTGTTCTTAATCTCAGTCTTTAGAAAGTTAAAAAAAAAAAGTTATCTCTGAAAACACTCCAAATTCTTTTGATACTCATTGACCATACACCAGACAGAGCTATATGTGACTATGTGGTCAAGGAAATTTCTACCAAAGAAAGAAGGATGGGCAGGAAAGACAATGAGAGGTCAAGATTTAGGCTGATAAAGGATCAAACCATGTAATGTATTCGTGAGCAATGACTGATCTTCAAATTATCTCAAATAATTTATTGTTTTTTGTTTGTGATGCAAATTGCTAAAAAATCACTTTTTAAATATGCCTGCAAGTGACTATTATAAAAGATAGGCTTTGTCTGTTTATGACTTGGACATAGCTCAATATACATATTTTTAAATGACAATTATGGTAACATAGCGAAAATAATGATATAAATTGTCTGACAACATAAATTAGAAAAAATCCATTATCAAATTAAGTAATTAAGTTTTATCTCTAGTTTTGATAAGGTTTATTGATTCACTTGAATTATATCTTGATGATGATGAAATATAGTAAAATCTGAATAATAAAGAATCCTACAACACTTCAAGACTATGGAATTGATTCAGCTATACGGCATTCCACCTTATATCATCTTACTAATATTGATCCCACAGAGATCTCACTAATATGTATAGGTCTAATTAACAGTTGAATATAGCTTGACTAAAATGTGTAGCCTAAAATATATTTTATATGATTTAATAACTGCCTAAAACCTATTTAATTCTCAAAGGAAAAAAAAATGCCTTCTCAAACTATGTTTCTTTCTACGTTCACTTAACGTTTCTATAACTTTATTTTACAGTGGTAGAAAATGAAATCATTTTTCTTGATTATGCTAATTCGTATGAAGGCAACATTAGACAGAAAAGGAATTGAGCAATATGTTATTAAGATCAAATATTGAATTTATTTTTACTCCCATTTATTTTTATGTTATTGGCATTCATTTTGATGAGCTAATGCAGGAAAATATTGCCATGGTTAAGTGAGTTAGATCACTGAAAACACACTTCTAGAAGCTTGTTCTTTGGGGCACCTGGGTAGCTCAGGTCATGATCTCCAGGTCCTGGGACAGAGCTCCATGTTGGGCTCCCATCTCAGTGGGGAGTCTGCTTCTTCTTCTCCCTCTGCCTCTCCCCCTGCTTGTGCTCTCTCTGTCTGTCTGTCCTCTCTCTCAAATGAATAAATAAAATATTTTTTAAAAAAGAAGCTTGTTCTTCTTGAAGTGAGTTGGGTGCCATAACATTATATATATATTAAAAAAATCTGATATGGAGAAGTAGGATCCTGAATGTTGAGTAAACTCTAGTCATGTTTTTGTGCTCATATTTGAACAAGGTGGGTTTGAAAACTTATGAGGTAAAATATAAAGTGGACAGTTTAAACATAAAATTTGTAGAATTAGAACAAACACCAAGATTTGGTTGTTCTTTTTATTTTGGAAAGATTCTTCCTAGACTTTAGATCCTGTCTTTCAAAATATAAGGCATCTATTAAATAAGTCAGCCCACATTAATATTCAAATACATTAAATTTATGGGTGAGACTTCTGTCAGATCAGTCCTACATTTATACTTTCATGTAATCCACTAGCTCACCATGGTTTCAAGTTCTGAAATATATGGCATATATTATGGCAGGACTACTTCATTTACATCAACGAATTAACTTGCACTTACATCTTCATACTGATTATACCCAAATCACTATCTTTATTCTAGGTTTTCCTCTTAAGGGCCAGATTTATGTATTCAAGTCTACTTACATAACTAACTGAATGTACTCCAAACACATCAACCTCTCAACATGTTCATAATTGACCTCATCTTTCCCCTAACCTGTTTTTTGTACTCAGTTAATGGCACTTTCATTTCCCAATCTTTCTCTCAAAACTTGGGAGTTATCCAAGATTTTCAGGTTATGTTAACCTTCTACACAACATTGGTGAAGTCTTGTCAATATGATAGCGAAAATACTTCCTGAATAACTTACACAACTATACCTTCTCTCATTTTTTTCTTTTTTGATCACTCTTCTTTTTTGACCCTTTTTACTTGATCAATTTACTTAGCTTTCATGGTTGCCAAAACTTCCAGAGACCATACTAAAATGTAAATTCATTCCCATTCTTAAATGTATTCATTTGTTCTATACTATCTTCAACACTTAATTCAAAGTCATTAGCATTGCATTCTTGTAGCCTAGCCTATGCTAGCTCCTCTTGCCCCGACCTATCCTCTGCATTCCAAAGACCGTATTATTAGTCCTCAAGCATGTTTTTCTGGCCATCAGTATTTGTTTATGGTACCTGGTACTCCCTTTTCCATCTTGTCAGTCTGTCTAACTGTTCCAGTTTCCTTCCATATCCCTTCCTCTTGGAAGCCATACTTGAGGTTTTTGGCTCCACCTAGGGTTGAAAGCTTATCCCCTGTGCTCTTAGGTCTCTGGTGCATCCCTCTGAGGACAGAGCACCTCACTTATGCCTGTGAGTCTAGTACACAGTATATGATATGCTCAATACTCATTGATAAAATCCACAAATGAATAAACACTTAAATAGATGAAAATAAATGATGGGAAGCTACCTGCATGCTTTCTAAGTTTGGGCTGTTAAATATTCTGAGTTTTAAAATGCTCCACTTACATTCGTACATTTTGTATTCTATATATTTTAGATAGTTCAGTGAAACTGAGTACTAAAACTTAACATCTGTGCTCATCGTGTGCAGAGGAGGAGGATGGCATCACATAAATTCTGTCTACCTCTTTCATAAAAGATAATCCAAAAGGGTAATTTGAGAAAAATCATAATTTATTCATCCACTATTTTACCATTCTGGCTTTTCCATTAACTGGGATGAAAAAAAATTACCGAGTAGGCATTATGGTTGAAGTTTTAGGGACATAATGACAGCTGTGCTGTTAATGTCTCCATTTAGTTGAAATCCTTTGGTTTTGGACTGCTATGTGGAAAAACTGAGTTTGTGGTTGGGATACTGAAAAATGAGAAAGTATTCCCTCCCGACTGACTATTCACTTTGAGTTTCACTGCAGGTGCTTGAGTTGACTGGAGATCTGACCTTTACGATAATTTGAATACATGAAGGGTTCAAGAATCTATTTGGTTTCTTTGGGCATCTTAAATTAGAAGATGCTCAAAGGTCACTGCTGATAAGACTGAGAAATGAGGTTTGTTGTGAAAAGGAATAAGAGGTAACAGAGCTATCACAGGATGACAATGAGGTAAATACCGGTTAAAGTTTTCCCTTTTCTCAGTCTATTACTCTCTAAACACAGAGGCTTATAAAATGCTAGTTCTCTGAATTGTAAAGTATATTTTAAACATTTTCTCTGAAACCACCAAAACAGGAAGTGAATTTTCCTTTCTAATAATAGTAGAACATGAAAATATGCCCACAAGCAAGGCAAAGCAGAAAACTAAGGCAACTGTAAGGGTAAATTTGGCACAAGGCTGTTTCTGTCTCAATAATCCAGGTAACTGAAACTGAAACAGGTTCAGGCCTGCAACTGGCACAGTTTTCCTCTTCTCTCTGGTAGCAGAGACACAGGACATTTTCACTAGTCTGGAACCAGGTTTAAGCTACAGCATTTTTCTCTGTCTCTGGTACATTTTGAAATATGGAATGAATTACTTGAGTTTCAAATGATATATTCAGCAATAAGTTTGTTTGACAGCAATAAGTTAATGAGAAAGTAAAGCTTTCACATGATTCTGTGCAGACAGAATTGACACGTAGATCCCTTGCTGTATACACATAACTGTAATACATGTACATAAATACATACAAAAGTACATAGGTACTCTTCTCCAGTTTTGACCTTCTCTCTTCCTCAATGGGCACCTCAAATTTAATGTCTAAAACTGGATTCTTTTTAGGTCTCTCCCTGCTTTCCAAATACTTACTCATCCTCGGATATACCTTAGCTCAATATAGGATATCACTATCCATCCGGGAACCCAGGGCACAAATCGGGAGTTTTCCAAGCTTTCATTCTTTCTCTTTGCACTGTGATTGACCCGTCCCCCTTCCACTACCCATTAACTGGGAAGTTCCACTGATTCTACTTCTCAAGGGACTCCTGAATCTGTGTACCAATGCCCCTCCCCTATGCTCCATCCCTTCCATTATTGCTCTCTGTTAGGTCTTTGTCTTTTCTTGCCAAGACTAGTGAAATGGACTCCTAATTAGTATCACTGTGTCTGTTCTTCTCCCTGCACTTAGTCATCTATTATCAGACTACCATACAGTCTCACAATGTCATGTTCCTATTACCCATAGATAAAGCACGTGGCCTTAGTATTACAAAGAAATGTCTCCATCACCTGGCTTCTACTTAATGTCTCCATTCTCCACACACACCCCTCTGTCATATAATTTTTATTTCACTGCAGAAGATTGCAAATTTTCCCCTTCCCCCTACTAAGCACTGCTATTTCATACTTCCATAACTTTGCCGAGTTCCTCTTCTTAGAGTTGTGTTTATCTCTGGTTGGTCAGCTAGCTCAAATAAGTTAAATTCTTCATTCACTCTACAAATATTTATTAAGCACCAACAAGATACCAGCTACTGGATTAAATGCTGAGTATCAGATTGTGTTCCTTCCCTATCCTGCTTTTCACATTTAGTTTAGTTTTCATTAAGACCCTTCATGGGCATCATCTCCTCCAAGACACCTGAGAGGCTGGTCTATCCCCTGTCTTCTGTACCTATGAATATTCCAATGAATGTCCCAATCACTACACAGGAAACATGTTTGCTTATCTGTCTTACCCAAAACACTGTGGTCATTGTACGGCAAGTTCTCCTGTCTTATTCTTCTTTTCATTTCCCAAGTCCAGTGTCTGGTCCATGACTATTGCTTAATAAATATGTTTTTAAACTGAGTTGAATGTTACTAAGATTGAAGATTGTCAATGTAAATTAAATTTACTGCAATTCTTTCAGGTCCCTGCCATCATTTTTTTTTTTTTAATTCTCGTGCTATTCCTTCTGTCATTGTTTTTCCTCTTTGCTATCTACATCTCCTCTCTCTTCACTTAAATATTTGGAAAACTGTGCATAGACTGTCATCGAGAAGTGGTATTAGCATTGGCCACTTTTTTGGTCAGAGGAGCTTAGTCGTGTTTTGCCAGCAATGGAAATTCTAAGTTTCAGGTAGTTCAGAGAGAAAATGAGTTCAGAAAGGAAAGGGAGAACAAGAAAATGTTCTATAGAGGGGAATGCTACTGGAACCAGTGCTCAGGATGCAATGAAATCAGATGTGGAAGGAGTCGCTATCATCCAGTATTGGAATCCTGAGCTGTTACTGACTTTTTAAGGCTCCTGTCTTTTTATACACATGACACAACATGAACATGCATGCAAGTGCACACATACACGCAGATACACACATGCACTCACACATACATAGGCATACTCTTGTGTTTTATTATGCCTGAATTGCCCATTTCTCTACTTTACAAACTAGAAATACCCTACTCATTCTGCAGGTTCCAGGTCAAAATCCATTATATCCTAGCTCACATTTACCCCACTCTATTCTGATCAGAATGACCAAAAACTGTTGTAAATGACCACATTCTTTAAAAATATTTGTTTATTTGAGAGAGAGAGAGAGCAAACGTGAATGCAAGAGTGCCACGAGTAGGGGGAGGGGCAGAGGGAGAGCATTTCAAGCAGACTCCCTGCTGAGCGTAGAGGGGCTCCATCTCCAACCCTGAGATCATGACCTAAGCCAAAATCAAGAGTCATATGCTTAGCTGATTGTGACACTCAGGTCCCCCAAATGACCACATTTTTAATGTCTAACCCATTGTGAATAAAAGATTATGGTAAATACAATTTAAATTAACTATTAGATAAATGAAATAAAAAAGGCAGGTAAAATATATCCAATATATTGTTTTATAATAATTAGATTTAGTGGAAATAAAATCACTTTGTCAAAATGCTAAAGAGGTCTCTAAATGTTTATTCCCAATTTCTCTACTATGTCATCATGAACCAGAAACAGCATGTAAACTGGAAACAGTCCATAGACCATGCTTTGAGAAACACTACTCTAGGGAAACTAGTATTAATTTACATAGTAGCCAGTGTATGCATGGTCACTAAGTAAATTAAAGAACAGAGGAAGATACCAAAGCTTGGTGGGTTGTTTTTTGTTTGTTTGTTTTCCTATTTTGGACATGTTTTACACTTTTCTCTTTAAAGTTTTGAAATATTTACTATTAGCATCACCCAAATGATTCAAAGTCGGTTTCCCTAGAAAGGTTTTCATACATGAATTCATTCCTCACTAGCATTTATTGAGCACAGGCTATATACCAGACACTATTCAAGATGCTGAGATCCAAGTTTATATAAGCTATGGTTCCTGCATCAGACAAATCCAAATTAAAGGTCATTCTAGCAAACAAGTGGAATGTAATCTTCGAAAATATTGGGGTCATGAAAGTTAAGGTAAGTCTGTGGAACTTTTCTACATTTAGGGAGACCAATACAATGTGACTACTGAACAAGACACATCATTTAGAAACAAATTCTTACATTCTAAAGGATAGTAGTTGGAATTTATTTGGACAACTGATAAAACTTGAATGGAATCTGAGGATTAGATGGTAGTAATTCACCAATGTTAATTTCCTGATGTATTAGTCAGCTCAGGCTGCCATAACAAAATATCATAGAGTGGGTGGCTGAAGCAACAGGAATTTGCTCCTCATAGGTTTGGAGGCTGGGAAGTCCAAGATTTAAGTGCTAGCCAATTCCTTTCTTTGGTGAGAACTCTCTTCCTTGCTTGGGTCCTCACATGGCAGAAAAAGAGAAAGGAAGCAAGCTCTCCGGTGTCTCTTCTTATAAGGGCACTAATCCTATCATGAGGGCCCCACCTTCATGATCTCATCTAAACCTACTTAGCTCCCAAAGGCCTCTTCTTTAAATACCATTACAATGGGGATTAGGGCTTCAACATTTGAATCTGGTGGTGGGGTTGGGGATACCTGAGTCCTTAGCACCCAAGATTGATGACTTTATTGTGGTTAGGTGAAAAATGTCTTTGTTTATGAGGATATACAGACTAACATAATTTCAGAGCAGTAGGTAGGAAATTTACTTTTAAATAGTTTTCTGTGCTGTACTTAAAAATTTTCTTTAAGTTTATGATTGTTTCCAAAAAAAAATTTAAAGATATTGTTTCTGGTCTTAAGATTTTTAATTCTATTTGGTAAGAGAGATATGTAAGCACCTGTAATTAGATACCACTAAGTGCAGGAAAATGTGTGATAGTATAAGAAAGTACTGAAATAGCAGAAGGAAGGGTGAGTTTGTCTGGAAGGAAAGCAGGAGAGACATCAAAAAGGAAGTAAATCTTAAATAGGTCAGATAGGAAAACAAACCAGGGCCCATTGGATCCATTTTTACTTAGTAATAATTATGTGACAGGATTTGCATGTTTGATATATATTTTTGCCATGAATTTGACTTCCTTTTGATCTATCATTTCATCATTTCCTTTTTAAGATTCATAAAACACAAAGGTTTATAAAAAGCTTGAAAAAAAGGAAAGATAGTAATAAATTAACGGTAGAAGGTAAATTGGGGGTCAGATAAAAGTGTCCAAAAAGATGATGTTTCTTAGCTATCGTCCTTCAACATATCACAATACATTTTAACACCTTCTTAGCTTCCTTGGTTCACTCTTGCTCTACCTTTTCTGGTCTTTCTGGCCTCTGGAATCTAGAGATAGACTGAAAAGGCTTATCTGGTAGATCTCCATATTTGTCACTACGACTATGGTCCTCCTTAAAATATTATATGAAATTTCTAATGGATAAGGGAGAACAGGGTTAGTGTGTTCTTTAATTTCTCTATTTCTTATAGAGGTCTATGATTCATTTATTGATTGGTCAAATATTTACACTTTATCTATGCAAAGGTAGAAAACTGCCTACCCATGGCACATCTTGACTCCTTGTGTGGTTTCCTTTTTATTTTGTTCCACTTAAAAAAAATTGATCTAACACTCAAAAACCATAAGATTTTACATAAAAATTCCAGTGTTCAACTCTCAATACCTTTAGAAGTTGTGGCCACTAGAATAAACAATTGACTAGAAAATTTGACTGGAATGAGTAGAAGCAGCCCTTGTATGTTGAGCGTATGATCATTTCCCCAGTTCATACAACTCCCTACTGTCTGATATTGGTTTGTTACGTTCACTTTTGCTGTGTATGTAAGTCCTGAAGGTACTTGCATATTCAACTCTGGCCAAAACTTAGATAACAATGACCGGGAGAGCTTTAAGAACAAAGACAGCAAAAGTATGCATTTGAAAAACTAAGTTTCAAGCTCCAGATTTTAAAAGGCCAGCAATGAGCTCAAAAGAAATTTTCTGTAGAAAAGACAGACCACGATCCTTTCCTCCTTCCCAGCTTGCCCAGTAAAAAGTATGTTAAATCAGAGTTGGGGCTAGTCAGATGAGGAGAAAAACTATGCACTGGGTATTACAATCAGTTTCATAAAAGATTTTTATACCCACTAATTCTTAATTTTTCTGTAATGGAAATTGTTCTTGGTAAATCTGTTCAGATATTTGAAATTTACATTACACTCAGTTCAGACTGATGTGGAATCGGAGATTTCTTCAAGCACAGTTCCAACTATGAATAACTCTACTTTTGCTGGTTGAGACTGTGTTAAAGATTCATTTAAATGGCATGAGTAGCAACTTGCATTATACAAAGTACTGAAAACAATACTCCCTTTCTTCTAACAGACTTCATATAAAGAATTCTTTCACATTTTATTTCGATTTCGCAAAAAACCATCCATATTAGTAATCGAGAGTCAACTTTATTACTATCTTAACAATAATAATGTTTTACACGTGTATAATGCTTTAAAGCTGACAAGCTGTTTTTAAGCTTATATGAGGTAATGTATAAGTTCACCATACAGATATTTTTTTCATATATTCATAAATATTTTTCTGAAATATTTGGCTTGTAAGTATGCTTTTGAGCACGAATACCACAGAAAAAAATAATTAAAACTTGACTTAAAATAATTTTCATTATATATCAAAAGCCACATGTTTATGTTAGTCCATCTCATTCACCAGAAGCACTGATTATTATTAACTCCAGAGATAATACAAAGGCAGATAGTGGAATCTTATAAAATTGGGTAAGATTAAACATTTCTGCCTGATTCCTCCCCTTTCTCACACTTCAATCCAGTTTAACTGAAAGACCATTTATTCAGCAACTACTAGGTTCAAAGATAAATAACACACAGTAATTACCTTCTATGGGTTAACAGCCTAGAAGGGGAAAAAGATACATGCAAGGCGAATTTTAATGTATGACATAATGTGATGAGATCTCTTTTTTGCCAGGTTTATAGAGATGTAAAATAATGGGTAAGAATGAGGATGAAGGGAGGAGTCTCTTTGAATGCATATGGAAGGAGGTGTCACTTGGGGTGAACCATGAAAACACGAATAGAATTTTAGTTTTACATACCTATGACACAGTTGCATGAACATTGCTATTATTAGCTTTTCTTTTCCCTCACCTTTTATGTGCACTTACCTAGTAATATTTTTTATGCTTCTTTACTGTAGCACGTTTTCTTCACTCATTAATTTCCTAATTCAATGTACAAATGGGAATTATTCTTTTGTATGCCTGCCAAAAGTGTTACTAAGAAAGGTTTTCCCTCATTCTATTTTGAAGTTCTACTTAAAAAAAAAAAGGTTAAATAAGATACATAGGAATAAACCTAACTGAAGAGGTGAAAGACTTGTACTCTGAAAACTATAAAACACTAATGAAAGAAATTACAGACAACACAAAGAAATGAAAAGACATTCCATGTTCATGGACTGGAAGAACAAATATTAAAATATGTATACCACCCAAAGCAATCAACACATTCAATGAAATTCTTATCAAAATACCAACAGTATTTTTCACAGAGCTAGAATAAATGATCCTAAAATTTGTATGGAAACACAAAAGACCCCACAACCTTGAAAAAGAAAAGCAAAGCTGGAGGCATTACAATTCCAGACTTCAAGTTATATTACAAAACTATAATAATTAAAAACAGTATGGTACTGGCACAAAAATAGACACAGATCAATGAACAGAATAGAAAACCCGGAAATGAATCCATGACTATATGGTCAGTTAATCTCTGACAAAGCAAGAAGGAATATCCAATGGGAAAAGGGCAGTCTCGTCAACAAACGGTGTTGGGAAAACTGCATAGCAACATGCAAAAGAATGAAATTGGACCACTTTCTTACACCATACACAAAAATAAATTCAACGTGGATTAAAGATCCAAATATGAAACCTGAAATCCTAAAAATCCTAGAAGAGAGCCCAGGCAATAACTACTCTGACATCAACCACAGCAACATTTTTCTGCTTATGTCTCCAGAGGCAAGGGAAACAAAATCAAAAATAAACTATTGGGACTATATCAAAATAAAATCTTCTGCACAGTGAAGGAAAAAAAAATCAATAAAACTGAAAAGCAACCTATGGAATGGGAGAAGATATTTGCAAATGACATATCTGATAAAGCATTAGTATCCAAAATATATAAATAATTTATAAAACTCAACACCAACCCAAAAATGAATAATCCATTTAAAAAATGGTTAGAAGACTGGGATGCCTGGGTGGCTTAGTTGGTTAAGCATCTGCTTTTGGCTCAGGTCATGATCCTAGGGTCATGGGATCGAGTCCTGCATTGGGCTCCTTGCTCAGTGGGGAGCCTGTTTCTCCCTCTGCCCACTGCTCCCCTGCTTGTGTGCTCCCCCTCTCTTTCTCTTTCTGACAAATACATAAATAAAATCTTAAAAATAAATAAATAAAAATAAAAAACGGGCAGAAGACACGAACAGACATTTTTCCATAGAAGACATCCAGATGGTCAACAGACACATGAAAAGATGCTCATCATCACTTATCATCAGGGAAATGCAAATCAAAACTACAATGACATATCACCTGACACCCATCAGAATGGCTAAAACCAACGACAAAAGAATCAATAGGTATTGGCAACGATGTGGAGAGAAAGGAATCCTCTTACACTGTTGGTGGGAAGGCAAACTGGAGTAGCCACTCTGGAAAACAGTATGGAGGCTCCTCAAAAAGTTAAAATTAGAACTAACCTATGATCCAGCAATTGCTCTAGTGGATTTTTACCCAAAGAATACAAAAACACTGATTCAAAGGGATACAGGCACCCCATCTTTATAGCAGCATTATCTACAATAACTAAGGTATGGAAGCAGCCCAAGTATCCATTGATAGATGAATGTTCATTGATAGATAGAAAAGAAGATGTGGTATATACAATGGAATATTACTCTGCCATATAAAGTCTTGCCATTTGCAATGACACGGATTGAGCTCTAGAGTATTAAGCTAAGTGAAATAGGTCAGTCAGAGAAAGACAAAAAGCATATAATTTCCCACATATAAGGAATTTAAGAGACAAAACAAATGAGCAAGGGGGAAAAAAGAGAGAGAGAGAGAGAGAGAGAGAGAGAGAGAAAGAGACAGACCAAGAAACAGAATGTTAACTATAAATATAGAATGAATTGATGGTTATTAGAAGGGAGGTGGGTGGGGGATGGGTGAAATAGGTGATGGGGATTAAGGAGTCCACTTGAGCTGAGCGCTGGGTGATTAAAATAAAAACTTAAAAAAAAGGTTAGAGGGCCTATTAAATAAATCATGATACATCAGTAAAAGTTGTCTAACATGGGACCACTAAAAAGGGTAAAATGGATAACATACAGTGACTTAGAAGCATGTTTACCAGAAAGTGTTAAAAAACAGAATCATATATATGGTAAGAAAATGACACAGGGAAGCTGAAGGGGCTCCATTGTAGAAAGGCTCCGTTTCTGCTTTTCTCCTGCAAGGCACCATTTACTCACGTTCCATATTTTGCCTCTGAATCAGCCAAAGAAGCTCTGTTTCCCCATCAAGGGGGAAGCAAGAAAGTGAATCATTCTCTGAGTTTTTTTCCTAGGCCCCAAACACCTGATAACACCCGAGAAAAGCCAGATCCCAAACATGTTAGAGGATATTAGCTTCAAACAAACCTCAGCTGGTGCTGTCATCAATACCCTTACCCTCAGTCATACGTGGAATAACACCTATTGTTCACCTGACACCTCCTTTGATTGGACCTACCCTGGATTCCTGGAGGAACACATACCCTAGACCCTTTTCTAGTAGAAACTCCTAGCCCCAAGCAATGATAAGACTGATCCTGCTTTCCTTTGTGAGTCTCCTAGACACTCCATCTGCTATTCTCTACCTGTTTCTAGCCCTGTTTCTACTTTCTCTGGCTCACAATTGATTTCTAGCCTGTGAGCAGCCAAGGACCCTCTTGACTGGTCCTGTGGGATGCCTCACTGGGTCCTTCGACCCAGCCTGTCTGCATCAAAAGCATTATGTGCACATATTGGTATTGGTGTTTATGTATATAAAGAAGAGGTTTACCCACATAAAGAAAGAATTTGGTGGAGACAATGCTCCACCAAAATGTTTGGCACTAGCTAACTTTGAGGGAAATAGCACTTTCTATTTAGTATAATTCTTTTTTTTTTCTTATGTTATGTTAGTCACCATACAGTACATCATTAGCTTTTGATGTAGTGTTCCACGATTCATTGTTTGCATATAACTCCCAGTGCTCCATGCAATACGTGGCCTCCTTAATACATAATTTTAATTTTTTTATTTTAAATAATTCAAACAAAAATATTTATATCAAAAGAAGTATGAAGTATACACCATCCGTTTCCCCCATTTTATAAATTAGAAAAATTGCTGCCATTTTTTAACTCAGTAATTTAATTCAATAATTCTTTGATAATTTCATGAATGAATAATTTAATTCAGAATAAACTATAGAAAATGTTAAAAATGATAAAGTATATAAAAATATAAATTCACATTATTGAATAATCAATTCCAGTGAAGAATGATAATTCTAAAAATTATTTTTATATTAAGGCAGAATTCTAACTTTATTAGAATTAAAGCCAAAATAGTTTTTCATCAATAACCAGCAAGGCTCACTATTTTCTGTCAATATACAAAAATACTGGCAATAATTACCTAAAAATAAAAAACAACAAATGTAACAGATTCATGAATCTGCTTTATAACTTTCCACTTTTTTTTTTTAAAGATTTTATTTATTTGAGAGCATGAGAGAGAGATAGCTCAGGAGCAGGGGGGAGGGGTAGAGGGAGAAGCATACTCCCCGCTGAGCAGGGAGCCAGATGCAGGGTTCGATTCCAGGACCCGGGGATCATGACCTGGCCTGAAGGCAGACGCTTAACTGACTGAGCCACCCAGGTGCCCCTGCTTTATAACTTTTCAATGCTTTAGTAACTGGAAATAATTTTTTTTCTTTGAAAGTACAGTAGATGACGTATGAAAGTAAATAGAAACGTAAAACCTGGACCATTTACAGAAAATGATACAATGCTCCATCACAAAGGCAATTATAGATTAGAACATAATAAAACAGCTGGAAAAATAAAGAATTTCTTTAGCTACTACAACTGCAGTGTATCTCAGTTGGTCTCACCCAGAACCACACAAGATATTCTTTCCCATCAGTGAGGCCTTCCACTCTTCACTCAACCAGACCACCAAAAATAACATGCTCTTTCCATGCGGGATTAGAGCAGACACACATTTATTTTACATTCATTGTTCTACTGGATCCTCATTTCAGTTTATAAGTGGACAGGAAAGATATTATTACATGTATTTACAGATAAGGACACTCAGTATCCTAGAGCACGATGCTTTGCTAGCCACAAATCGCGCGAGCAGTGAGCAAAATACCGTGTACAAACACATGGCAAGTGTAAGAGATCATTACCTAAGGTATAAATAAATGCAACCTGCCTTGCCATTTTTAGGAGAACTTTTTGACTCCTGGCCCACTGTTGGTTTTTATGTTATTGTTGTTTTGGTTTTTGTCTTATGCCTTTAATCTGTACTGTTCTGTCTCTTTTAGGCATTGAGCAATTTGTCCTGAATTTAGAAAAGAGGTGCTAGAATGTGGGAGTGGGAGGTTGACCTACATCTGAACAATTTGCATATGATTCACCACAATTAAACAATTTGGTTTGAAATAGCTACAATTAAGCTATTATCAGAGAAGTATTTACTAGAGGAGAAATTCTAAATTTATCTTCACATAGGTCCTAGCCAAGAAAGGGGCCACATTTTCTGGCACCCTTATTAAGTAAAGCTAATAATGAAGTAAATTCTTCCAAATTAATATTTATATTACTAAATCACTGATGGCTAATTATACTTATGCTTACTTTGGTTGATTCTTTAAAAATTACAGGTTTAAAATACCAAGAAAAATGTGAAATTAGGGTAGATAAGAGAATCTCAGTTTCTAATAATATATTGCACATATTAACACACATAAATGTACATATTAAAAAATTGCTTTCCTGATATATGGAAATTGTACATGGTATGTCAAACTACCCTAAAATTATGGAGAAAGTAATATAAAAATATAAAAGAAAGAGTAAATTCTGTCTATTGTAAGATATAAACTATAATAATATACAATAAACTGTAGTAGTATATAATAGTATGGAAGAAAAATTCAAACTGATGATTAAATATTATGTGTTGGATGGTATCAAGTTTGGTGAATAAGCAGATGTAACAAATTTTTCAGTTATTCAGAATAAGCAACCTCAATTCTAGCTATGACTGACATGATGAATACATTATTGAAACAAAGCTAAAACAAATGCAACATATTTATAACCAGAAAGGTTCTTTTTCCTACCTTTATAGGTGCATGAAAAGGTCTCTGATTAATCTTCAAGGATACCCTAAAAAAGAAATGGAAAATCGATGAGATAGAAAGCAATAAAACAGTAGGCTATTTTCACGTATTATCAACACTGAGTGTTAGTGGTCTCTTTGCTGGGTGTGGTCTATTTACCGTGGCAAGGCATTGGCTGTTCTGTCCACAACATACATGAGTCTAGCAATGCTGAAGGTGATACAGGGCACACAAACATTAGAATAAAAACATTATGTGTGGATTGAGCATTTTTGCTGTCTGTAGAGCATGGATGTAGTATTAAGACTTGTTCACACCTATTAACCACTTCTGTAATTTTACTATTGACAGTTGGTAAAGGTGACGAGGATAAAGTCAAATTACACCATATTGCTAAAATGAAGAAAGACAACAACTATAAAACAAAACAAAAAATATTACAAAGACTTCTAGATTTAATAACATCATTTTTATGTCATCAAAAATATAGGTATTGGGACACCTGGGTGGTTCAGTCAGCTAAGCGTCCAACTCTTGATTTTGGCTCAGATCATGATCTCAGGGTTGTGGATCCAGTGCTCCTCGCCCTCTGTAACCCCCCACCGCCCCATCCCATCATGCTCCACCCTCAGCAGGTGGAGTCTGCTTGAGATTCTCTCTCCCTCTCCTTCTGCACCTCCCCCTACTCATGCTCCCTTTCTTTCTCCCTCAAATAAATAAAATAAATCTTTAAAAAATAATCCATATATACTCACATACACGTGAGTGTATGTATAGGTACTAATAATATATATGCATTCTATAGTGTGCATATATACATAGGTACTGAGATTATAGTCCATTTTGTGGATATGATCACATTTCAGCATGGAGTAAAATCAAGTCTTATATTTTAGAGATTTCGGAGAGATACGACCTGGCATAGGAAACTGCCGTAAGGAAATTCTGGTGCCCTTCATTAGAACAGATCTGGTCTTAGAACTAGAGGGCAGTTTAAAAATCAACTGGTCCAACACCGTCACTTTACAGAGCAAAACAAGGCTGTACAGCTAGCTGACGGCAGGACTAAGCGTCCTCTGTGCCTCCTATTCTTACTCATCCCCCAGTATTACACTATTTAATTCTTTGTAACTTCCAGGATTGGAACGAAGTAGAGAGAGCGGAATCGTGTATTCTGTTCTTGGTAGGTCCCACCCTCTGGATGAAGCTTCATACTCCTGCTTGAATAAATGACCTATGTCATCAACATTTCTTGCATCTGCTTCATTCAAAACTCCTTTCCTTGGTGAAGGGAGATACTAACGAATTAGATGACAGGATTCTCTTCCTATGCTGCTTACAAATCAAGGGGAGAAAGCAGGAAAAACAAGGGAAAAAGCACATGAGCCACAAAGCTGACACAACCAGTCAATAACACAACTAGCTGGATATGAGGGAAACCACCCAGTCGTCCTTCACATAAAATCTGGTTTTGGGGCAGCCTTCAAAGAAAATCTAACATTGCTCTTTAACAAATGTGTTCCTTTCTGAACTGATCTGTACTATTATAAGTAGTAATGAAATCATTCTCCTTTGCTTTCTGGCTAGATTTCTTTTTTTTTTAAATATACAATTACATGTGATTCTTAATTAATGAAATGTAATTTTGGTAACAAAAACCATCGCTTATTAAACCCTTTCTTGTAAATGCTTTCAAAATACAATAACCCGCGGCCCAGTTTGTTTTAATGTTAACAGTAACCTCTATATTTTCAGAAAATGCAAGAACAGAATCAACATTACATGCACACAGAATCCACCTCTGTTCTATTAGGACCTAGAATTTTAAGGGACTGGGACTGAGAAAGCAGGAATGAATTAGCGGTAGGGATGTTTTCTTGTGCTATAATCGCGGAAACAGCTTGCGTATGCCACAGTGGAAGCTCATGGTATCAGTAAGCTACCTCTCCCCTTGCTGGACAAACTCAATGATTAATTCATGTTCCCTCTGCAGAATGTCAAAGGATAAGTGTCATAACTTTAGAAGTTACATCAGATATTTAAAAACAAACAAACAAACATTAGATAAAAAATGTTTCCAAAATGAGACATTGCAATTACTTAAGAGTTTGCAGTAGATCTAGCTAAAGTAGCTAGTGACTCTGAGAAGATAAAGCATTATTTAGTAATAAGACGTGTTTGCTGGATTTTATTACTCCAAGTTTTCGATACTGCTTAAATCATGAAGAAGGAATGCTCAGACAAAATTTTTTTGAGTGCCAAAGTTTGAGCAACTTAATCCAACCATATTTAAGAGAAATAAAGTCATAGAATAAATTATCAAGAAATATGTTCTTTGAAATTTCAGTCATCAGTAAAGTATAAAGTGGTTCTACATTTTTCTATAAGAAGCCATATGACTATAGTTCAGCACTCTTATTTTATAGATACATAAACACACACCCCCACATACACACCATGGTGGGTCGGCACAATTATGTTGTATACAAGCAAATATGGTTAAAAACTGAAATATACAATTCTATCCATTATGTATTTTATGTTCTCAAATATGCTTGACTAGGGACTAGAGTTTTGGCTTTTTAATATCTCTAAAATCAGGTAATTATGGTAAATAAGCATGTCTACAAGTTTCAAAGTGACATACACGGTACAAACGACTGCCAATTTAAGGCAAATTACCATAATGTAGAAGGCAAGATTTTTGTAGACAGTTGGAGAAGGACAAAGAAGTAAATGTCAAGCTACTATTTTTAATATAAAATTAATTAGAAACTCTTATTGCTCTCCACTCTCCTTCTTTTCCACTGAAGGGACTATTGCTTATTAAGATGCTACCAAAAACCCTTAAAAAGATCTCTTGTTTTAGAAAAATGCAGTTTAAACAACCAAGAGAATTTAAAATATTATACAAATGTGTTGAAGTTTTCATTCCTAAAGGCTTTAGTTCTTCCATCAATACAGGAGATCACAGAAAGTGTATATTCTACAAAGAGAGCAAGTTATTCAATGCATTTAAGAAGAGGAGCAAAATTAGACCTTAGCATTTCTACAGGAGTACATAGGAGACACCAACTTTGTAAGGTCTACAATATACGCCTCTAATATAAATAAGAATGATCTTTATAATGAACGTTAGAGAATTATACTTAACATTTATTAAAATAAAATTTAAAAATAGAGTTAGCAGCTTTTTAAAAAAGATTTATTTATTTGAGAGAGAGAGAGGGTATGCACGTGACAGTGGGGGGGGGGGGCAGAGAGAGCAAGAGAATCTCAAGCAGACTCTCTGCTGAGCATGGAACCCAGGACCCTGAGATCATGACCTGAGCTGAAATCAAGAGTCAGACTTTCAACCAGCTGAGCCACACAAGCACCCCTAGTTAAAAGCTTTTTGATTGTCTAGATAAGTCCTCTTATTTTATGGATCTTTAAATGAATTAAGATATGTATTATAATATAATATTTATGAGTAAAGTCTAATTTTATTATCACAGCATATGTTTTACTTGGATTTCATTAAGCTTAGTTTAGCCATTTTAGGAAGAGTGAGCATTAAAAATGTCACATTTTTAGCTCTGAGGTTCACTTACAGTTCCTCTACAGGATTCACATTAAATATATTTAATGTATACTTTCTACTAGGATATTTTTACTTGAAAACCTATATTCTACTTGGTCAATGAAGAAAAATAAATCCAAAAATAAAATATAAAGCTGAATTTTATGATACTAAATTTTTTGACATTAACTATAAGTCAAGCACAGATATTTGTCCATTTGCCCAAATAAATGTATTGTTTCCACCTGGCCTTTTACACACTCCATTTTCTCTTCTGTACCCACAGTCTGAATGACCCAGTTCTACACTTTGAACCTAAGTCCAGGGTAGGGTGAGGGTTGTGTTAGTCTCTCAGTTTTGGTCAGTTTAATAATTACATCAGGAAGTTGTGGTTTAGTAAACAGCACACAGATTCTTCTCACAAAAGGGAGTGTAAGACCCAAAGCTTTTATAGTATTATAACCCTCTTCACTTCCTAACAATCATGGGATGATCTAAATCATTAGAAGGCCACTCCTGACCTTTTAAAGCCGAACTTCCTTCATGGCGCTACACCGCATGGTTTGAGATTAGTTCCAACAGTAACCTCACGTCCAAGGAATTTGAGAAGGCCTTTTTCCCCACAAAGGCTCAATTGGAGAGAAAGATATGACTGGTTTTCTGCCAGAAGACCCACTGTAGAGATTGATCTCTAGTGATCTTTTTTATTTTTTGTGCCAAGTGACAGTTGGAACATGCCCATTAGATGATTCTAGAAGTGTTCTTAAGCAACTTATAGAGGCCCAGCTAAGGTCTTGTCAGTTGATCAGAGAAAAGTAGTGACGGCATCCCAATGACAGATTGTCAGATTGTCATGTTTGATACCTTTCTGGAATAAAAATCTCCATGCAAGCAAAATGTGCTGTACTTTAAAATCACACAGATCCAGGAAGTGGAATTTTTGGCTATGTTTATAATATACATGACAAAGTAAGTTTCATGTCATTTATTAAAAACACACATGAACATACCATCTTTAAATGCAGTTTCTTTTGGAATAAATGAAATTCGCAGTATTTTATTCCTAAAAATATCTCAACATTTGGTGTGGAAAATACAAAAGAACTGATACTTTTCATTAAGGAAAGATTACATCTAAAATAAGAAATTCTTGTTCTTACAGAGTTTGTTTACCACCAAAAGTAATTGATTAGTAAATAAATACACACCATGACAAATGGTGGTAAGTGCAGCGAATAGAAATAGAGCAGGGAAGTGGGGAAATGAGGAGTTGGTGTTATGATTTTAGATAAGGTGGGAAGATCAAGAAACACAGGAAGGAAAAGAACACAAAGAAAAGATCACACTGATCCTTAGAGGCTATCATCAATCACCTTGGTTCTGCCATTGTGGATGTTTGAGTCTGAGATTCTCATTCATGTCACTGTGTGATCTTTCTGTAAAATAGGATACCCACCTACACCTTGCAAATTTTTGAAACACACAACTGATTGCAAAAATATCATAGGTAAATATCTGAAAAGAAAACACAGTGATTAAAGAGAATGCACAAGAATAGAACTTGGTGAGTTTCATATAGGACACCATCTCAGGCCACTTCCACATATTAGTGAAAACTTATCATTAGTATTTCCATATTATAGATAAGAAACAGATACTTAAGAGGAAAAGGTAACTTCCTAACGTCGGAAGGCTGTAGGGGTAAAGATAGGGTTTTGATCTGGGTCTCTGTCACTCTGAAACCCAGTTCTTGCAGCACCACCTTAATGACCCTCTGAAGGCCAAAACACAAGGCTCCTTCTGCCCTCGTGTCAATTCTTGCTATTTTTAATATCTTGTGTAATAACTGCAATACTTTATGTTTCTGCCATATCTTAAAAGTCTTCAAAGTATGTTCCTTAATTACTTACTGTCACTCTTATAAGAGTTCTGAAGTAGGTATTATTCAATAAAGTGAAGGAAAAAATGGTTCTATGATCATTATGTAACTTCATCTAATTGTGAGAAAGGTAGCACTAAATCTTAAGTTAGCATACTATGAACACATTTGTTTTTCTACTATATGATCCAACTTTAAGTTTGAGTTAGAAAAGTAGGGCAAAAGCTCTCAAAATCAGAAATGTAATTCTGTTTTTCCTTTGGGGATGAACCCATGTGGTAACAAATAAAAGAATTAAAAATCAAGTTCCTCCATTTTCTGATTTTAGCATTCTCATACTTTATCTTTCATAAACTTGTTTTACTCATTTTGTTCCCTAGCCCCAAACAAATTAATCAATTTACTCTCGGGACATATAAGGTTATACTTAATCAGACTTGATAAATTCCACCAATGTTTTAGTGTTTGCATAAAAATATATATGATTCAATTAATTGTTTATATTATCCATGATTATCTTAAAAGCAAACGTCAACATTAGCTATACATATTTTTCTTTCTTAGAATTCATCTATAGGTATTAATTATAGTCTGGACATAATAATTTGTTTTCATAGTATGATGACAGAGTTTTAGATGCTCCAAAGATTAAGATTTAATAGTCTACCATGACCCAGAAAGATAATTGCTCTTGTTTTATGATGAATATATGGTGGCTTATTATATACAGTATCAACTTGAGTTACTTAAATTAAATCTAAGTTCCTCTGAAATTTATGCCTAGGCCAATAAATCACTTGAGACACTGAAGTAAGTTGGTAGCTCCATTTTCTACAACTAAAGAGAATGGGTCAATAACTACATTTGACTAATACCCACATTCTCTATATGACAAACAATGAACCTCACTAGTCTAAGAGGTAGATCAATTAAGTTTTGTGGAAGATGATAAAACACCAGGGGAATGATATCAAATCTAGTCAGAAAAAAGTGCTCAAAAGAAGATTCTAAACCAGTCTATCTTTTGAATTGCTTGGCATTCTTTTATATAATCATATACTCTCATCAAGAGTTTATCTTTATCACTTTTCCAGGTCCTCAACATTTAGCAAATCACTTAGAATGTGTTTCTTGGACAGAACACACACACTACCTCCAAAATCTTAAGTTTACTTATCAATGATACTTGACTTTTATTTATTTACTTATTTTTAAGATTTTATTTATTTATTTGACAGAGAGAGAGGCAGCTAGAGAGGGAACACAAGCAGGGGGAGTGAGAGAGGGGGAAGCAGGCTTCCCACTGAGCAGGGAGCCCGATGCGGGGCTTGATCCCAGAACGCTGGGATCATGACCTGAGCCCAAGGCAGACACATAAGGACTGAGCCACCCAGGTGCCCAAATACTTGACTTTTAAATCCCCTTTTTGGCAAATGTATAAACTTCCAATTCTCAAATGACACTCTAACGTGGTGTTTTTGTTTTTTGTTTTGTTTTGTTTAATTTCATTAATGAACATATCCTCACATTGTTCTTCTACCCTTTGCCTAGGACTTCCTGACCTTGAAATATTAGAAGCCACAAAGTTGGAGAAAAATCATAAATATTGCATGGATATAATAGGAAACTGGAAAATGGCATCTAAGAAGCTACTCAATTATATAAAAACCATTTTTTCCTCCCCAGTTAATGAAATAGTGAGTTACCAACATTTTCAAAGCCATTAAAATTCAAGTGATTGCCCAATCTTCATAAAAGATATATGCAGGTTGCTGAAGGTGCAGAACAAACAACAGACAGAGAGATTTCAAAATATCCAGCTGGTGAGCTCACCCGTACATGACTGCAAAAATTTCTCCCCCCTCTAGACCTCTAGATTTCAAGTTCTCTATGCATAAAGACCTGTCACTCCCATGTCTCCCTGTATCTAGCATAGAGTCTGGCAAATGGTAGATGCTAGCTGAAAATTTCTTAAATATAAATTCTTCAAAATGTAGACTCAATTCTATACTCCTACTCATGGTTAAAATCCTTCAATGCCTTCCCGTTACTGTGAGAATAAAGACTAAAATCCTTCAGAGTCTACAAGGACCTGCTGGTTTAGCACCTACCCACTTGCCCAGGCTTGTCTCACATGAAACTCCTACCTTACTGTTGGTGCTAACCTGGGTTTTTCTAAGACTTTGTAGAAACCAGCCTCTTTCCCACTGACTAAAGACATATACTTTATATAATTATTTTAAAAATACTTCAAAATACAACTGTATAGAAGTATCAAAACTCATAAAACAGACTGTAAATATCCAACCCAGATTAAATAGGCATTACCATTTTGCTATGCTTGCCTCAGTTATCTTTTTTCCTCTAGTTCTTAAAAAAAATAAAAGGGGCGCCTGGGTGGCACAGCGGTTAAGCGTCTGCCTTCGGCTCAGGGCGTGATCCCGGCATTATGGGATCGAGCCCCACATCAGGCTCCTCCGCTAGGAGCCTGCTTCTTCCTCTCCCACTCCCCCTGCTTGTGTTCCCTCTCTCGCTGGCTGTCTCTATCTCTGTCAAATAAATAAAATCTTTAAAAAAAAATAAAAAATAAAAAAAAAATAAAAAAGGAACTTAGCTCACTACCTCATTTTATTCAGATGTCTGCCCAGAAAGGACTTTTCTTACTACCAAACCTGAAAGGGCATCCCTTCCTAACATTTCCATCTTGTTTTGCTCTATTTTTCAGAGCAGTAATAACCACCGAAGATATATTTATTTGCTAAAATGTTTATTATCTGTCTCCCTTTCTAGAATGTAAACCTATGCTAAATAAATACCTTATCGTAGCCCAAGTTCAACCCAGCACATTCCCTTTCCCTTCCACTGCACCCCATATACTCATAACAGTCTGAAGTTGGCATGTGTGTTTGCTATTGGTAGCTTTTACTCTTCCTAAGATTGTGTGTCTCCTAAACAAAGATACTGCACAGGTCCCTTCCCTTTCTTTTGGCCAGGTTAACATCTATCCATCCTTCAAATTTTAACTCTTGTGGTACTTCATGCAAGTCTTCCTCTACTCGCTTGCTTATTCCTTTGCACTCCTTTTCAGCAATTGTGACAATTAACATTTTCCTTTTGTTTGTGTATGTATTGAATAATCGAACTCTCTTTGCCACTAGACTGTAAGCTCCATGAAGGTGGGGTCGATTCTGTGTTTATCAGTCCTGGCACGTTATAAGTACATAGGATACACTAGGAACTAAATGAATTGAGCTGCAACATAATTCAGAGGAAATGGTTCCTAATTTACTAAGGCCAGAAGTTAGTCATTTCCTTGGCCAGATTTTCCTTCTGCATTTTCCTACAAATGAAATTGTTAGCCTGACTAACATGAAACAAGGATAACAGGGTACTATTTCTCCTTGTCATACAGACATTTTTCTCCCCACAATATTTTATTATGCTTCTGGAGAGCCTGCCATTTGTCTCTATGAATTGGTCAGTGCACATACTGTTTCATATGTTAAGATAAACAACTTTATTTCAACACATTCCAAATCTAGAAGTCACCAAATTATATCTAGGCACCAAAGAGAAAGCTACTTTGTGGTATTTACTGATGTTTCAGTTAATCAAGTAGAAATATTTCAGATTGTTGTCTCATGATTCTCAAAAACATTCCATGTAAAATGTGAGCTCCAGTTCACCTAAGTTCCTGCTCAAAAGCTCATGTATTATTGGATCAAATTACACAGCATTTGTATTTTGAAACTGAGCCCTTTTCCCTCTGCCTTTTTTTCTCACATTCTTTGCAAACAATGTTTATAAGCACACACACACCTTGATTAAGAATTAAGACTCAGACAATATGGAAATATCTATATTAGTACATAATCATTTCTGTTTAGTTTTATAAAAACCAGACAAGTATAAGTTCAAGAAAACTTGAAAAAAAATCTTTTTGATTGAGTACTCTAAAAATATATTTACATAAGACTGGATTTTAATAGCAAATTTCTCCAGGCCACACAGAACTCTTATACCTACTCTCACATCTGCAAAGTTATTTCTTCAATTTATGGCTAAGAAGAACAGAAAAGTGGTATGAATTATGTTATAAAAATATCTTGAAACACTTCTTTGATGTATGATGTATAATAATAATTCCTGACATCTCCCCCCCCCCAAATTTAGTATTAAGGAGCAATTTTCAAAAAACAAGTTTGCTTTCTATGAAATCATCAACTCAGTCATTATTTAAAAATACATATTTTTTTCAGAAAATGTATTTAGTGTTTCTATTATTTACACAGATGTCTAAAACTCAAATTCTTACAGCAAGTTGGCAACATTAATTACGTGAACTGGGGTGAACTCTATTTGGCTGGAAAGTTTGTGTTAGGAATTTGTGACTTCTGCTTTAAAGAAAGATGAAAATGTCTCCTACATATACCTATTTTTCCCCCATATGCAGCAATACTCTTAAATTAATTAATGCATCTACATAGTGCTTGCTTATATGCAAGTTATTGTTTAAGTTGTCCCCCAAATTCCAAAGAATAGTAAACATGTGTTTCTGTTTCAAGATGCCTATTGTCTAGTGTGTTAGACAAACCCATAACTGGAAAAATGATAACTGAGAGTAGTAACAGCAATGATAGACATTGAGAGAGTTATGCACAGGATATTGTGGGAACATGGATTAGGGTCATCATTTCTCACTGGAGTCAGAAAGAGGGTGAGATCAATCTGATTTTACAAGGACAGGTAAGAATTACCTGCAATTGGAATTGGCAAAATTTGGGAGTGTGAAGAGAAAGCCTCCAGACAAAGAGATCAGCATAAACAAAATCCCAGAGAGAAGAAACAGCATGGTGTACGAATGAAACCTCTATCACTGAAGTGTTACATAGGAGATGAGGCGGGGAGTGACTAGAGATGAAACTGGAGAATTTGACAAAGCCCAGATCATGGATGACCTTATGTTGTATTAAGAAGTTTATCATAATCCCTATGACAGCTGAATTTACTCTTATTGCCAAATCTTACATGATGTAACGAGGTGGCTTAGTTTCTGTTTTGAGAAGGATTGAGAGGAAATATGAGGATTTATTAGAATAGAATATCTTAGTTGATTACTAAATTTTCCATAGATTTAAGAATGGGAAGTCATGGCATTGATGCTATTACTTCCTGTTCTTGTGATATACAGTTGGTGTTTCTCAATGTATGTGTGGGGTAATATATTAGGAATTCTCTTTAATTGCAGATTACTAAGGAAAGACTTTGGATGGAGAAACAAATTAAGAGGGTTTTGTGGTAAGTAGAAGAGAGATGATGAGAGTTCTAAACCAGATCAGTTGGAATACACAGGGAGGAGGAGGAAAGTTTCAAGAACAATTTAGGAGGCCATATTGGAAGGAGTCAGATGTGGGTGATGATGTTGAAGGAGGAGTCACAGATGACTCTCCAATTTCAGCTCGGAAAACTGGTTCATTCTGATGCCACCACCTAGGATAGAAGTTATAACAGTAAAAATAATTTTCAAGAGAAAAATGCTGAGATGTGACTTTGAGATTGAGATACTGGTAGAGTCACCAAAAGGGCACTGAATATGTAGCTCAAGTAAGAAGTCGTTCTGTTGGAGATAAAAATTGGGGGAACTATGAGCATACTAGGAAGATTTCAAATTATGGGAATCAATTTGCTCACCTAGAAACAGTGTTCAGATTTTTAGGGAGAAGAATCCAAGAATGATATGGGGCACCTGGGTGGATCAGTCGGTTAAGTGTCTGACTTTGGCTTGGGTCATGATCCCAGGGCCTGGGATCAAGCCCCAAGTCAGACTCTGCTCAGCGGGGAACCTGCTTCTCCCTCTCCCTCTGTCTGCCGCTCACCCTGCTTGGGTTCTCTCTCTCTCAAATAAATAAATAAAACCTTTAAAAAAATCCAAGAATGATAAATAATAGTGTTTGTAAGAGAAAGCATCCCCTGAAGGAGACAGAGAGGAGAAATGGTGAAAAATGAGAAAAAAAAGAATGGGGAGAGTCACAGAAGTCAGCAGAATTTCAAACAGGGTGGTTGACCAAGTCAAATGCATCAGTGAAGTCTAATAAAGTAAAGACTACATATGGACCCTTGCATTTGGCAATTAGGAGCTATTAGGAGATCACAGGATAACAGAGTAGTTTTAATAGCTTTACAAGGGCATAAATTATATTTTAAAATTACCTGATAAAGTTTTTCTTATGTTTGTTGAATAAGTAAAAGCAAGACTATGATTTCTTCCATGTACCTATAAACCACAAATAAAATATTAATTTGAAAATAGACCATTTCTATACTACTTTAAATATACAGAAAGATGAATCACATTTTAATAAAAATATGTATAAGTTTCAAGGTGCTTAGAGTTTAATGTGTTAGACTTAGATATAAAGGTGCTCTATAAGGACTAACTATAATTATTATGCATTTATTTATCACTTATTTATATCTATTGTTATTTACTTCATTATCATTACCTTTTCAAATATTTATCTAAATTATTATTTCTTAAAGGAGTATAAAAGACATATTATTTTATATAACTTAAAAACGTTTAAAATAAATCAATAGTTGGAGATATTTTACATTATAAGAAATTCTCTTTGAAATGTTATTTATTTATTTATTTAAGATTTATTTGTTTATTTGAGAGAGAGACAGAGAAGGGGCAGTGGGAGAGGGAGAGAAACAGACTCCCTGCTGAGTGGGGAGCCTGACATGAGACTTGATCTCAGAACCCTGAGATCATGATCTTAGTCAAAACCAAGAGTCGGATGCTTAGCCAACTGAGCCAACCTGGTACCCCTGAAATGTTATTTAAACACGGGTAAAAAAAAATTAGGGCTTTGATTTTGTATGAAGTATAAATCATAGGTAAAAATGTGGGAAGAAAGGCAGGGCAAGTTAGGTTAGTCTACATTCAAAACTCATAGGGTGGCAGGTCACCATTCTAAATAATGGAGTCCATTTACATGGTGTCCA
Organism: Ursus maritimus; assembly: GCF_017311325.1. NCBI lineage: Eukaryota > Metazoa > Chordata > Mammalia > Carnivora > Ursidae > Ursus > Ursus maritimus. The sequence continues at coordinate 25,812,911 of NW_024426552.1, forward strand.
ACTGTGAGCTCTCCAAATATTAGGGACCCTCACAGCATGACTGTGAGAAGAAAAACTCAGTTCTTCGATTTCTAATCCAGAAAGCACTTTGGGCTTATCCGAGAGTCTTTTCAAAATATGCATGTCAAAGGCCCACTCTAGACCTACTGAAGCAGAATATCCAGGAAGTGGTCCAAGGCGTGTGCTCTCTGTAAAGGCCCCTGAGATGATGCTGATGTTCATATGTAGATAAGAATCACTGTCCTACATGGGAAGGAGGATTGCTCAACCCCCAGATAATGGCCTCTATTTTTAATTTAGTCTTCTGCTTCAGTCAACTGTCATGATGAACATAGAATTATTCATAAAGTTCCTTCATCAACCAGAAGGATGAAACTTTTCACCTGTACCAGAAAAGCTACAAGGTGGGCAAAAGATTGATAGGGGGTTTCCACTTCTCTCTTAGGAAATAGAAAGAGATCCTAGGACTATCTCTGTTAGGTTTCAGTTACTTTTTCTAAAATTTCAGTTTGTAACCCTCCAGATTTTTCAATTAAACCAGGGGTAAAGGGGAGGTCCGACTCATTAGGATCCTCATCTGAGTGTACGAATGCCTTCGAAAGCGGCTACCTATTATGCTCTTGAGAGCAGTGATTGGCAAAGTGTGTGTGTGTGTGTGTGTGCATGCTCGTGTGTGTGTGTGTGTGTGTGTGTGCGCTTAGTGCGGCATATTTCCCTTCTTGATGAAGAAAAGCTACGGTTCCAGTAGTCACAGACAGAGTAAACTGTTTGCAATATAATTATCAAAGGGAAGGAGGGAAGGAGGATGAGAGGAAAGGAGGGAGGTGGAGAGAGAAATAGAGAGAGAGAAAGAGAGAGAGAGAGAGAATTTCTAATACATTGGTATTTTTGCTGATCTATAATAGGTTTTAAGATTTTCACAAATGTAATCACTATTGGTATTATTCTTACCATGTTTAATTCACACATCGTGTAATTCTTCCCCCACTGGTAAAGGAGAATGGGAAATATAAGGTAGGCATCATTGAGAAATGATAAAAGAACTGAGAGAACTGGTAAAGCGGAGACATTGCCTGGTCTAGGAAGACAGATCACATCGCCTGAGAAAGTAATGTTCCACTTTTTGCTTGGATGTGAATGGCAGGGACAGACAGTTACACCGCTTTTTTGAAACATCCGTCTTATTTCTGCTCCAGCTTTCCGCCCACATCCTCAAGGACTACTGCTCTAAGGAATCCAATTCCTTCCAGAATTATCTGTTCTTACGCACAAATTTCATCTAAGTCATTTAATGATCCTTCCCCAGTGCTCCTGATCTAGACCACAATTCTGAGAACTTGGAAAACAAAAATCAGCAAAGACAAAAATGATAGTCTGAGTAAAATTTAGACTTCTTTGACCAAAAAAAGAAAAGGGCTGGATTTACTTAAATATGTATAACGTGTTCCCCAATGAGAACAGAATAAAAAGAAACTATGAAATTTTTGGAGGAACAATTTAGGTCTTACATATACAGTGATTGAGACTTGCAAACTGACTTTAAACGTCTATAAGCCCATGCTCGTTGTTTTTCTCAATGGAACCGTTCTCTCACTCATTTTGATTCCAGACTACTAGCCTCCTTTCAGCTCCTTCACATAACTTATTTCCTCTAAGCCCAGACCTTTGAACGTGCTAGTCTTTTTTTCTGGCAGTCCCTTGCAAACAATTCATTTACCCTCATGTATTTACTGACCACCTATTATGTGACAGACACATTTCCAGGCACTGGGGATATGTCAGTGAAACAAGAGAGGTATGCCCGCCATCATGGACTTACACACCACAACTAGTGGTAGAATTCTTTCAGGATGTCTCAACCTCAGCACTATGGACATTGTGATATAGATAATTCTTTGTCATGAGGTCCTATCCTGTGTAGTGTAGGATGTTGAACGGTATCTCTAGCCTCCACCCATTAGATGCCCATAACACTCCTTTAGGGGTGGCAACTCGGAATGTCTCCAGACCTTGCCAATAGTCTCCTGGGAGGAGCAACATCACCCATAGATGAGAAGCACTGGGTAACTTACCAGCAACTGTTACATTTGCGATTTTATATTTATTGCAGTATAATTATTAGAAAACTGTCTTCTCCCACAAGATACACCTGTTCCCAAAGAACACGTAATATGTGTTTTTCTTCTCCCTTTACTATTCCCAGCTCCTAGGACAATAACTAGCATATAGTAGACACTGAATAAATATATTTTAAGGGACTGAACAATGAAACCAATTGGCAAAGAGCTTCCTTCTCTCCAACCTGCTAGATGTCCTTATGTGCTTACCCTTCAGCATACTTACTATACGGGATTATAATTGCCCACTGTTTGGTCTGTCTCATCCCTCGCTCATCCACCAAACTGAACATTCCTTAAGGGCAAAGACGGTGTCAGATCCATCTTCATATTCTCACTTCCTAGCACACTACCTGACAGATAAAAACCTGATGAATGGATGGGTGAGCAGCAACACCGACAATCACTGCACATTCAACATGGGGCAGGCACCAAGCTGGCTGATTTGTGCTATACATACCCCATTTCATTTTTACAAGAAATTTGGAAGGAAATTATATAATCTCCATTTTGACAGAGCAGGGGCCTGAAACTTAGATATTAAGAAACATGCCCCAGGCATGACAAGGTACAGTCAGAATCTGAACTTTTTGAGGTCTGATGCAAAAACCCGAAGCATTACTCTGACTACATAGGTGGAAATTTCTTGGCTGTGTCTATGAGAATCAGTAAGTGAGTGAGTCAGGAAATGGCACATGGAAAACAACCCATTTTTTTCCCTTCAAATCAGATTTGAATAACATTTCAAATTACTATCTGGACCCAAGTAGTTTCAGAAGAAACACATTGATGTGTGAATGAGAAGGTTTCCTGTTACCTAAGTTTTTTGGGTGGGCAAAATTTCACTTGAAAACTAAATATAGTTAAGAAACACTAACCATAGAATACCAATCTGGTCAAAATTACAGTTTTTAAGTCAAATTTCTGTTTCTTTAGCTAATAATATTTTGCCATGGGGCACTTTATTACAGAATCAACAGTAAGTTTTAAATATAAAAATACTTTTTAAATTTTAAAACACTTGCTCTTCAAGTACTTTGACAGACTTAAATTTTAAGAAATGACATGGTTTTGATATCGAGTGCTTAATAAACCATTAAAAAGCTCACACATTACATTTTAATAATTAATTTATGTTATTTTCTCATTATTTTTTCCACAATTACATATTTTCTAATGACTGACTTTATAATTATTTTTAATATGCTTTCACTTCTCTTCCAGCCGACAGATTAAAATGACACATGTATATATCAGACAAGATTTTTATCAATTTTTTATGAGAGAACTAAAGACTAAAGAAAGGAAATAATTTCTGTCTACAGAAAATTTATTAAAAGGTACAATTCAAAACATACTCTCGGTTTTTTGAATATTCGCAAGAAAATATCATAGCATAAAGCAGGTAACATAATAACAATGACAATGTCTCAAGTATGGGCTTCACTATTTTTAGAGTACTCATTTTAGAGTATATTCAAGGATACTTGCAGAATCCTGACTGTTCTGGAAGGTAGGCTTGGTAACAATTATTATTTTACATGTTGTTGCTGAGAAATCTGTGATTTGTATGATGTGAAACACATTTCCAAGTTCACTGAGAGGGTAAAGGGACTAACTTGAAGCAATTCACAATCTCTGAATGTTGGTTCCCACCTAATGTTTAACTACGCTTGCTGCTTTTTCAAATGGATGATTACATAGATAGTGCCTAAGAAAAATGGGAAGAATTAAGGGCCATTAGGTTAATATTCTAATCAAGTTCCAGTCCGAAGATGCTGTACTTTCTTGGTATGTATTCATTTTCCCTTTTCTTAAAACATAAGCATTCAATTCTATGACTGGTTTTGAAATTACTAAATAAGGTTTGTTTTCAATTTTTACATGGTATAAGTTTACCAATTTTATTTCACAAATATCAATGACCTGCTATAGAAGTAACTCGGGCTTCCCACCAGAAGTGCCTCTATAAAACTAAAGTGCTCCTAACTTGAGATCATACCTATAAGTACTTGTATCTTCTGAAGGGAGATTTTTTTCTGTTGGGATAGTTAAATTTATTGGAATCTACCCATTGTTCCAGTTTCATTTTCTTTTTATTAAGTGATTATCTGCTCAAATTGTTTCCATTACTTTCATCGCCTGGAGCAGTGCTTTTCAATTTACATCTGCTCACGGTGCACCCGAGGGCAAATTCATCTTCAGAGTTTCCTCCCATTAAAGCAAGTGGCGCTGGTATTGCCTGCCCGAGTTACAAAGCCAGGACTTATGGAAATGCCTGGTCTCTGAACTTCCAAAGGACTTTGTGCACCTTATCACTCATTTGACATTTATGTATGTAGGACCTTATATTTATTAACTTTTGGAAAACTTAATATTTTTTCTTCACAGACATATAAACCACCAAAGTTAGAAACCTCGTTATATTTCCTTTCATCTTAACAAGACTCACACTAATGAATATAGTTGGTGCTCAGTAAATATTTGTTAAGAAGATTAGCTAATTTGACCATAAACTGATCTAACCAAAATGAGCTTAAACTCCCCCCACTTAAGATCAGAATCAGAATTAAAACGTTCAAAGCATCACATTGTTTGCTTCAAATGAGGTTCCGTTTCATTCAAATCATTAAAACAAACCTAATAAACTCAGCTCAATTCCAAATAGACTAGAATCCAAATAAGCCTTTACCAAAACATACAGTTTTAGGACATACGAGAAAGTGTAAGATGCAAAATAAAAGAGTCTGGACTCTCATAACATCCAGTTACCCCTGAACGTACTTGGCAGCAACAATGGCAGGATGGAGTTCCATCCAGGGCAATTCTATTCAAGGAAGAGCTCCCCACTCATATTCCTTTAGTAGCCTTTGCAAAAATTATGAGAAAAATGATGTTTGATTTTCTTCTCACCCTAAATTCAAACAAAATACTTCTTTCTCTTTGTTCTCTTTTCTTGTTTTGGAAAAAAAAAAAATTAGGGGGGAAATGTTGACAGGAAAAAAAAAGATTTAAAGTCAGGAAAAAATAAGCATTGTATCATTCTTTTAAGTTCTCCTGTTCCCTCAACTTGTTTACAAGCTTGCATGCCTGTGTACATATGCGCTGCATATTCGTTTCACATATGTATATCACTGCTCTATGTTTAATGAGCACTGCCAAAATCTTGCTTTCAATACTATCGGAGTTATAGACAGGATAGAAAGGTGGCAAATATGTGAATCTACTCAAAAGTATTTGAATACCACAAAAAATGCCTTTTTATTGTTGAGTTAATATCTAATATTCCAGCTTTATATCTTCTCCAACAGTTGAAATATAGAAACAGCTACAGCAAGAATCCATAATTCCTAAAACTTGCATTTACCACATGCTTAATATATGGTGATTAAATTATTATAAAAATTAGTTTGATTCAAACTCTAATGGGAAGCAAAATCTGGAAAAACATGGCAAAAAATGAGAGTTTGAGCTCAGATTAGGCATTCAAATGCTAACCGCTAGTTTATATATAGACATAGACATCTAGATATAGATATGTAAATACTTAGATATACTTTGTGTTCTGAGAATGATTACTTACACACAGGTTATATAACTGCTATACATTGAATTGGCTACTTTCAGTGTTTTGTTTTTTTTTTTTTTTTCCGAAAAAAATGAAAACGAACGAACTGCAAAGCAGACTTCCTTAGAAGAGTCCCCATTGGTTATTTGGCTCAAGCCCTTACTTTAGAAGTGAAGAAACTCGGATCCAAAACAGTTTAACCGACTTTCATTTGAAACCTGAAATACAAATCCATTTGTGGATTCCTTTTCTAATAAGTGAGGAGCCTGGTTGGCAATTCTTTAAATAGTGGTGTTATTTGCAGCATCCATTTCACTGAAAGAGATGTCCTTCATCTGCCTGGCAACTTGTTTGCCAGTCATAAGGTTTCACCAATGCTAACTCCTGTCTGTAGTTTCTGCTTTGTTCCCGTGCCCATTCTTCAAAGGCTTGCTCAAATGCTACTCCTTCTTAATGATGTCTTCTTTGGTCATCCCAGCTGGAAGTGATCTTTCCTTCCTCTGATCCTCCAGAGCAATTATCACATTCTGTCTTGTAATTCAACATGGCTTAGTAGGAGTGAATGGATGGACTCTAAAGTTAAGCAGACAGGGGTTCAAATTTTGGTTTCCCTGCTCACAAGCAAATAAAAGGTAGGCATGTCAGCTTCTCTGAGCTATAGTTATGGATAATTATAACTACTTTCTTTCTTTGTTTTTGCCCTGCTTGCAATATGTAACAAAACATATTAAACTGCTAGGGAAGTTTTATTTTTTTTATTTTTATTTTATTTTTTTTTAAAGATTTTATTTATTTATTTGACAGAGATAGAGACAGCCAGCGAGAGAGGGAACACAAGCAGGGGGAGTGGGAGAGGAAGAAGCAGGCTCATAGCGGAGGAGCCTGAAGTGGGGCTCGATCCCATAATGCTGGGATCACGCCCTGAGCCGAAGGCAGACGCTTAACCGCTGTGCCACCCAGGTGCCCCAAACTGCTAGGGAAGTTTTAAATCAATATGTCACATACACTTAGGAACTATTTCCTACATATCTTCAACACACCACAGCCTGGACTAGACTTTTTCAAAATATGAAAGTCACATGGTCATGTATGTAACTGTATTTCCTATCTTCCCAAACAGAAGATTCACATCTTCAAAACAGGGGCTATAGAGATTACCATATTTTACGTTCTATAGTGCTACAGTAGGTGTTTGACAAATAGCTGAAAAAAATGAATGAATGAATCAATGAATGGGAAATCAAATTGATTATTAGTCTTATTGGAAACTTGATCAGCAAGTTGTCAGAAAACATTACAAACTGTTTAATAGCTAAGTATTCATTCTACACAAGAATGAACTATTTTTGTTGCTAATGTTAAACCATCTAAAATGAAAAATAGACTTGTTCTATAGATGTAATGAATTTAGATCTTTTCACCAAGGGATATACATTTGATTCATTAATAATTTCATATGGAAGTTGTTAAATGAAATTAAACTTTTATTAAAATTTCTACATGGACTGAATGCTTGAATTTATAGATATAAATATACCTGCAAAATTGTTCAACCGAAGGGAGAAAACACTATTTCTACTATTAAATACATTTATGATTTATTTTTCTCATATCAGCATATCATCACTCCTCAATATCCCAAGCCATCTAACAACTATGGATAAATTACAAATGTCTGCCACGGCATGACTCAATGCTTTGCATATTTAAATGCTTCAACACTCAAACCCTACAACCATAAAGCAGTATAGTCAACATTGGCAGATTCATCTTTATGATGGGTTTTTATTCTCGAAAAGGGTTAATGCTCAAAGAATCCTTTGTTTTGTGACAAGTATAATGTGAGGACCCTCAAAACCCTGATTTATCATTGCTCCTTTTTTTTTCTCTTTCTTTCCTGGTGTTATTTTTTAAGTGCTCGCGATCCACGTTGGATAAAAAAAGACATGTGAGGTCCAGAGCTGAGAGGTTCAGGGTGGGAGGGGGCCGGCTATTTTGAATCTTGTGACAGTGAGGTTTCGTTCACTAAGGAGCTCTCTGTGGGTTTCTGGCATTGTAAGTGTTTTGTCTGCTTGCAAGCGAGCAGCTGATGGATGGGGAAAATGTTCATTGATTTGTAGTGCCTGCACTGCAGCCAACCGGCACTAGAATGAGGTGGCACCATCATGAATCTCTCAACTATGCATATTTATATGCAGCTGCTGTACTTCTAAACCTCCAGTGAATACAAAGTACTTGTGTGGCCACCAGTTCACACAATGCCGTCCTGCCGCATGCTCTGATTTAACTACTGTATGGAAGAATAGACTTGGGGGGCTCGGTGGGATATAGAAAGGAGAGGTAAGCATGGAGGGAGAAAAGACTCTTGCACAATTCCTTTTTCTTAGATAGTCAAGAGAATGAAATGAATGTGGGAACAAGTAGGGAACATTCTAATAAATGCTTTACGTGCTTGAATCTCAAGTTCTAAAATTGATTAATGGAAACGAAATCCTTCTAAAGATGGTGTTTTCAGGGAGCAAAGCTTTGGGACTACATGATAATGATGTGGTTAAAATATGCTGGCACCATTGAAACCATCATAGCACTGAGCTGTGTGTATGAGAAAGTCTCTCCCCTGGGTAAACCACAGCTTCAGTATAGAGAAATAGATGAGATGCTATACTTGGTGGGGGGCGGGAGGAAGGAGAGAGGGAGAGGGAAGGAGAAATACAGAATCTTTAATAGCACTGGAAAGAAAATGTAAGTGAAGTGAAAATACGAAGTTATTTAAAAAAATACAGATGAAAGAGAATTGGTTTTAGAATGGAAAATGGAGCAGATAAAGGGTGGTTTGGAAATATGAAAGCTATAGGGCAAGGTTTGAGAGCTGAAAGCTTAGAAGAAACGAAGGGATATACTGTGAGCTGGGAAATGAAATTCAAGGAATACAAGAAACAAAGAGAAAAGGATAGTCAAAATGAGAATCCTCTCTTTCAAACAGCACAAAAATATTTACTTGAGATATGTAGATATATATGTAGAATTATAGAGTCTAAATAGTTTTATAAAAATGTAGTTTTATTGGGCTGTAACATTTGTGGCACAATAAATCTGTATGGTGGGAGATTTTAGACTTGATCAGTAAATTTCATTTTCCCAGCATTTAAGGAGAAGGAATTAAAGAGACAAGAAGGGAATTGGGAAAAATTGAAAATCACATAAAACTAACAGCTACTATGAAATTTTTCTCGTTCATAAAGTTCTGAAGGCCAAATTCAGGTAAAAGCTATTGACAACAATAGTCCCACAGTGCATCTGACAGAAGTTCATTTTATTATAAGATTAGGGCTCAGCTCCAATATAAGCTGTATCAAAGCAACATCATGTGAAAAGTCAAATTCAATATCTGGGTACAGTTTGATTCCATTATCAAAAATAAGCTTTATGCTTTTCCATGTAGAGTTAAAGCACTAATTCAGCCCAAATTGCAGCTGCTCTTTTGACCAGAACATAAAATGGCCCTTTTCTGAATAATTCTCTCTGAGTTTTCCAGGCAGGGTGTCAAACCTTATCTCCCATGGGTCCAGGGAAGATGGATTGAATCTTGAAAGTTATAATGCCAGAGCATATTCAATGCTGGTATTATATTCTAGTCATTTAGCCTTCATTAAACATGTTCAGATTTTTAAAACAATATACAAAACCTCAAAATTGATTAGGAGTTTCTCTCTTCTGGCACAGAAACACCCTTATAATACAGTAATATTAGACACTGGGCTAGGGATGTACTCCACCCAGTGGTGTGTCAGAGTAAAAATGCATTTAATAAAAGCTAACCCTGACCTAATTTCTTTCTATTTTTCAGCCCCCAGAATGGTAAAATGTTAGGTAAACATGTGAAATGTAATGTGAACTTTACTCTTCATAATGACAAAATAGGAAAGGCACATTACCATTTTTGAAAGATCATGTCTTCCAATTTTTCAATTAAAAATAAGTAAAACCTTTAATACAGCTCTCATGTAAGGATTATAAATAACCTAATCATTTGCACATATGTATGTGCAATACACACACACACACACTGATAAAAGTGACAGTTTCTGAGGTCACTAAGTTGTTGTCATTTAAACTGATACATGATAAACACCATTTTCCTGACACAGAAACCAAACCTGAATGCTAAGCAAACAAACAAACAAATAAAAAGGCAAGCCAAACCACTGATGACTACTAGAATGCTTGAGAATGGGCTCCTCCCATTAACTACACTACCTGATTTTCTGGTCTAACAAGAACATCTTGCCCAATCCTGTTGAAATATCTTAAGTTCTGTTTGTTTATGCCCTTGTTGCAGTTGGCAGAGAATAGAGGAAATAACAATGGAATCTTTCTTTTGTGATTTATCTTTATGACGATCAAAGACTATTAGACATCAAAGATACTAACTTGGATAAACAGTGTTCTGAGATTAGGTCCCCCCTAGGAAAGTACATTTTAAAAATTCTGGTTATCAGTTGCTTCTTACAAAAATTGAGCAAAAATAAAACTGAATGAGTTTGGACATCTAATGCTGGATTGGAGTTTTCTCATTTAATTTAATTTTATTTATTTATTTATTTATTTATTTATTTATTTATTTATTTAGGAGTTTTCCCATTTTAAACATGGAGGCATATAAAAGCCCATGTTTCCATTTAACAGACAAAGAGAATGTAGTTTGAACAAAAATTGAGATTATATTAATGATATAAATATATAGTAAAAAGCAACTTTGGACTTTGTCAAATGGCAATTTATTCATATTCTAAATCTGCCATTAAACAGATACTTAATATTAGGCTAGTCATAATATTTTTGAACCAAAATTTCTTTACATCTTAAAAAATGTACTGCTAAAACCAATTTATTTCCACTGCCAAGGAAGAAGAGGATTAGTAATTCCTAATTTGTTTTGTATTATGAACCTCTGGAGAATCTGATGAAATTCAGGAACCCCTTTGCTAGCAAAATATTCCTATCCATAGACCCACAGTGATTTTCATATAATTTCAGGATTTCATGAATCCCCTGCCACTACTCATGTACTTATATGGAGACCATGAGCTTCATGTAATGAAGATCTGGATAATCATTTATTAATTTGGTTAACTCAATCAATAGACTAAATCACTTATTTCTGTCCTCAAGTCGCAAGCAAGGTGTCTGGCCCAGAGTTAGTACTCAGTAAGTTTGGGACTTATAAAGTTGTTTTAAAATGAGAGCTCTGAGCTAGGGACTTTAAAATTGTAATCTGTTCTGAAAAACTTGAGTTAGCATGAAAGTAGAAACCAGGAACCACATTAACACATACTTGGTTCAATGAATATTCAGACTTTCCTGCGGTGTGATTTGAGAAAAAGAGAATATTGGACAAAAATGTTCATGTGTATGGAAATGTGGAGTAGGTGGTATCTTCACTGAATTTTATGTTGTTTTTATATAATGTGAATGTCTCATAAGTTCCCATATAATTACTCCATCGTCACTTCATGGAATACAAAAGTTTTCCTTATGAAACACTTTTAATAAAAGGCGATGCAGAATGTTTACAGTCATTGTTCATTAACTAATTGACTCATGTGTTACATATGACATCATCTGTAATATCACATTTATAGCCTTACCACTATGAGTCTTGTCAAATATATACTCCTGTTCAACACAGCAAAGTAAAAAAAACAGATACAGTCTAAGCTCATTACAAAAGGGCTCACTGTTACACTGGACCCAGTTTATATCCAGGGTCAAATGATGTCCCTAATAGAGCATAACATCCCCACTGTTACTCAGAGAGCCCAAAGAGTAATGTTAGCATTACTCTCATTTGTTATATTATATTATGATTACATTGCACTACCAAGGCAGTTTTTCAAAGATTTAGCTTAACCAAGGAGAGAAAGACATTTGTAGAAATGAGTACAAATTATGCGGAAATTTAACACTGGAGGAGTTACCTAATTTTTCTGAGAGGCTTCAACTTACACAAAATGTTCAACATAATAGTAGCTGTCATTTTTAAATGCCAGAATCAAGATAAAGTGAATAGTTACATACCAGGTATATTGAATACATGGTAACTGCTACATCATTATTCCCAGCTTTATTAGTATACTCATGCAACTAGTTAAGTATGATCACAGCAGAACTTGGACTCACTCAAATTTTCCTGTGCCCTTCCAGTAAAATAAAACAAACAAAACCCCCCAAACCCCTAAAACTATCCCCCTAATAGACACCACTTATAAATCTGGAACATCTATTCACTAAACTAATGTTCAAAAATAATTCTTACATGGCCAAATTTAGTTCCAAAGTTGCTTAAAATAATATTTAGTAACTTCCTGCCTCCAGTGTTTGTTTCTAAAAGGATAGTAGGAATAAAAGTTATCATCACGGGGCCTCTGCACCAAGTACAATGCTCAGAACAATCCGTCTTTTAAATATCGTTGAAAATGTGTATAGTATTATAGAACTGCAGTGTATTTCCTTTAAATCAGGATCTGATGACAATGATCTCACCTCAAATCAATATTTGCGCATATAAGTGTTTACTGGTTATAACTACTGAGCAATATACCAGGGCATTTTTGACACATTCAAAACTCTGAAATACATGCCTTTTTTGTTTGCATATATCCCTGTCACTGTTGCATATGTCACTGTGGAATAGGCATCTGTTGCATAGCAAAACATCTGTACTTTAATTTGATACTTAAATATTTATGGAGATGCATGATTACCTCTTAAGTGAAATAATTTTACTGATTATCCTTTAGTTTTATTTATAGTAAGGGACTAAAATAAAATAGTGGTTGGACATTCCATTTTATTCCAAAAGATGAAAGATCTTAACAGTGTTTCCTTTGTTTAATATTGACATCTATTATGCATGAATCTCTTCGGATTTTTTTTTTTATCTTCTTATTTGGAGCAGAAACTGACAAAATTTGCTTTATCTTCAATGAATTAAGGTGCCTCCATTCAATAACAATTTTGCTCCTAATTCTTCCAGAAAGTTGCTTTGGAAGATATAAGAATATTATCAGAGGATAGATTTAGGAGATAGAAACATTATCAGAGGCTATAAAATGACTCACTGATAAACTCCAACTGTGCCCTGCTCCAGGGTAATAATAATTTGGTCATTTTTCAAATTAGTCTAATTCTCCTGACTTTTGCTTTACCTCCAATGGCAGAGGGTAAGGAACTCTGAAATTGGGACAAAGGAGGCTCTCTGTGTTTATACACATTATGAAGGGAAACCAAAGGTTATATTTATATCTAAATTGAAAATTAGTTTTGTAGAGAAATCTTGGCCTGGAAAATGAAGACAGAGTTGAATTTCTTTTCCAGCCTCTAGTCATCTCAGAGATTCACAATGATAGCCTGAGGCAGAGCATTCCCTAACTCTCTGTCTCTATTTCACCACTGAAAAATAAGACCAACACTTTCAGTCTTCCACCTTAGCTACACCAGAATAATTTTGCAAAAATGAATGTCAATGTGCGATGTGCAAACACACAGTATCAATCTTAAAGGATATATGGATAACCTCTGAATTACTACACTGCATCTAGTTTGCAATCGAAGGAGATGATAAATAATTCACCTACCAGCTCAACAGAGAAACTACCAGCCAAATGCAATATACACAGTAATATTACCTATTCTTTTCCTTTGTAATTTGTGGAGAATTGTGGGGATGGGATACTTTTCATTTGTCAGTTTGGATGAGACTTTGACCTAACAATTTTGTCACCTAGGCTCGGCTGAAACTGAGCCTGAGGCTTTAGCAAAACAACTAAAAACTCTGAACAAAGATTTTTCGGCATATTGCCCCACCTGACATGAAGTGATGTTAGTTGTTTTGAAGTTTAGGACAACTCCAAATGATTAGAGCTTGACTTCTAATTAATATTTCTGTAGCTTGAATGGGTTCAAGGGTTATAGTTTTTTTGCCCAATTTTCCAAATAATCTCTTTTTCTTATCACTCACTCTCTTTACTAAGTTCCCAGATACTTACAGTACCAAAGTTTTTTTTTATTATTATTGTGAACAAATTTGTTCAACAATCACATTCTTCAGCTTTATTTATAGCTGTTAGTGTAGATGCCAGTAGAGGATGAATGATAGATTTAAAGAAATTTTAATATTTTCCCTCAGATTTTTAATATTGCCTATTTTCTATCTAAGTATGTTTTAAATGGTTAAATATGTGTCATGATCATCAAGTCAAAATGCCAAAGGTCAAGAAGGGGGATATTAACCAGCAAGGCACCATAATAGACTTGAGTGAATCTGAACTTCTAAGTGATTAGGTGAAGAATTAAACATTAACAGGATCACTTGCAAAAGTGGAGGACTGCATCAGTGGTTTCCCTATGTGGTTCCAGATTATCTACTTGTGGGTTCTCAGGCCACAAGTAGATATACTGAACAAAATATCAGTGCTAGGGCCAATGCATCTACATAGCAAGCTCTTAATATCATGCGCAGCCAGGACTTGGAACCACTGGGCTAAATTACAATAAAAAAATCTATTTTTGAGACTAAGTGTCTCATAATAATATACACAGACAATTCTCATATTATTCCCCAGTATAGAATTGATATAGAATTCATTTTGAGGTAGGATAGATCTGTTTTGAATTCTGTCAAGGGGATTTATATACTAAAGAATTGATAGGACCTAATTTTTTTTTGCAGAACAATAAGGTAATTCCAATGCATCCTACCCCTTTGTTAAATCAGAAAGATTTATGAATCATCCATGGAGTCAGACAGCTGGAAAGAGTGTAATGAAATAATAACACTGCATTTATGAAGCAAAATCCACAAGACATGTGAGAAGAGAAAAAAAAAATGCCACTCTCAATATTAGACAGAACAAGTGAACAAAAAATAAGGGAGAAGATAGAGGACCTAGCCAACATAACCAAGAGGGTAGATCTAATCACTATACATTGAGCTCTACTCCTAATAGAGAATACAAATTCTTCTCAGGTACCTACAGAATGTTCACAAAAATTGATCACATATTAAACTGCAAAGAAAATATCAGTAACTTCCATAAAGTAAAATATTATAATTTTATTGCCATAATTATAAGGCTATAAAATAAGAAATTATATATATATTAAAAACAAACAAGAAAGACCTTTCTACTTGGACATTTAAAAACACATTTTTATTAAATAATTTGGGTAAAAGAGGAATTTATAAATTGAAATGATAGAATTAAAGTATCATAAGGATGGGAATAATGAAAGAAGAAAATGATCGGAGAATATGATTATAGAAAAACAGTAGGTCTAATTAAAATCATATTATTATTCTTTAATAACAAAAGAAAAAAAGCACTGGCTAACCTGATCAATAAAAAGCAGTGAGAAAGTATAGTAAGAAAAAGATGCAAAATAAAAAAATAATAAAAGGGAAAAAACATTGAAATCAAAGAAGTTAAAATATGCACACACGTGCGTGCACACCCACACCCACACACACACACCCACACATACACACTCACAAACTGCTTTGCAGAACTCTAAATAAATTTGAAAAACTACATAGGTAGATATTGCCAAATTGACTCTATTTAAATTATAAATCTTAAACAGACCAATTTCCACAGAAGAAAACCCCAGCAAGTTATCTAGGAATTTCTCCACAAAAAGCACCAGGCCCAGATGGTTTCACAGGAGATTTTTTTTTTTTTTTTGCCTACTTTCTATGAGCACATAGTCTAAACTCTCAGAAATTATTCTAGTACATTGAAAAGGAATTAAAAATTCAGAATTTCTTTTATGAAACAAGTGAAAAAAATAATATCTAATGGAATAAAAACACTACAAAGGAACAAAAAAACAGTATCACTCATAATTAATTCAAGAATATAAATAAAATATTAACAAACAGGATTTAATACCATATTAAGAAAATTATACACTATGACCAAATAGGCTTTATTCCAGGGATATATAATCATTCCAATATTTAGAATTTTATTACTATCACATATTATGCTATATCTAAGCAGAAAAAAATCATGATTATCTCCATAGATGCTGAAAAAGCCTTTGAAAAAATTAAACACTCTTTCATTATTAAATAAACAACAAGAAATTAGGAATTGAGGGATACTTTACATACATATATATTGAGGGATACCATATATATCCAAAAGCCAACATCATCTTTAATGAGAACAGTAGAAGCATCTCTAGTAAAACTGGGAACAAAGTAAGCATGCCCACTATGCTGCATTTCAACAATGTAGTAAAGATATTAGCCAATGCAATTAGATGACAAAAATTAATTAGTGGCACAGAAATGAAGAGGAAACAAAACTATCTTTATTTGTAGATAATGTGATAGTATACCAAGAAAACCTCATAGGACCAATGATAAAGCTACCTCAAAGAATCCAGTAGATAGCATAGTTTAACATTAACATACAAAAATGCCTTATGATGCCAATAAATAATTAAAGAATAAATGACAGAGAAACCCATTTACAATAACGATAAAGAAGATTAAATACTTAGGACTTGATTGAATGAGAAATGTGGAATATTTAAAAAAATTTTAAATTCTTTTTAAAGATATAAAAATAGACTTGGACAAATGGAAAGATATATCCTGTTCTTGACTAAGACAACCCAACATTATTAAGATGTAGCTCTCCCTAAGTTAATTTATAAATTCAATGAAATCCTAATAAAAACATGCACAAACTATTTTATGGAATTAGACAAGTTGACACTAAAATTCATTTTAAAAGCAAACATAAAACAATAGCCAGGAAAACTAAGGGGGACTCGCCATACTAAAAACTAAAATATGCTAAGAAGCCTCTGTAGTTGAAACATGTAGTACTGGCACATAAGCAGATAAATAATCCAGAAAAATGAAATGCAACAGTCTACAATTCGGCACACGTTAAAAGTGACATTTCAAATCACTGGAAGAAAGATAAACTTCTAATAAATGGTGTTGGAACAATGAAGTAGCCATTTGGAAATAGTTAAGATTAGATTCATATCTCATTGCATACATCAAAATAAATGCTAAATAAATTAGGGACTAAATGTAAAAGTGAAACCAATTTCACTTTAATTTAATAAATTAAATTATTATTATTAACTACCAGAGGAAAACATGAATGAATACCTCTTTAGTTGTAGATTAGGAAAAGGCTTTCTAAATATGAATCAAAATCCAGAAGCAATAAAAGAAAAGATCCTAAAAGTCTCAGCACAAGGAAGAAAATTTTTGTAACTATGTATGTTAACTAAACTTACTGTGGTAAACATTTCACAATACATGTATGTCAAATCATTGTGCTGTACACTTTACACTTACAAAGTGTTGTACGTCAATTATATGTCACTAAAACTAGAAGAAAAAAAGATCGATAAATATGAACAAATTTTTAAAAAATCTAAAAATATGCAGGAGAAAATCTGCAAAGTCAAAAGATAACTGAAAAACCAGAAGAAAATATTCATGATACAAACCACAGACAAAGGACCAATATCCACAATATGTCAAGAACTCCTAAAAACTGAGGAACAAACACCAGAGACATAAAAGGTGGAAAAAATTTGAACCAACAATTTTCACACAAAAATTTAAAAAAACCCCAAATATATGAAAACATTTGAAGTTAGTCATAATTACTGAAGTGCCAATTAAAACACCTAAGGTATCATTTCTTGCTCTTAGGTGAGCAAAAATTGAGGATATCACACAGGCACCCCTTTTTATTCCTTGTAAGAATAAAAATTGGCCCAACCTTTGGGAGATAAAATGGGCAATACTTAACAAAACTACCTATGTAATTACCTACTGATTCAGCAATCTAATCTCTAGGACTCTACCCTGATGACACCTTCAACAATGGGAAAATACACATAGCCAATGTTATTCATTGCAGCCTTGTTTTTAACTGCAAATATTGGAAACAACCTAATGCTCTTGCACAAGAAAGTCGTTGAATATATTACATTAGAGTGATACAACAGAGTACTATGCAGCTGAATAAAAGAATGAGGAAGCTCTCCGTGAACTGAGTTTGGAGTATAGCAATTTTCACATCCTCCCCTCAAATTAACGAGAAATAAAATTTTTAAAAATTAATGAAAAATTAAAATAACCCAGGATATGAGGCAAACAAGAATAACAAATGAACCTAGTTATGTTATAAATGAATAACATAACCATATTGAATAGGATGGAGAAGAAAATAATGAACTAAAGAAACTTTGTGAAAAACTATTGTGAAATACTGTGAGGCAAAAAGAATGGTACACAATTATTTCACTGAGTAGTTAATCAGTTTCACACAAGGGTAAGCATTGTCAACTTTGTAGCTACTTGATGTGTGCACCAGAACTGAACATGTAAGTAAATGTATTACAGATAATGTGAGCAAAATTTTTCACTGTCAGAGAAAAACTTTACAAACAAGGAAAAACTAGAGGCTAGAATGAACTCTATTAGAATTGGAGATATCACTATAAATTCATGATTGTTCATATATTTATACAGACATGGAAATAAATATGGTTGAACAGATTCAAACAGATTAGTATACTGACATACATTCCCCAGCTTTATCTATCAAGAGGGTCTAGAAGCAATAACACCCCCCCAGCAACAAGGATAGCTAGCACCGAGATCTTGATTTCTAAATTCCATTCTCCAATCAAAGGACCAAGAACTCATTGGACAAGTAGCTTATTTCAGGGATGAGCAGGAATAACAAGGCAAATCTGGATCAGATTTGTGTTACCAAAAAATAAGAAAGTATCCAAAAAAGGAGTGGGGCATGTCCATAGACCCGGAAGCCAGCCTGAAAAAAATTCCTGATAACCAAAGCTGGAATAATTTGAGCAAAATACATAATGATATAATTGATTTATAACCCCTAAAATAAATCAATACCCATATGTCCATACTAATATAATTATGTAATTGAATAAGCAAACAAAGGGGATAAGGGACATATCTTGTTTAAAAGAATTCCAATGAATAAATGTGGGAGGGATGAGGCACATACAAAATCTCATTAAGTAAACACAATAGTAATAATTGTTACAGACAAGATCTGCCAATATTAAAATCAGTGGGTGAACGATTGAAGAAAAACAAGATATTTGCTTAGGCTACAAGTATCTTTTCCAAAGTATATATAAATTATGAAAGGAAATACAATAAACTTACATTGGAAAAACCTGAGCCACAGCACCTTCTTCAAATGATGAAGGTTAAAACCATCAGTAATAAGTTACATGATTATCATGTATTCCCTGATATGATGCATATCACTGAGGACATATAACTTATTCTTGCCCTAAATGTGCAGCCTCATGAGAATTGAAGGACATTCTATAAAATAACTGACCAGTCTTCTTAAAAGTGTCAAAGTCATAAAAGAAAAGTTAAGACTGAGAAACTATAAAATATTGAGGAGATAAAGAGCCCCAACAATAAAAGTAATGTGGAATCTTGAATCTGGTATTAATTTCCTAGTTTTGATAATTATATTACAGTTGTGTAGGTTATTAACATCGGGGGAAACTGAGTGAAAGATATATATGTGTATTCTCTGTGTTATTTTTGCAACTTTCTGCAGGTCTAAAATTATTTGGAAATAAAAAATATTTTTAAAAATCACAGAATTTTAAAAATCAGGATTTTATTTTTTACTTGACATTGTGATCTGGGCTCTAGTCCTAGCACTGATACTAAGAGATGTGACTTGAGTATGTCAGTTAACATCTCTGGGCTTCATTCATTCATTCATCCATTCATTCATTTATTCAATGTATATTTATAATGTAAATTATTGTTCTATTTTAATATTGTACTGTCAAGAAAAAACTGAGAAAAGATGGAAAACATTATAACCTCAATTTCTCTTAATACAACATTCATACTATTCTAGATATTTTATTCATGTTTTTCAAATTCATACTTTTCAAGCAAATCTTGTTTCCTTCCTAAGTTTGGTGCTGTATTGTTGTTTTTTTCTTTATCATTTACTTTTAGGGCAAAAACCATGTGACAGAGAGCATAAACTACTGTTTGAGATCATATATCATCCCATTGTAAATATATTATTTTAAAAGACTGGTTTAATTCTTGGAAAGATGAATTAGCCTTTCATCAAATGCCAACTATGAAAGGCATAATAGAAGGTGGTGGGAATACAGAAATGAATAAGCAATAGTCTTGGCTGTAAGGAGCTGACAGTTTAGTCTGAGAGCAGACATATATGTAAATGAATATTTGTAAGGCAATGTGAAAGCACTGTGGTAGAGATGCGTACCATCCCAGAAAGGAACAATCAACTGCCTGGGAGGAGTAAGAGAAGAATTTTCAAAAGAGATGTCAGGGTACTGGAAGACCAGTAGATAATTTTCAGGTAGGAAAGAAGGGAAGGATTTTTCATGATGTTGAATAGTATATGCAAATTTATTATTCTATGAAAAATTGGTGAGTTTCCCACCAATTGAATCATGTGCTAAAGAGTGGAGGCAAAGGCCTTAACCACTAAGCTGAAATGGATGGGATGGACGAACATACCAGCTTTTCTCTAATTCTTGTCTTCCTTACCTCTGCTCTCTTGCTTGCTCCCTTGTTGTTTTTTGATTATACCGTAATTCACCCAAAAACCAAACACCAACCAACCAACCAACCAACCAACTAAAACCAAAACCAAAAATAAAACAAGACTTATCCCATGAGCTTTACCTTAACTCTGCAGGCAACAAGGACCAAAAGGCTCATTCTTGCTCTGAATGTCAAATTTTATTCTACAGAGATTGATGAGGAAAGCATCTTTTATATAGAAGATTCTGGATAGACATAAATAAAAAATAGTCTTTACCTTGGAGATATTTAAGCAGGGGGGAAGCATAGTCAAAAAAAATTTTTTTTTTTTTTTTGTAAAAAAAACCCCACATCCTCAGAAAGGACTTTTCCATATGTATATCCCCAACCAATTCCTCTCCCTTTCTACGGCACATTAATGGAGATCTATGAGATGATTTGTCATTTGGGACAAAGCATTGAGCAGTGAGGTGGGTGTCTTAAGGCAGCTCTCTGAAGTCATTTACTAAACTAAGATATAGAAAATCATCAGAGCTCATTAGAAAGCAGGAAAGTTGGCTGGATATTGGGCAGACAATTTTCCCACTGTCACCTGTGGGGCAAAGAATAGACTGTGCTTGTCCAATTCCCAGTTCTTCCAAAGAAGTATTTTTATCACTCTTTTGCTCAACTGTTAATACTTCATGTGAAAGGAGATTTTGTATGTTTTTTAAAAAGAAGCTATACATTGGTGTATATGCTTAACTTCAACAATAAAATATATGTAACCATTAAACTATGTCTAATTTTAATCCAGCTCAAGATATGAAACTCAATTAAATTAACATTTCCTTTGGTATATGAGGTAGTGACATTTAAAAATACGCATCCTAGGGGGCGCCTGGGTGGCACAGCGGTTAAGCGTCTGCCTTCGGCTCAGGGCGTGATCCCGGCATTATGGGATCGAGCCCCACATCAGGCTCTTCCGCTATGAGCCTGCTTCTTCCTCTCCCACTCCCCCTGCTTGTGTTCCCTCTCTCGCTGGCTGTCTCTATCTCTATCAAATAAATAAATAAATAAAATCTTTAAAAAAAAAATACGCATCCTAAAGCGTTCTTGTTTTTGAATGAAGCATATAAACTATCATATAAGCAAATCAGAAAAATATCACCTCTAGGTTCAAATAACAATGCTTAAAATACTAAAATCTCCATTTTTCAGGTGACATTTTGCCAAAGATGAAATTGATCATATCATCAAATATATAGTTTTTAGGTCTAACATATAACTCTCAAATTATCCTGCATTTTCATATTACTACAACTGCATTTGGACAGAAGAACTTTCAATAGCCAAAGGTAGGTAAAACAATTTGCATGGTTCTCAAAAATCACATGCAACAATCATGTAAGAGGAAATGGCATTATTTTGACCATGATATAGAAATTTGGCATTATTCAAACTAGTTCTTTTTTTTTAAAAAGATTTTATTTATTTATTCGACAGAGATAGAGACAGCCAGCGAGAGAGGGAACACAAGCAGGGGGAGTGGGAGAGGAAGAAGCAGGCTCATAGCAGAGGAGCCTGATGTGGGGCTCGATCCCGTAACGCCAGGATCATGCCCTGAGCTGAAGGCAGACCCTTAACCGCTGTGCCACCCAGGCGCCCCTCAAACTAGTTCTTCTTGAAATTATTATTATTATTTTTGTTTGAAGCCAGCATAATTTCTGAGGAAAAATATTTTTCCCCTAATAGTCTAAAAACTACACTGAACATTTTTTTTAAAGATTTTATTTACTTATTTGACAGAGAGAGACAGCCAGGAAGAGAGGGAACAGGAGCAGGGGGAGTGGGAGAAGAAGAAGCAGGCTCCTAGGGAGGAGCCTGATGCAGGGCTCGATCCCAGAACGCTGGGATCACGCCCTGAGCCGAAGGCAGACACTTAATGACTGAGCCACCCAGGTGCCCCAACACTGAACATTTTAATATACAAATGTGATAGTCCAGGATGGTAAGGCAACAAGAAAGTTAAGACAGCGATTTTTATAGGTGTCTAATACTGTGGACTTTTCATTCCTCTGTATTCTTCATTTTACATTTTCACTGACATATAAAATTTCAAAAAATTTTATCCTCCAGTAATTTTTTTTGAAACTCCAACTTCCATCATTAAGCATAATATTCATTTTGAAATTCATCACCATCAATATTTTACCATGGGTATTTGCAAAAATACTTTAAAAGCAAATTCAATTTATTTTTTTTAAATTTCTTTAAAAGCATTCTGGGTGTTATTTAAATAGTGAGTTCAAATAATAAATATCACATTACATGGTAATTATTGATACCGAAACAATTTAGTAATAAGAATTTCTTCACGGAGTAGATGATTTCTAGAAAATAGTTACTGAAACAAAAATTTTATCTCCTTATTTAAAGTCTTCTTTAAAAAATAAAAATACATTCAAAACCACAACATATAATTTCTACGTTTTGGTAACTAAACAAAATCAGTTTGTCATTCTTTTCCATCTTTAAGTGCACATTTTCAAGCTTATAGAGGTTGACTCTGAAGGGAATTTCTGAAATTTTTAAAGCTATGTTTTTAGTCAAAGAATGAATGACCTTGGAGGCCTAATTCATGGTTTATACACAAAGCTCTTATTGGAGATTGAGTGTCATTTTCCTTACTATCAATTGTGGTAATCATATTTTAAAAAACGTAATTTCTTCAAAAGATAGATAAAGATAGATATTCAATCAGGTGAGTTAGGGAACATTAAATTCTATATAATGTGTCTGCCGTGCAGAAGCTCATCACTTTATTCTCTCAAATTTATTCCTCACCTATTTCCCTCCATCTCTGAGATCTTCCTGAATCTTTCTCCACTTGCCGTGGAGCTATCTTAGGTACCTCATGTGTTTACTGTAACTAACAAAACAACACCAAGAAAAGTTTCCTCACAGAAAGTTTCTTTCCGAGGTCAATTTAGTATTCATAATCTGTTAATGACATTCAATATGTAAGTTGTTTGGGATGGAACAAACTTTGGGCAACAGGGTCACTAAAAGGCTCCTAGAAAAGTAGGGATGTGATCCTGATTTTTGAAAGAAAGAGTACATAATATAATGGAAGGAATAAAAATTTGGAGATCAGTTGGAAAATTGCTGCACAATTCCAGCTCCGATGCGCAGGATGAATTAGCACAGGGGAAGTCCGTCTGGGAAAAAACCTTCTATCTGTGTGAACAGAAATTGAATTTCCTTAGAAGCTATGGTTCGATATTGTTATGAGAAGGCAATAGCAGGGGGAAGTGACAGATGATTTCAATCCCTGTTACTTCGGATGGAGAGCATACAGTTGCTCCGATATCCAAAATATCTAAAGTGGATATTTTTCTTTTTCTTTTCTTTTTTTTTTTTAAATCAGGCAACACCCAGACCATATGCAAAACCCTCTGCTCTATGTTTGCTTTACTGCACTCAAGATTCTGGTCATCCTTTGTTGTACTTCAACCTTCTAGTTTCTGAAATCTGGTTGCATTAATCTAAACTACTACCACCAAATCATTTCCTTTCCCAAAGTATCCATTCCTTTTTTTTTTTAACTTTTACTTTCAGTTAATTTGTTTCTGAATTGTGTCTCTAGCTAGATCTTGAAGGCAAAAGCAAAATGTATCACACCATCAGGACCAATATTTTTGTCAAAATTTGAGAGATTGGAAGCATGGGTGTTTGAGTCTCTGCAATACAAGAGCTCTCAGTATGGAAAAATTTAGGTTAGATCGGCATAGATTAGATACTGTGCTCCCCCCTAATCACTATGCATCTGGAAAAGGTCTATTCTGCCATTTGAATTGACCTTTTGGACTTTGTATAAAGAGATTGGATTAGAGACAATAAGATTTTTCCACACTGGGAACTTATTAAATTTTTAAAACATTAAACAGATCAAAACATATAGTAGAAAAATGTTTTTAAGCAGGGCAAGATACACTGACACGAATACATCTTAATGAAAAAGTGTTTAACTTGACTTGGAACTCTACTTCATGTCTAAACAGCTGAATTAAGCTCAAGGGTTGTTCCAAATGTAAATATTCAGCCCTGTACATAAAAGACAATAATTAAGCTAAATACAGATTTCCTTTCCAAACTTTAAAAATTATACCAGGTTTCATCTGGTATTCCTTTCCCTTAATTTACTAAACAATAGAATCAGCATCAGAAGGAGAAAGAAGATAATTGTGGACATCATCCAGCCTTTTGACAGTAATCAAAATAACCAGTTACTTCAGAAAAGAAGACCAAGAGAAAGTGACAATTGATTCCAGAAAGAAATAGAGGAATTGAGAATGTATATTTCATCATCTCTCAACTGGAAACTGGGAATATATGAAACTTGGATTTTAAATTAATTGCTTTTTCCTATGTGTACTTGTACTATGAGAAGTGAAATGGATCCTTTGAAGTTTTACCCTGGTTTAATTAATGCACTTATGGTTCCTTGAAGAACTATTTCAAAAGAAAATATAAATGGAAGATAAGGCTGGCATACCCTCCAGTTAATGTTGATTAAAAAAATGAAGGAGGAAACAGTTACTACTTTCCAATATTGTTAGAAACTTGCCACTCTGTTCTGTTTTGACCTCCATGATGACAAGACATTGGATACTCTGATACCTATTTCAATGATGTTATATTAGCAAAGAGTAACATTTCAAAAGAGCATGCGTCCTCTCCCATTTCACTCATATCCACTCCCACATGCACATTAAGTTCTAAACATCTCCACTTAATTGGAAGAGAGGATATTACTTTTTATTAAACCAGTTTTGTTATTCTCACCAATTTTCCAATAAGAAGAGTAAAGTGAAGAAGGCACTTTTTGATAACTAGCAAATGGCAAAGGTGGGATTTGAACCTAAGCAATCTGACTCTAATATCCATATTTTTAACAATACTCTACTGTTCTAGAAGCCCCATATAGACTCTGATGGAGGGGTAGTCTTGGTAGCTGCTAGTATTATTTTCTAAAAAGATGATTTCCCCCCAATTCTCCTCAATTTCTTTCTTTTTGGGGGAGGAGAGGGAGTGATGGTAATATACAGTGTTAGTAATATATAGTGAAATACTTCAATCATCATACACTTGACTTCTTCTATACCCCTAAATCTTCCTTGACTTATGATGCAGTTATGTCCCAGTGATATCATAAGTTGAAAATGCACTTAATACACATAAACTACCAAACATCATAGCTTAGCCTAGCCTATCTTAATCGTGCTCAGAATGTTTATATTAGCCTACAGTTGAGCAAAATCATTTAACAAAATGATATTTTGTTTTAGCTATGATACAATATAAGAAGGCCAAAAATAGGATGGTACAATTTTTACATCTCAGTTATTAATTGATTATTTTGAAGATTTTATTTATTTATTTATTTGAGAGAGAGAGTGTGGGGGGGGGAGGAATAGAGGGAGGGAGGGACAAGCAGACTTCATGTCAATCATGGAACCCAACACAGAGTTCAATCCCAGGACCCTGAGATCATGACCTGAGCTGAAACCAAGAGTCAGATGCTTAACTAACTGAGCCACCCATGCACCCCTCTTAATTGATTTTTAAATTGTATTATAATCTAAATTTTTAAATTGTTGGTTGACAGTCTTCCTTCTTTTGTGGAACTAGATATAACTACAATGATTCTAAGTTCCTACACAAATAGATCCTCAGAAGTTGTCAATTTCATTGGCTGATAATATTACAAAAGGAGAATCAGAGTGATTTTTCAGAATATTTAAGCTTCAACCAGCTGTTATTCCTTTGCGAAGTAACTGAATCATCAGAAGATAAAAGCTCCAGACACAGCTTTAAGAATCTTCTTTTTTTTTTCTTTTTTTTCTTTTTTTAAGATTTTATTCATTCATTTGACAGAGATAGAGACAGCCAGCGAGAGAGGGGACACAAGCAGGGGGAGTGGGAGAGGAAGAAACAGGCTCATAGCGGAGGAGCCTGATGTGGGGCTCGATCCGTAACGCCAGGATCACGCCCTGAGCCGAAGGCAGACGCCTTAACCGCTGTGCCGCCCAGGCACCCCAAGAATCTTCTACACTAAGGACCTGAGCCATGTTGAGAAAGGGAAACTCAGATATAAATATTCATTTTATTAGGATCATTCATTCATTCATAAATTCAACATGTATTGATTAAGCATCTATTATATGTCAGTTCCTGCTCTGAAACAGAAATAGAAATGGTGCCAGATATATTATCAGGGTAGGTTTCACAAAGAATATCATTTAATGCCTTTGTTGAATTCAGTTACCTTTTTCAACAGGCTCATATGGCAACTAAATGTTCATTTTTCATAGAAAGTTGTTCAAAGAGATTTTTGCTGGCTTTGATTTATTTTTTTTCTTTTAAGTACAGCAAAGGATTAAAACAAAACAAAACAAATCTACTATCTCAGTTAACCTATCTTAGCCTATTTTCTGTTTTTCACATGCTGGCTCATTACTGTTTAATACTCCCAACAGAGTTTTAATCTTCATGAGAATAGAAAAACACACAAATATATTCTAAATAAGGGTATGGATATGCGTATCCCTTGCATGAAGGTTGTTAGCTGACTAACTACTTTGATTACAGATCGATTTTTATTATTCCAGGGTAAAGGTAGGTATTAATATAGTATAGTCTACGGATATAACATGTCCTTTGTTCATCTTTTCTTTGCTTGAATCACTTGCCCAATAACTTGCACCCATCAGAGACTGGAGGAACATAGGTGTGAAAGGCCTATCAGTTAATTTGCAACATTCCCTTTTAAAAGACTATTTGGTTTTATTTATTTATTTATTTATTTATTTATTTATTTATTTATTTATTACTATTTGTAATCAAAACAATGAGTGCAATAGGGTGGGATAATCTATATCTCTTTAATCCTTTAAAGCTTGAATTTTGTCTAATTTTTTAACACAACTCAAATGACAAACTGGTCATGCATCAGAATGGAATATTATTTCCTATCAGTGGGCATCAGGGCCTACAGAGAATACAGAATAAATAGTTCTGAAAGGGCAGGAGAACTATCTTCCACATATGGCAATTTTCTTACTGGGTTTGGGTATCACTGTGGTCCATATTGGCCAGAATGGCCATTTGATTTTCTGTAGGCTAGCATTTCTTACAAACAAGACAAGGAAAATTTAAAGAAATATCATATACAACCAAGTCCTCCCTTCAAAAGAAAACTTATTGATAAATTACTTTCATAACTATGATTACAGAAAAACAGCTACTGTAGACAGTAACCTCTGTACATCAAAAACGTGTTATAATTAGTTAGAAATTTTATACTTTATCATTTCACATAAAGTCTAGACAAAATAAAAATACATTTAGCTCTTTCTGTTATTCATTGTAAATATAAATTCATGTTCCCTTAATAAAAAAAATAATAATGCTGGGAAAAAATGTTTACCTATTAATGTACTGCTTCTTGTTCTATATCAAACTAACAAATGAAAAAATGTTTTCAGAATATAAATATCATAGTTTCAAAATAAATTACTGTTAATGAAAAAGTCATATTTATTGTTGTTTTCTCCAGATCTTTGTATACCCACCAAAAATAACCTGAGATTTAGACTATTCCAGATAAAAATTCCAAAGCATAAAGTAATTTCCAGGAATTAAGTTTATCTTAGCAAACATAGGTAGGTAGGTGTAGGTGTGTGTGTGTATATATATATATACACACACACATTATATATATACACACATATATATTGAGTATAAATATGTACTACTACACTAATAAATACATGTATTATATTCTACTATTTTTTACCTGTATCTCTGCAAGTCATGTTAGTATTGACTAGGTAGTGAATTAGAATACTTATTTCTGATGACCATGGTATAGCAGCTATATTAAAACAAAGAGAATTATAAGAAAATAGAAATAAGGACTGATGATCTAAGTACTATAAAATCTTCAAGATAAAATTGCTTTCCTATCACAGCGAGAAAAACAGGTATGTGTTAATTGAGGAGTAAAAAAAACCTGACAACTTCTCGTGAAAAGTTCAATGCATTCTTCACGAGGAAATGGCCATGAAGTTAACATATTTATACAAGGATACCTAAGTGGAGGCACTTTAAAAATATCCTGAAGTAATTCTGTAGTTGTTTCCTTCCTGATCTCTACCTATTTCTGATGAACTCAATGTAAATAAACATTTGCTTTTCCAAAATCAGCTTCTTCCTCTAAGGTAATTCCTTCTGCTGTTCTCAAATCCAAGCTGTGAACCTGACCTTCTCCACAGTGAGATCAGGACAACTCCATCCATTTTCATGGGTCAGTAAAGGCCAATTGTTACAAGGTGACATCCTGAGTTAAAGGGAATGATACTTTGAAGTCAACCAAAGATATACAGCATGGTAGTCTGACAAGCTAGTATTTTTTAAATGTCCGCATTAGTTTGTTTATTTGGGGACCTCTAGACAGTGTATACATTAAAAAACATGTACTTAATACCTCAGATAAAATTATGGGGAAAAAAGCCCTGCAGAAACAAACTTGGTTTTCTCTTCCTATTAAATGCAAATACATCTAATTAAGCAGAAGCACAGCAGTGGAATTTTATAGTGTCCATTACACGTTTGAATTGTGAACAGGCCATTTATGAATTCATCTGAGAGGGAAGCTTACTGCCAGCTGGTGTCAGAAATGGAATCATTATCAGGCATTGTATAGTTGTCAAAAATAATAACAAGCACCATTGACCTTGGCCAAATTTGAACTGGTTATTTAAAAACAAAAATACTAGAAAGTAGTATTACTGTTCTTGGGGGCTTATAATATCTTTAAAATATAACCCCCAAGAAACCTGTAAAACAAATTGTTTGTGATTTATTGTTACTAAATTTCTGGATTATAAGGGAATTTTGTAGTACAATAAATATACAATTAAAATCAGTTCTCTTAAAAAAAAAAGATTTTGATAAACTATAGTAAGCTACTTGCTCACCCTGGACTTCTCATATCAGGTTCCATTATTTACAGAAATGTAGTTTCTTGTAATAAAAGACAAATGATTTAGAGTGGAAAAAAATCCCAGGACAGGTCATAGATCAGTCTTTCCTAGCTATAGGATTGCGTGTGTGTGTGTGTGATAGTTTCTTCTTCCCGCAGTTAACGTGTGTATAGTGTGATAGGGGTTTGTAAACTACATTTTAATATACTACTTTAATGTTATTTATTTTACTTAAAGCAGTTGCTTATTAGTAAGTGTAAATAATACCCAGATGACAACCCTAGACTGTTTATCAATACAGCCAATGTAATAAATATATTCATTAGCACTTGGGGGATGCACTCAATAAAAACTTTTAAATAACTCAATAGGCGAATTGGATAATAATATCTAAATAACTTAATCTTATTTTTTTCTACAATAAAAACCTTTTGAATTTTTATTAGTAATATTTGTGTTTTCCTAGTCAAGTAGATTACCTTAAATTTGAAATTAGAGTCATAGGAACTGTGGAACTATCAGAAATAATACAGAAAATGGTAACAAAAATCTCTCCAAAACAATCCCCTTACTTACAAAGAAGTCTTTATCCTTATTGTCAAAATATTAGATCTTATTTTGCTTGCATATGAAATTATGAGGTTAAATATGTTCAGAATTGTTTCAAGTTTTTCTTCGGCAAAGATTAATTTATCTTGTTTTACACCAGAACATTTCAGCAATCTACAAAAACTTTAAAAAAAAAGGATCGATAATTGAGTTTTTAAAAATGTATACTTGGGCAACCTATAATGATAGTTACATATATGTGTAATAAATAATAAAAGCAAAGGAATAGAAGTCAAAAATTTAAATATTTTAGAGACAGTTCTTCAGCACCTACTTAGAATAAAACATACTAAATCTCATTTTCAGAAAATATTTCCATGAATAACTCAGGAATATTGAGTCCTCACTTCCCATGGTTCAAATATGCATGAGTCAGTTATCACATAAAACAAGTATTGCTTTTAATGGCTTACTTAAAATGATCCTATTTTCATATTTCATCTATTAGAGAGAAAAACTGACTACTACCTTTTTGGCACCAGATGTACATTTTAAAAATTATGTAAAAACACAACAACAACTGGAAACAAACTGAAAGTATAGAATGGATAAATGAATTGTGCCATATTCACATAAAAATATTATAAAAATGAACAACCTACTGGTATATGTAAATGGAAAATCACATAGACAAAATGTTGAGAAACATAAGCCAAACAAAAATGCATACACGGTGTGTGATTCTATTTATATATAAAATTAAAGAAACTGGTAAATCTATCAGTAGGGTATGATATATTCTTCTGGAGTGTTGGAAATGTCTATACCCTGATCTGTGAGAAGATTACATGTTTATGCATATAAGTACATATATGTAAAACATTCACCCAGCTGTATGCTTAAGAATTGTACATGTTAACTATTTCCATTTAAAAAAAACAGCTTTTAATCTCGTAAAGAAAGAAAAATCCAAAGGACTATCTTCAATAGAGTCTTTTCAGAAAAGATGCTAAGTGAACGTATCAACAAAACTCATTAAAGGATTAGAGTGCCCTAGAATATGTATCATAGACAAAATTACAAACGAGAAACTTTTAATAATATGGCTTTACAGAAACAATAACTCATGGGGAAGTTTATATTCAATTATATTACTTTTTATTAGCCTTTCTATCCTTAACAATGAAGCTAAATCCTCCTTCCATTATGTTTCCATACCACTAAAGGTTTTTAAAATAAGAAAAACATAATATTTGTTAGCTGGGTATAAATGACTTTATAGGCTAAGAGGCCATAAGCTAGAAGGAAGATCTGTATTCAAAGCGAACCCTCTGGGAACTAGTGGTGTTACCATGAGCAAAAAAAGGCCATTTTTCCCCAAGTCACCATTTTCTCCTGCAAAAAACGAGGGAGTTAAAGAAATATCATTCAGTGACCAAAGCTCCAAAAGCCAAAGAAACAAATATTTGAGTGTTGGAAAAGTGATTTTGAACCAAATTTTTCAGTGTTCACAAGATATTTTGAACCACAATATCAGCATTACATGCAACTTAATTGAAATAATATGAGTAATTTTATAAAAGTATATGTTATGCCCATATGTTTCCCAAGTTCTTTCAAGTTTTAATCCTAACAACAGAGGTTAGAAATCTACTGTTTTAAATAGTTACCAACAATTGGTCTATATAGAAAGTTTCTTTCGGCACACCATGTGATATAGACAAATGGTGAATTTTAAAGAGACACGGTTGGTTGTTTAGTGCGGAACACCTACTTCAGAGCAGCGAAGCACTTTGGGAAGGATTCTGAGTCTTTGCTCCTTGGGATGCCATAACAGTGCACTGCTTGGGAGCAGTGGATGGTTAGCAGTGGCCAGAGGGAAAAGTCACAGTGCCTTTGGCACCTCTTTGGTTTTAGTAACATATATGTTAACAAAGCAAGCTAGTGAAATTTCTTGACTGAGATATTTCCCCCTATTGTGTTATTCCACAGGTCTTAATATTTTAAGCCACTGATGGGCAGAAGAGCCTCACAGTAGAAATGCAGTTGTTTCCCATATATATTATTATTTACTTATTTACTTTTTTTCTGGAGAAAAACTGCTGATAACTAAAAGTGGTTCAGTGGTCACTATTTCTTAACTTAGAACAATATTAAAAGTCCTTCAAATATTGAAAGTACTTACTCTATAAAAAACCTGTGTATCCCACTACCCTCCATCAAATGGCTCATTTTAATATTTCTTTGTTTAAGAAAGAGCATTTAAGTCAAAAGGTTATAGTTAATGTTCCTAATACTCTCAAGGTCAAGATCATTAAATATGTAATACAATAGATAACAGCATGGTGTGGAATGCAAAAACACCACTAACACAGGTTCAAATCCTGACGTCAACACTTACTAGCCCTGAAACTGGGAAAATTACTTAAGCACTTTGAGCCTCCCATCTGGACAATAGGGATAATTATCCCCACCTTTGATGGTTATTTAAAAGATTAAGTGAGATGAGATGTATGAGGAACTGTACAGGATCTGAACCACTGCATCAGTGACTGGGTATGTATAACACTTTCAATGGCAGGTCTCAGTTACTTGAAAAAATGTTGTAGACAGGATAAAGGGTGCCATCAGCATACTAGTAACAAATGAGTCAGTTTTCTAATTACCTCCAAGGTCAGATTTTTGAAATTCTTTTAGTAATACTCTTAGGAAAGCAAACTATTGTTGAAATAGTAATGGGTTGATTATAATAAATCTCTGAGCTTACACAGGGTAAAAGCTCTTTCACTCCCTGGTCCAGGGTAATCCCTTACCTCCCACTTCCCCTTCTTCCTCTAACCATCAACATGCCGTCCTGAAGAGTTTTAGAAAAACTTGGCTATCCCTAGCTCCAAAGACAAGAAGTCTATTTCAAGACCAGGAAAACTTGGTCAAGAACAGGTCTCTACCTGATGGAATATTAACAACAGTAATTTATCATTATTGAGTATGGAAGTAGCTCCAAGTAAAATGCATGGATTAAAAAAAAAAAGCTGATTTCCCAGAAATGTAGGTTGATAGTCGTTGCTTATAATCCAATACACAAAAACAGTTTACCACGATTCCCTATTTTTACCAATGAACGTACATTTTACTCTTGATATTTTCCTTATCATTAAGCAAAGAAATTATAAAAATTTCATACACACATACACATGTACACATTTGCACAACATCTCATGAACATGCATACACACATATACACACACTTTTTCCAGCTATCACTGAATCATGTGGCACATCATCAGGGGTAATATAATACAAATAGCATAAAGGCACAGAATGCATACAGTGGGTCTAGACACTGAATCATCAATTTTCACAAACTTGCTGTAAGTTTTGGTCTGGTTATAATTTCCAATACTTCAATGGTTCTGCTACCTAAATAGAAATTGTCCCAGGTATTCGTAAGTATTAATTTCCTTCATCTAGTAAACCTAATAATGATGCTTCCAATCCAATTTAAAAACCATTAAAATGTGTGACTTTTAAACCCATTATAATTTAGCTCATTTCTGTGAAATTTAGTTTGAAGAAAGCAGCTGTGCATTTGCACATCTGTAAATTACTTTTAATTGCACTTTTCTCAAGTGAGAAAGGAGAAGCTTAACCTATAATGCAATTTGTATATCTGACCACACAAATGCTACTAAACACCTGTGCTTTATGTATAATTTCATTTTGTACTACATAATCTCATCTCACTATTAATCCAGACTTACATGTGATTTAGCTACTCCACATTTGATCTTGAGAAGACTTTAAGATGGAAGGTGGAGACTGTCAGATATTTGATCACCTTAAGTTATTTACTTATCTAAGATGAGAGAACAAATTTCATAGGTAGACATGGCTACTTCTGAAAGCAAAAAATGTACAAATACTATTACATTCATTCTTAATGACTTAGATATTGAAAATTAAGACAAATTCCAGATATGAGGTAGCTTGATAACTTACATTTTATCCAAGACCTATTCAAGCAATAAATCAGCCCTTTGTCTTATATCAGGCATTTTGAACTACTGATTAGCAAAGTCAATTACTGCCTTCTAGTAACAAATAGCAGTTTCCAAATTAAATTTGTTGGCACAAAAATATGTCAATAGAAAAATGTTATCATTCCATAAATATTCTGAACTGATTATAGCTGTGTCTCATCTGCCAAAATCACAAATCATTCTGTTTCTACATTCTTGTTGATTCATTTCCTGACAATTGAAGATGTTTTAGAAATAGCTAAATCACACTTGAGCAGGAATTTTCTGTGCCTCAACCTTTTTGAGTGTCCTACCTGACTGTATTTAAAACTGACTGTTGACAAAAAAAAAAAAAAAATCTCTAGAGAGTATCTATGAACGGTGGACTCTAGGAATGGAGAAAAAAGAACATGTGATCGGGTTAGAATCCACCAGAAGAAGCAATGGCAACATACATATAATTTTCAAAAATTGCTCCACTCACAGAAAATACACGTCTAAATCATCATGCCACATGAAAAATGTAATAGAAAAATTTTAAAGAAATGCTTTTAAACAGTAATCTGCAGATGACATCTCAAATAGAGCTAAAGTTTATCCCACAAGTTTAATTTCAGGACAACAGCTTCTATCATTTATATATCTTGGATACACGATATATATTGATACATATATTACTTTGAACACAAAACAATTTACAAACTCACACATCGAATATACACGTCGTACAGTTTTGAGCAACTCGACCTTTCACACGCAACTGTCTGCATTCTTCAGGAAAGTGCCCAGGTTTAGGGAAGAATGAAAAACTAATTATGCTTGCTAAGGCTGACTTAGCTTGGTTATTACGCTGATTTGGTCATCTGATTGAGCTGACCTACTCAAACTGTGATTTAAAAAAAAAAAAATCACCATCCACAGAACACTGCCTTTGCCAAAGAAACCCCAACCCCACACCTTCCGCTGAACAATAAGAATGAATGTGTTCTGCTGCAACCCCTGTCTCTAAAAAATGTCTGAGAATAGCGATGTGTAGCTCTGAAGGAAGACTAGGGGGTCTAAATTGGGAAATGACTGCATGGGCCATAGATCATACAGACGGGGCCACAAACATCCTTTTGCTGCCCCTTTCTCAGCTGTTCCTAAGTGAAGAGTCAATGAAGGTTGCTCTTAGAGTCCACTGTCTATCTTTCCAACTTGTTGTTTATGTGTGAATAGAAAGTTGTGATTAGTTGCTATAAAAATACACCACATCACTAATCTCAATCTTATTTTCTATTTTAGTTTTTTAACTGAAGTCCGTAGAAAGCCCGTTTATTCCTCACGTTTCGATAAACATCCAAAAATACAATCGCTCCTTTCAAAATCTCCACAAATAGTGAAGTAGTTGCTAATCACAGGAGGGAAATTGTTTTTGAAATATTTCAAGCATTCCGCCCCACACACAGGTTGACCTCTTCTGTTAATGGGAGAAATAGAAAGTTAAGCCACCACTTAGCCTCACGGTATTTTTAAAAAGAACTATTATGCAACATTTCAATGACAGCAAAGAGGAGGCAATTATAAAATTAGTAAATATTAATAGTCTTTGAAGCAAATGAAGGAATTCCAGACTTTCTATAAATTAGTATTTATGTAAAGCCAGTAATAATCAAGTACTTAGAATCACTGCCCAAACATGTAAATGACCACTAACTGAAGCCGAATATTCAGTGCTTTAAATGATCCCAATCATCAGATTTGATGTGATTGTCTATACGGAGTCAAACACAGACTAGATTTCATAAGAAACTCAAACTTTTTGCTGATTTAGAGCAATATGGAATACGAATAAACTTAGAGCTTCCTGCTACACTTTCTAGCCTATTGCTCGCAAGACAGATACCTCAGGAGATGGGCAGATACTCAGGTCAACAAACATACCTGAACACATAAACAAGAGAAAATTCAGTTTTTTTAGAAAAAATTTTCAGCACCCAAAAAGAGATTCCTTTGCTGATCTTGACTTTGAGAGGAGAATAGGCAGACAGGCATAAATCATTATTGTTCAAATATATAATAGGTCAGGTTGCTGGTAAAATAAGCCCTACCATGTTTAAAAACTATATCACATAGCAATATTTACTTTATGATAATTTAAAAATCAAACCAATATTAAGCGAAAAAAATGCAACAAGTGTAAATCAACTTCTTTTATATGAAAAGGACTTCAACTCAGAGAACGTTATTCTTTTATTTACTCTTAACTACATTTAAATCAAAGCACATTTAAAAATTACTTAGTTACCTAATTTATAGTTACATGTTGGGCATTTGGAAATATGATAGTTAAAATACTGCACTTAATTCTATGGAGAAAGTCTTACAAAGGCATTACAAATTGTAATTATTCTTTTAATGTTCAACATGTATTGCATTAACGAAATGACAAAATATTCCTATCGGCCGTTTACATGAAAAATACCTCCTTTTATTTTGCACATACTTTCTCCAAAACAACAAAGGTTGGTGTCTCACGTGCTTCACTTACTTACTTTTGTTATTGCGAATCCAAGATCATCTCACATATACTAATCTTTTATGGCAGAGGTCAGTGAAGTTGTGCCAAAATTCAATAATGATGTTCTATCTAGTCTGGCAACACGTTTATCTCATCGCTGGAATTTAGACCATGGAGAACAAAGCATTTCATTTAAATGATGAAACACTCATCAAGGATGCCCTCTTGCAAACACTACTCACATTTTAAAAATTGTGGATAAAATACTGTAGTTGTAAAGCCTTCTTTTCAATACAAAATTAAAGTTAACAATTATGTAATATCTCTTTTAATTAGGGGACAGAAATCATTTTATGTGCCTGCTGCATAATTGAAATAAAAACTCTGTCACACTTAAAATGGTAAAGACCCATAATCCAAACTGACAAATACAAATGAATTTCACTTTTTCTGAAGAGTGAAGAAGTTTCTACTTGTAATATGGAATAGGTTTTAATATTCCCAAAAGGACGGAAAAAATGACAAATGAAACAAATTATTTAAGCTGTTCTTCACAAATAGATTTAACAAAAATATTAAACTATATTTATTTTTTAAAGTAATTTGGATTCTGAATATTGTTTTTAAAATGTCAACTCACCAAAGAAAATGTAATCAGTATTTTGCATTTATGGTCCCAAGTAAAATTAGCTGATAGTTTTGCCAAAAAGCCTATACCATTGAAATGCTCAATTACAATTCATAGCTATAGCAGAAGAAAGTAAATTCCTTAGGCTTTTTCGTAAAGAGTATAACAAATTCTCCTCAATACTTAACTTTTTCTACCTCAACTCAAAAATATTTTTCGGTTAATCATGTACAACTAAGTTTTTCCTGAACTCACAAACTAACATATCTGTGTGCTCTAAAAGTTCTATATTTTATGGCATTTACTTTGCTATGACCTCTAATTAACCAAAAAAAAAAAAAAAAAAAAAAAGAACCTAAGATTTTTAGTAGAAAAATGTTTAGTATATTTTAGAGAAATATTCTGCCAATTGCAAATAAAGATTGATTTAAAAATAACAGAAAAATGAAAACAGAAAATAATGTTATACATATGAGAGCTAAGATTACAATAAAAATAGAATTCAAAAATGATTTCTAAGTCAGAATTATGCTGAATAAGACAAGCGATCTTATTGTTCTTGCACCTGTTTGATGATAGTTAATGATAATGTGTTTCTGTTTTTACCCAAATTTTGAAACATTATGTATTAATTCCTTTTTGAAAGATATCGAAGTTTGCATTAAATGAGAGTTCCACTGTGAACTCACATAGAAGTACAGAACTTATCCAGGTAAATTGTTATAAATAGTAGATAGATATTACCTTTTCCCAATTTTTATCATCTATATATTTTAATGTTGACTGATATAATTTCAAACACTCCTTGCCTCAAAGCAACTAGTAGTAAGGTACATACAGGATCATAATTCAGCCACAACAATACAAGGCATTTTTAATATAAACACAAATTATATGTAAACATAAATTGATCTGAAGGAAATCAAGATACATTTCCTAATGCTAAAATTTACTTAAAGTTAATTTTCACTTTTTTTCTATGACCCAAATTAGCAACGTTTTAGACTGTGTAATAATAAGGGGAAGTTAAACATACTGATAAATATATGAAAAACATACCTAACAGGACAGCTCTAAATCATATTTCTTTAAAGGGGGAATAATACTAGTTCTCATTAATATTTTAAAGAGAAATATGGTTATTTTAAAGTAAAAAATAAAGTTTCACTCTAGATTACTTTAGACTAACATATGAAGCAAAATAATATTTAGGACAATGATAATAGGATTTCTTAAAAAGAAACAAAGCAACTGAAACCATTCCTACTTTTCTTCTTTTAAATACTCTGCAGTGTATCTATTTTTAAAGTCTAAAGGTATTGCTGAAAACGACTATATAAAATCTGAGGTTGTTAATATCTGATTACTGTAGTATTTCATCGCAACTTAAGAATTTAACTCTTAAAATACTGGAGTATAAAATAATGTATCGGCTGACATGACCAAATTCAGTTATAGTAAAATCAAAATCAACAGTTCCAAAAATTGAGTGTAAGGTGCCTTTTAGCTTCAGAATTTCTTTCATGAAAACAAAACATTTTTTGTTGCAAAAAGCAATTGAATATAAATATCTAAAGTTATCCAGTCATGTATATATACCAAACATTTCTTTAAAACACTTGTTAGAAATACTATCAACATGTTAATAAATTTTTAAAATTATAATTGTTAACATTTTTTAGAATCCCAAGCACCACAGCATTTAGAATATACCAACTTCCTAGTTAAAAAATGTGAAGCTTAATTGTGCGTACAACGAAACTTCTAGAAAACTTCATTACTTACTGTTCACTGAGTATTACTTACAGAGATTAACAGTTTTAAGAATTCATCTGTTATTTATCCTGAAGTGTTTTGAATAACCCTTTCGTACTGTATACATCTCAATGAGATGACCACCCCTACTCTGGTCTGCTGAGAAAAACAAAACAAAACAAAAAACGGTAAATTTTCTTTCAGATTGTTCTTGTTCTAACCTATTTTAGGTGGCCACAGCAGGAATTCATAATGATAAAAACCAACAATATCAGGAAATTTTTTTACGTGCTTGTTTCATATTTACTGTATAAAGTCATTTTGACATGCCTACACAACTGGTTGTGGCAGCTTTCAGACATGATTTCTAATCAAAAAGAAAAAAAAAAAGAAAAAAAGAAAAAAAAATTGCTCCAGGTTCTTTACAGAAAGCTTGCCGCTGGGAAGTTGATTTTGGCCAAGTGCCAAAATCATGTGCAAAGGGGCCTCATTAGGGATTCATGGCAGCCTTCAGCGCTAACAAAAAATGTGACCCAACAGGCTAAATCAGCGACTAAAATTAAAAAGTAAGAGACAAAGACAACTTACTTAATATTCCTTCCAAAGCAACATTAAACTTTTTTTGGTAATTAAACCCTTGTTAGTCTAATGCAGCGTTCCTCTGTCCTCAAATGATTGTACAATTACTCTTTAAAACTTGTCAATTTCCCTTCTAAATACACTTTCTTTCTGTGGCAGTTTACAAAGATTTTGCTATATAGTAAAACTCTATATCCACTATAATCAGTTCAACAGCAGAAAACAAAATTGTAAAAATGCAGACCACAGTATTTCCTTACGATTTACACAAACAAACAAAAAATAAGCAAACAACAGTCAGTACCTTTTAAACTTCTACAAAAGTGAACATGCACTCTCCACAGTCACGTCGATGGTGAGGAATCGTTCTCACTGCCCAACTTTTCCCCCAGAAAGTAGATTTGATACGCAGCCTTACCTAGATGTCTTCTGGCTTTTCTGCAGATCAAAAAGTTTCCTGCCTAAGCACACAGATATTCTTTCACAAACCATAAAGGCCCTTTTATGAATCCAGCACTGTAACAGGCTGCTTTCCACACCACGTTGAGAGCCCAGTGCGTCAGCTCTCAAGATAAAATACATTACTAATACACAATTAGTGGGAGAGGTTGTCTATTGGAGAATTTATCTTAACGAAAGAAGGAAAAAGAAGGTCTTTTTTTCTTTTTCTTTTTCTTTCTTTTTTTTTTTTTTTTTTTTTTTTTTTTTTGGAAAAAAGCAAAGAGGGTGCGGTCAGATGTTAGCTTTTGCCTGAGAAAAGGGCCCTACACTGCACTAGTACCTAAATACTAGCAGAAGCTGCCTGGGAAGAGAGCCAATGGAAGGACTTTGTTTGACCCAGCTGCCAATCTCCCCTGAAGCCGTGCGCCAGACTAAACACTCACACTATTTTAACTCAAATCAGGCTACAGCAGCTGTTTGCTTTCCGGCTCTGAGCTCTGCACCCACCATGGCCTGTGCAGTTCACCCGGCGCGCTCTGCTAGCTGCCTGGCTGAAATCTGTTCCGGGTTGGGATTTGTCATTGGAGAGCAAATTTTAACCCTATTCCTCATGGTAACTATGCACTGTGTTGTTCAGCATTTGGACCTGGTAATTTGGGATCATTTTATGATCTTTTAAGAGAAGAGTGATATTTCATACCATAGAGGAGAATTGAGATTTGAAGGATTCATGCATTTCTTTGAAATTCTAAGCCTAAACTCTTCTGGTATGTTCAAATAACACTAAAATAGCCCTCGTGTGTAACAGTAACAAGCCCCTTACCATGCATCTCTAAGAACAAAGATGGTACGTCTTCACCCTAATCCAAACTTCTTCAACCCTGGCAAGATAGCAAGTTGACATCACAGGACTAGAGAGACTCATAGCCATTCAAAGAGTTAGTACTGACTTCTTCACGCTCTGGAAAGTTCCTCCAGGAGCAACACTGAGGCACACAAGTAGTTTGTTTTCCTTGTATGAAAATGTACCAAGTGGCCCAATTTACCTTTCCTAAGTTTCTAAGCTTATTCAGCTATTAGGATGAGTGTAAAAATTATATCTTGCATTGTAAAATATTAAAATTTGCCCACTGGCAGTCTAAAGTGGAAAGGAAAGAGAAGTTAGTCAGGGAAGTACAATTTCAGGAATCATCACAATTATCTGAAGTATCAGGGAGAAGATCTGATAACAAAGATCACTGCATCCTAGATAGGAGCCAAGCA
Organism: Ursus maritimus; assembly: GCF_017311325.1. Taxonomy (NCBI): domain Eukaryota; kingdom Metazoa; phylum Chordata; class Mammalia; order Carnivora; family Ursidae; genus Ursus; species Ursus maritimus. The sequence continues at coordinate 25,854,000 of NW_024426552.1, forward strand.
TCGAGTATGAGGAGAAAATAAAGCAGTTTTTTTAAGTCGTTCAACCCATAGAAGAAGGAGAAGTTAAGAGGAGTATGATAACATGGCCATCACCCAGTTATCCTTACTTGTGACCAAATTCCCAATTTAGGGACAATGGTGGTGAGAGAAGACAGCATCTTTTCATTTAGGGATTTTAGTCTTGCTGTTGCATTGGGGTAGAAAGATGCGTCTTCATTTAGGGCAAACAGCCAGTAAGACTTCTTTTATTTTTAACTTAAATAATTTAGTTCACTCTGTAGTCAGAAGATGAGCAAAAAAGAAATATTTTTCAAGTACTGTGAAAGTATGTCCAGGAATGTTTTCAAAAAGTTTTGAAAGTCTTTTGTTTTAAGCAGAGTTTACTTTGTTTCTATTCCTGCCCCCAAATGATATGTCTGTTTTCTTATATTAGAAACTAGATACCTAAATTACAAAAATTGTTATTTTATAATAAAATGTTATTTCCTCAGATGGGAAGTGGTGAATATGGTTATAGAGAGGTTGAACTATTAGGTTTTTGGGTGCACATAAACTGAAAGACCCAATTCATTAAAAAATGCACATCAAGATAATATTGTGTAACAGGTGGGTTACTATCCTTATTTTGACAATAATACATGTATAAACCCAAAAGATTCCCACTGGATCTGGTTTTCTACATAGCAGAGTGTAGTTTGATGATCAAAATTCTTATGGAATCAAATAAAATGCTGGGAAATGATTTCTTTTGTGTCCTTTTCATTCAACTCAAGAAAATATTCAACACGTTTCTCTGAATGGTCTCTTACAATCTACCAAGTATATACTGACTGCTTCCTGCTCTGGAAAGTTCCTCCAGAAACAACACTGAGCACAGCTATACAATGGGGAACCTATAGTAGCTTTTGTTCATCTCAGTAATTACTTCTCTTATACTGCGTTCTGCGTTTCCGTCTTCTCCTTAGATGCCTGAGCATAAACTGGTTAGCTCACATCATGAGTGTTATAGGCTGAATTGTGTTCTTTCTCCCTCCTGCATTTCATAGGGTGAAGTCCTCACTGCCAGGACCTCAGAATGTGACTGTATTTGGAGATAGGAACTTGAAAGAAATAATTTCGTTGAATGAGGTCATTAGGCTGTGCCCTGATCCAATACGAGTAGTGAGTGTCCTTCTAAGAACAGATTAGGACACAGATAACACAGAGCGGAGATCATGGGAAGACAGAGGAAGAAGTCTATCCAGCCAAGGAGAGGGGTTCAGAGGAAACCAAACCTGCAGGCCCTTGATCCTGAACTTCTAGCTTTCTGGGACGGGATTGTGAAAAAATAAAAAGCCATTCAGTTTGTGGTATTTGTTATGGCAACCTGAGGAAATGAATATAACGTCTAAGTAAAAAGGAAAGAAAAATTGTCTTAATGTTGGAATACAGTTTGTATCTTTACTCATGTGTTTCATTTTGTCCAAGAGATGAAGGAAGTGCACATTATTCCTATCTTCCAGAAAAGAGGAAAAATTACACGTATGCTGAAGTGTTAGATAAAAGCCATACATGATGTTACAAATGAAGGACAAAATAACACAATTGCCACTCTCCCTCAGTACTTCTCGTTTCATATATTGAACAGGAATATTGTGCTAAAGTCATTGTCTGGTACAGAGTAAAACAGCAGGTGCACAATTAATACTCACAGACATTACAAAGAATTATGGAATAAATAGGTGCTGAGCTTTTCCTTTAGAACAATAAAAATGGTGTGTAAACCTTTGATTTTGCAGACAGTTTTGATGCAGGAACAATTATAATCAAGCCCTGATAGGTGAAATTTCATATCAAGAGTTGGAAACACAAAAGATTAGTCTTTGCAAGGGGAGAGTTCAAATAACTTTTATAAAGGGAAGAGACTCTAAAGGAAGAAGAAAGAGAAATGTGGATGACTTGTAAGAAAGTCTGGAGAAAGGTGAATGAAGTGAGACTGAAGGTAATCAAAGATAAAACAAGTCAAGGGTTAGTCAGAATATCCCCAACGGAAACCATATTTGCCCAGATAATTAAGGGATGGACACTCCACTTACATGAAGTTGGAAGCAGCAAGATTACAAGGAGAAATGGATTACTGTAGGTCTACTTTTGTCATTGAGGTAGGCAGAATTTTGAGATGACCCCCCAAGATTCCCACTCCTTGATGTACACTTATATAATGCTTCCACAGAGGTTGGGCAGAGCCTGTGACTATGACGTAAATATGATGAGATAGCTGCTCTTGGTTAGGTTATCAATCTCTAAATAAGAGTCAATGAGGTCTCCATGTAAAGTTAGTAGAGGGAGAAAGAAGAAGCCAATAGTAAATGAACACACTTGACCAGAAAAGATAACGTAAAGGTGATTGTAATTACCACTGCGATAAGACACTGTTTTACCTCGTGACCATTTCCACTAGCTGACACGTGGATGCGACCATTCATTCATTTTTTGATTCACTCTTGCTCTCAAAAAGTCTATTTAATGCCTACTTCGGGTGGGGCACTGGGCTAAGTGTTGTGTAGGATAAAAAACACAGACCCAGAAGTCATGTTCTGGATGGTCTAATAAACAAACAGGAAGGCAAACAGCCAGTTCTAAAGAGAATGGCACTGTGTTTGTTGAGCGCTTCAGAATGCTGAGGTGGTAATGTCCAATGGTTTTGTGAATGTGATAGAATGTTACAAAAATATTGATAATTATTACATATTCAAGTACGTAAAATAAAGGAGTTACTGTGAAATACTGTGAATATGTCATGAAAAATGACATATTTTTTGTCCCCCTACAGCACATGATGTCATTGTCTAAAAGTACCTATATATGTCATTGCCTGTGTGAAATTATGACTGTTAGCTTCTCTTATCTTTTTTGGTAAACATTTTCCTTATTATTTTCCATGCTAGCTGAAACCAGAAAGACCATGGACCTTTTTAAATGCTAACATTTAAAAATAAAATTCAAGATATAATCATTGTCCACAAAAGCCCATTATTAATCCAAAGTAAATTGCAAACTATACTATAATGGCTTTCTCTTTAAGAAAGATATACTGCTACTAATAACACAATACTTTGAACACCTGTTTCCTAATAAAAATACCCATAAAACACTGAGAAACAATTTCAAATAAATGTTAAATGTAAATTGAATGTGATCATGGAAAACACAAATTATTATAAGGAAAATGTTCTTAAATGACCATATATATATTTTCCATGAAGATCCTTAGCAAATTTTTAAAATAAAACATAATACAACATACAATTCTTAAAATAGAAAGTTGTTTTTTTTTTTAAACTTCTTACCTGGGGTAGCAAATGGAGGTGCACACAGACACATAATACAAATAGGAACTAACGAATGTGGTGCAGTTAACAAATGTGGAAAGTTGATAACCCATTCTTACTAATCTGATTAAAATTTCAAATGACTTCACATTTCCACTGTAAGTTTTTTTTAGAAAACCCATTTCCTGCTTCATTCCATTCTCTAGATCTATAAATCTGGTTTTGAGTGAATCTCTGTAGGTATTTCTGTATTTTATAAAGTATATTTGATTTTATTTTTTTAAAGATTTTATTATTTATTTAAGAGAGAGAAGGAGAGCACAGATGCAGAGGGAGCGGAAGAGGCAAACTTACCGCTGAGCAGGGAGCCTGGTGCAGGGCTCGATCCCAGGATTCTGGGATCATGACCTAAGCTGAAGGCAGACGCTTAATCGACGGAGCCACCCAGGCATCCCTTATCAAATATATTTTATAGTTTCAGGAGAATTAAGAACAATCGAAATATACACAAAAAGACATAGATAACATGAATAGCCCTATATCTAGAAATAAATTGAATTAATAATCAATAATCTTTCCCCAAAGAAATCACCAGACCCAAATAATTTTACAAGTGATTTCTACCAAACATTTAAGGAAGAAATGATATCAGTTCTCCACAATTTCTTCTGAAAGACAAAATTAGAGGAATGCTACTCAGCTCATTCAACAAGGCCAGCATTACTGTAATGTCAAAACTAGACTAAAAACAAAAATTACAGGCCTCTGTCTCTCATAAACATAGACACAAAAAACCTCCATAAGATATTAACAAGTCAAATTCAGCAATGTATAAAAAAAATTATACACTTTGACCAAGTAGTTATTTATTCCATGAATGCAAGGCTGGTTCAACATTTGTAGAATCAATCAGTGTAACTCACCATATCAACAGACTAAGTAAGGAAAATCATATGACCATATTAACTGACACAGAAGACACAGCATTTGACAAAATCCAACATTTAGTCATGGTAAAAATACTCATCAAACTAGGAATAGAGAAGAACTTCCCTAGACTGATGAAGAACATCTACAAAAACCTACAGAGAACATACTAGCTGCTTTCTCCCTAAGATCAGTAACAAGACAAGGATCTTTCCTGTCATCACTCCTCTGCAACATTATATAGGAAATCATAGCTAGTGCCATAAGACAGGAAATGAAATAAAAGTATGAACATTGGAAGAGAATAAATAAAATTGTCTTTATTCATAGGCATTAGGATGGTCTATATAGAAACATCCCGAAGCATTAAAAAAAAAAACAACTCAAGCAGCTATAGCAAGGTTTCAGAATACAAGGCTAATAAACAAAAGTCAATTGTCAGTTAGAAGATGAGTAAGTTCTGAGGTTTTAATGCACAGCATTGTACTTATAGTTAAGAGTACTGTATTATACCTGTGAAAATTGCTAGATCTTAAATGTTCTCAACACAAAAAAGAAATAATTATGTGATGTGATGGAGGTATTAGCTAACACTACTGTGATAATCCCATTGCAATATGTAAGTGTATCAAATTAACATCTTGTACACCTTAAATTTACAGTGTTATGTATCAGTTATATCTCAATAAAGCTGGTTAAGAATACATTAATTTTTTTAAAAGCCAACTGTTCTCCTCTTCATCAGCAATATAAAATTAAAATTTGAAAATTTAAAAATACCATTTATAATAGTATCCAAAAGTAAATTCTTTGGTATAAATATACCAAAATATGTATAATACATACAATTGGAAAACTACAAACTGTTGATAGAAAAAATAGAAGATGATATAAATACATGTATGTTTTTGCTCTGTTAGCTCAGAGGGCCTCAGATGCAAGGGTTCCACCCAGATCTTGGTTTCTAAGACCACTCTCCAATAAAAAATAAACCTAGGGTTCCAATGGAGAAATGCCTGATTCCAGGACTTGGCAGGAAATATGCAAAACAGGCCCAGAACATCTTATAGTGCCCAAAAGTAGGTAAGTGACAAAAAATAAAAATAAAAGATAAACAGTGATGAAGACATATCAAAGGGATACAGGAGGCAACTGAAAGAGGTCCCAATGGCTAAAAATTGATCTGAACTTGGTTTATAATCCAAAGCACAAAATGAATACCCATGAGGTACATACTGATATAAACAAATGATTTTATCTATAAATAACTTGGAAAGAAAAAACAAATATCTCATGCAGAACAATTCCAAATAATATCTATCTATCTTTTTTTTTTTTAAGAATTTATTTATTTGACAGAGAGAGAGGGGGAGAGAGAGCACAAGCAGGAGGAGTGGGAGAGGGAGAAGCAGCCTCCCCGTTGAGCAGGGAGCCTGATGTGGGACTCCATGCCAGGACCCTGGGAGCATGACCTGAGCAGAAGGCAGATGCTTAAGTGTCTGAGCCACCCAGGTGCCCCTCTACCTATCATTCTTAAGGAGGTAGAGCATGATTGCCTACTCTTTAACTGTAAGTTGAACATAGTGACTTCCTTCCAAAGAGCACAATATTGAAAGAGAGAAAAAAAAAGGTAAATTTACAGTGGAGAAAGCTGACAATCACTTCTACAAGCCCATTGAACAAGGTTAACATCAACAATAATAAGTTATTTTGATAGTGTTCAACTTTGCTATCAGGTGATAGGTATAGCAATTTACCTTTGTGGTCTTCCTGCCAAAAAAGGCACCACACCAGTGTAAACATAAGAAAAATATCATCCTAATTCTGACTGAGAGATGTTCTATGGAACAACTGGCCAATAAAGCTCAAAATTGTCCAGGTCATTAGAAACAAGGGGTCTATGAAACTGTCCCAACCAAGAATAGCCCAAGGAGAAATGACTATTAATGTAATATGGTACCCTGGATGGCATCCTGAAACAACAACCAAAAGAGAAGGCATTAGAGAAAACCTGAATAAAGCATGGACTTGGTTCATAATAATGTACCAATTGTGTCTGACTGATTATGACAAATATATCAAACTAACGTCGTGAGAAACTGGATGTGTGGTCTACAGGAAACCTTTGTACCATCTTTGTAAGAATTCTATAGATACAAAATTATTCTAAAATTAAAAGTTTATTAAAATGTGCACTAGAAAATTATTTTAAATTAAAACAATGATTAAACATTTCAGGGATATGTTATGCAATATTTTCTTAAATGTGGAAGTAATGACCAGAAAGCAATTCCTGAGAAATATATATTAAAGGAATATCAACTACTCTTTTCATGTCCATGACACTGTTTCCTCTAGTTCTTTTTTTCCTTCTCATATATCTGATTTTGTTTTCAATACTTTAAATGTAGGTGTTACTCAAAAAAAAACAAAAACAAAAAAAAACCACCAAAAAACCAAACCAAAAAAAAAAAAAAATGTAGGTGGTTCTCAAGATTCCCTCGCTAGCTTTTTTTTTCCTTTTCTTACTGAACTAGGAAATCTAATTGACTCTTACAAATAGGTTGATAACCTCTAGATCTTCTGTGCAGACACCTCTATAGTGTCCAGATTCCATTTTCTTTTTTTCTTTTAAGACCTATTTATTTATTTTAGAGAGACAGAGCATGCACACTAGTGGGAGTGTGAGGAGGGGCAAAAGGATAAAATCTTCAAGCAGACTCCCCACTGAGTGTGGAGCTGCATGAGTGCCTGGATCCCACAGCCCATGAGACCATGACCTGAGAGGAAACCAAGAGTCATATGCTTAACCAACTGAACCACCCAGGGGCTCCCCTCCAGATTCCATTTTCTAAATGCCCATACGCACTCCATCTCCATTCCTAAAATCAAATTTATTATTTTGCTTTTAACCTGCTTCTACTCTAAAAGCCAACCATTCTTGCATGCCAGATAACTGGAGTCAGAAGAGAGCTCATGAGAGCTCAAGAGTTTCCCAGTAAAATACTGGGCCAAGTGGAAAAACACGGAATACAAAACTATAATTGAAGAGAAAGTTCTCAGCAAAAAATAATAAATAAAAGACTTTAGTGGGGGATCAAAAATATTTATTTTGTTCCAGCAAAGAAGAAGGGGAAGAAGAAGAAGGGGAAGAAGGGAGAGAAGAGGAAGAGGAAGAAGAAGAGGAAGAAGAGGAGGAGGAAGGAGAGGAGGAGGAGTGGTGGAGGCAGAGGAGGAGGAGAAGAAATCATGAAAGACAAATTGGTCAACAGAAGTAATTAAAAATGGAAAGATCATTCATGGATAATTAATGGTCCTTAAGTAGCACAACAAATAAAAAAGTTAAAGGTAGCAAAGATAGAATAGAACAGAATTTTCTCAAGCCTAATGCCAAATTAAATCACTGTTTTCTGGGCACCTGGGTGGCTCAGTCGGTTGAGTGACAGACTCATGATTTCGGCTCAGGTCACGATCTCATGGGTAGTGGGACTGGCACTGTGTCAGATGCCCCTATCAGTGGGGAATCTGCTTGGGATTCTCTCCCTCTGTCCCTCCTCCCACTCCCACTTTTCTTTCTCTCTCTCTCTCTCTCTCTCTCATTTAAATAAATAAATAAATCTTATAAATCAATCAGTCACTGTTTGCTTGGCAAAACTGATGGAGGAAGATCCAGACCTATGACACTCTAGCCAAAAAAGAAAAAAAAAGTTTTAATTATAATTTCGAAGGACAAATCTTCCACTATCAAAATAGAGAAAGATGGGGTGCCTGGGTGGGGCAGTCATTAAGCGTCTGCCTTTGGCTCAGGGCGTGATCCCAGCGTTCTGGGATCGAGCTCCACGTCAGGCTCCTCTGCTAAGAGCCTGCTTCTTCCTCTCCCACTCCCCCTGCTTGTGTTCCCTCTCTCGCTGGCTGTCCCTGTCAAATAAATAAATAAAAATCTTTAAAAAAAATTAAAAAAAAATAGAGAAAGAATGTGTGTGTGTGTGTGTGTGTGTGTGTGTGGTTATCCACACAGGAATAAAAATGGGTCGTTCACATTATTTCTCTACAATGTGAAAAATTAACAGTATCTATATTTAGGGCACATTCATTTTTTAATAAAAGGATTCCAATGATAGAGATCAGAGGTGAACTACACTTGCTTTAAGGCATTGGAATTAGGCAAAAACCAGACACAAGCCAATCAATGAATTGCATTCTTTCAAACACAGGTATTGTTTCAGAGTGTCTGGACCACCTAACCATAATTGATCTAGCCTCTCATTTAAAAAGGAGGCATGAATATCTGGGAGTTATCTTTTGGTAACTATGAAAGAACCAAGCTTTGGGGATTAAACTGGTATCATAGAATACAAAAAGGAGAGAGAAGATAACTAGCACCTTGATATTATTAGTTAAAACACAGATTTAATCCTACCCTACTTATAACTGTTTTCAGTTATATACATCATTAAATTTCCCTATTGTGTAAGCCAGTTTGAGTTTATTTTTCTTCTTCATGACATGGAAGGTATTACAGCTGATAAGCTAGACAAATTTTGTTTAATTTGTAAAGGCAATATAAAGATATTTTAAATGTTCAAAAACTAAGATTATATTATTTTCTAGAAAATTACATAAAACATGCTACTTATAAAAGCTGAATCAAAATTTAAGTGTCCTTGATAGATGAATAGATACAGAAATATATACATAATGGAATATTATTCAACCTTAAAAAAGAAGGAAATCCTGCCATTTGTGACAATGTATATGAATTTGGAAGACATTATGCTAAGTGAAATAAGCTAGCCACAGAAAGAAAAATACTATGTGCTCTCACTTACATGTGTAATCTAAAAATAGCAAACTTAGTTTGTTTCCTGTAACTAAGAGGGTTGCTGGAGGGGAAAGGGATGGAGGGATGGCATAACTGAGTGATGGACATCAAGGAGGGCACGTGATGTAACGAGCACTGAGTATTATATAAGACTGATGAATCCCTGACCTCTACCTCTGAAACTAATAATATATTATATGTTAATTGAATTTAAATAAAAATGTTTCAAAAATTAAAAAAATAAAAAAAATATTTAAAAAATAAAAAATAAAGTAAAAATAAAAACAAAAATGTCAAACTTAGAAAAACAGAGGGACGAATATGGTTGCCAGGTGCTGATGGGGAAATATTGGCCAAAGGGTAAAAACTTTCGTTATAACATGAATCAGTTTTAAAGATCTAACCTACAGCATAGTAAAAATAAATATGAATGCATTGCATACTTAAAATTTGCTAGGAGAGTAGATCTTAAGTGTTCTTGCCATACATACACACAGAAAGATAACCATATGAGGGGATGGATATATTGATTAGCTTGATTGAGTGTTGCAATCATTATGCAAGGTATACTCATATCAAAATACCACACTGTACATCTTAAATATATGCAATTTTAAATTTGTCATACCTCAGTAAAGCTGGACAAAAATAAAAATAAATTTAAAAAAGGACTCAGTATAGAGGCCTTTCTTACTCAACCTGGATGCCAAACTCTACATTTGGATTTGGAAATCTTCCCTAAGATATTATACTTCTTTTTCTCCTTCTCCCACACTTAGAAATAGATTTATTATGCTACATTCCTTATAACACAATGTCAGATGACCACCTAAAGCAGTAATGATATGTTCTACCCTAATATCTGCCATATCCCTACTAGCCGTAAGAACGGCTAAATTACTTATTAATCTGTGATACTGTGCCACAATTCCTAGACACAAAATTCTTTTACTTATTTTTTCTTTTCCATAGGGAAAAATGTGTAAAGCACTACCATGATAAGTGAGGATCCAATGGAAAGCTTACAGATGCAGATATTTTTTGAGAAACCCCAATTTATACCCTTTAATGGCAAGTACTTATGAATGTTCCTCTTATACCAGAAGTCAGCCGAAAGGCATGGAAGAAAGCATTCAGCAGAAGCATGGCTTGCTGACACCTTGATTTTGGACTTCTAGCCTCCAGAACTGTAAGAGAATAAATTTCTGTTGTTCAAAGCCAGCCCGGTCGCTGTACTTTCTTACGGCAGCCTTAGTACATCCATACACATCTTTATCTCGAAATGTAATCACAATGGCTTTTATTGTGGGTTCTCCGCTTTCTTTCTAAGGTATGTGCTTTGGGCTCACAGAAGTTGAACTTCTTGGGGCGCCTGGGTGGAGCAGTCCTTAAGCGTCTGACTTCAGCTCAGGGCATGATCCCAGCGTTCTCGGGTCGAGCCCCACATCAGGCTCCTCCGCTAGGAGCCTGCTTCTTCCTCTCCCACTCCCCCTGCTTGTGTTCCCTCTCTCACTGGCTGTCTCTCTCTCTCTCAAATGAATAAATAAAATCTTAAAAAAAAAAAAAGTTGAACTTCTTAAAGGTGTACAGTTATTACAATTTATTTTTAGAATCTAAAACAAAGTAATCACAATAATAAAAACTGGATTTGATATCTTAACACATTCTATATATTCTAATAATAAGCTGTCTTGTGTTAAAACTTGAAGATAGAGATAAGATTTATTGAAATGGAATGCAGGTCTCTTGGGAAAAAGGCATTGATGGCAAACAGACTCGCACTTCCATCTGGCCAGCCCCCAGCCCTTTCACCACAGCACCCCCACACATGAACCATATTACCGCTCAAATTTAGAGCCTTCAGAAGAAGTCTGAAATGCTCCATTGTGGGCACGAAAAGCCCGTGATAGTCCTGATGTATCTAGTCCATACTCCACAATGCCCTTGTGAAACATCATGAATGGAACGCTGATGAAGTTTTAGGGTTAAAATCTCAAGTCAGCCCAAAACATGATTCCTGTGAGCCTTTTGGAGCAAAGGTCTAAAATATAATACATTTTATTTTCTAAGTGAAACGAGTGGGACGTAAAACGGAGCAAATACGCAGGTATGAGCCCATAACCTTCAGTCGTCCTCCCAGAGAATGCAGTACCTCTAATCTCACAAATAATATCACTGTAATTAAATGTAACAAGAGCAGGTATCAAGAATGTGCACTGCCACTAGGGACCTTAGCCAAAGTGCAAAGTATGCTATTTGTCTTGGGAAACTTCTCACCTCTGGGTAAACTCTCTTCATCAGCCCGCAGGCATCCGGGGCCCTCATGCTGCCCCCTGGCTGTCCCAGGCTCCCCTCACCCACTGAATGCGCACATCCCCTCCTCCTGGAGCAGCAGCCCTGCCCTTGAAATCAAACTTCCTGTCAGTTCCACGTTTCAATCAAAACTCCAGTTTCCTCAGGCTGGCTGATTTTGGCAGGCTCTAAGCAAAACCTAATCTGATAATCTGATTAAATTAATTCAAAGTAAGTTGTGAATGGCTAATAGCCTAAATTTCTGAGAAGCCAAGTTCTTGACAATCTAATTTGTGGAATACACAAAGGAGATGTACCGAACTGGAAACTTTCTGAGTGTCTTTCGTTTATACTCAAATTTCCTCCCTTGCCTGCCTGCCTGCCTTCCCTGCTTGCTTCCTTCCTTCCTTTCCTATCCATCCATCCCTTTCTCTTTCCTACCTTTCCTTCCGTCCATTCTTTCACTTTCTGTCCTCTCTCCTTTTCTCTCTCCTGCCCCACTTCTCCACCTCCCTCATTACTGGGTCAGTAATGTGGCACTTGCTTTTTGCATGTTAACGTATCCATAAATTGACTTCCAGAAAGGAATAAAACCAAGGTAATCACTGTCATTCCCAAGGAAAAGGCAACTTCCTCATTCACCAAAGTTGGCAGTACACATACTCAATATTTGTCTCTGCTGGTAAATTTTTAAATCCGTAATAAGAAAAAGAAAAAGAAATTATTCAACTAAGACTCAGAATTATATTTTCCACTGCTATAATAATCGGTCACCTATTTAAAATGTGAATAGTTGGGACACCTGGGTGGCTCAGATGGTGAAGCATCTGCCTTCAGCTCAGGTTCTGGGATCGAGCCCACATAAGGCTCCCGGCTCAGCAGGGAGTCTGCTTCTCCCTCTCCCTCTGCCTCTCTCCCAGCTTGTGCTCTCTCTGTCTCTGTCTCTTCTCAAACTGAATAAATAAAATCTTCTAAAAAAATTAAAAAAAAATGTGAATAGTACGTTTGAAAGCATCACAATGAGCCACTTCTATTATTATTATTAATATTATTATTAAAATACTTAACCCATCACAGCTACTATCGATCAGAATGTCTTTCCCAGAAATATTAGGCATCTTTTATCAGTAATTATTGATAGTTTTGCATCAATGCAAAACATATATATATAATATGTTTATTACTATTAATTTTTCTTTAAAATATTCATTAATAAAGAATACCATTATTGATATTTTTTTATAAACAATCAAAATAGTTTATATTTATTTCATGCTTTTCTGTGCTAGATGCTATTCTAAATACTTTGCATACAGCAACTCATTTAATCCTCAAAATGATATTATGGCTTGGGTATTTTTATAGACTTGCATTCAACAGATATGGAAAACTAAGCCTTGATGCATTTATGGAACTTTCCCAGGATCACACAGTAGGTAAACTGTATTTAAAAATCATTGCATGAGCCTGGGTGGGTCAGTTGGTTGAGTGTTGGACTCTTGGTTTTGGCCCAGGTCATGATCTCAGGGTTATAGAATCGAGCTCCACCTCGGGCTCCACACTCAGCGGGGAGTCTACTTGAGATTCTCTCCCTCCATCTGCCCCTCCCCCTGCTCACACATGTGCATTCTCTCCCTTTTGCTCTCTCTCTCTAAAACAAATAAGTCTTTAAAAAAAATCACTGCATGAGTACATAAAGGATAATAAGTACCATCTACTCCTCCAGAAATATATACATACGCATGTTCCCTTTTTAAAAACATAAGTTATATATGAATATTGATACTGTGTCCAGCTCAGTCTCCAATGGAAGGTGAGGGACCAGTAAAGGGGTGTTGGACTAGTGTTGAAAGATTGTGTCATTAGGAAGATAGAACAATTTCTGAGGGTATCTTATATTAACCCGGAGGAAGGCTGGTGAAGGAGATCCTATAGCCAGGGAGAGCAGTAAGAAGTATTGCTACCTCCAGATCACTTCCTCTAAGGGGTGGTCCAGAGTAGTGGTAAGGTGATTCAAGTCAGGCTTGGCAAGTTTATAAATGACACCTGTGGTGGTGAAATGGTGTACAGAATAGATAAAGACACATGAGAAATGTCTCCAGGAGTCTAACAAGTTGGTGAAAGAGAAAATGAGTCACCCTAATTGCTATGAAATTGGAAGAAAAAAATACAACATAGATTCTTACCAGAATAAAGCTTTATGTAATCTAATAATACAGCCCCAACCCAATATTATTTCATTTGTTCCTATTGAATAAATTGTTTGGGACTTACCAAAATATGTTGCTAAGCAGAATACTATTAGCAGGCCAGACAAATGAGACATTTAAACAATTGTTCAATAAATATCATAGCTGACTGTTTTAAATTATAAAAGTAAAACCTTCTAGAGGTTAAAAAAATCTAGTAATATAGAAGTATATAAATGGGTATAGAAGTATAGAAATATACTCTATATAGAAATATAGAAGTATATAAATTAAATAAAGAGGACTTTCTTTCCTTTCTCTATCATTCTATTCCTCTGATATATATAACTAGTAACCTGGGAGTTTTCAAGACATTTTATTGCATGAACAAATATATATTCATTTGTCTTTATGTAAAACAAATGGACTAAAATTATAATTCTCTCTATATACGTACATGTGGCTATAATGTAAGATTGATAAAGTTTTTTTTTTCTGTCAGAAAAGTGATCTCATCATATATATGCTATAATTTGATTTATCTCATTTACCCCCCAAAATATATCATGGAAAACTTTCCAAGCCAGAACACATAGTCCTAGAATAGTCTTTCTTAAAAGTTACTTAATATTCCATAGTATGGTGTCTTATAAGTCATCTAACTATTCTATAATGTTTTGTTTTTTTTTTCCTCAAGCTAGATTTTCACACATTAATATATATTACCTTATGTATTTAGGGATCTAAGTTCCAACTTGTTACTACTTCTGTTTAATTTTCCTAGAAATGAAAGCTTATAATCTAGTGTGTTTCATCGTATACATCATACTGCATACTTTTTCTCTATTATCTGGAATAAATGAGATACGGGGGATTTGGAAAAGGCACTTTATCCAACTACTTCTCATACATTTCACATTACATATTTTGGGGGCAACAAAGTAGATGTAAAGCCAAATGGCTGAGTTTAAAATACCCTGTAGACCATAGTTAAGTAGGCAAAAATTTAATAAACTCAAATTTCCAGTTACTCTGGCCAAAAGTTTACATTCAAGAAATATTAACTGACCATCTTAAAAATAAATCCTAAATGTTGGGATAGGTGGTTAGGCAAAGCATCCCCCAACGATTCTAAGGAAAACTCACTGAAGGAGTCGGTGCACATGGGGTCATGCAGCAGCAGCAGCTATGTTTTCTTCTCCTTTTTGCTGATCCCCCCTTGGCACTAAAGAGACCCTTGTGTACAAAGAAATTTTGCAGCTGGGCAGAAGAGACAAGCATCTGGCTGAGAAACAACACTATAACTCAGAGCAACTTTTGGCTTTCTACATTGATCTTATTAAATTTCAACTTTTTCTTCTGGAAAAGAGATTCACTAAGAGAAGAAAAAAATATTACAAAAATACTTCTGTACAATGATTGAAGCCAATAGGCTTCAGATATCTTCTAGGTGGGGAACCCATTCACCATCAAATGGGGACATGGGCTGGCATGGGAAATTTCCTTGGGCTCATCAAAAACCAAGATAACTTCCCTCTCTGTCCACCAAAAAAATTACCAAAATATCTGGACTACTCCTTTATATCTGGCATATTTAATGAAAAGGATAAAATTAATTATCAATTGGTATAGACACAGGCTGAGAATCTTTGTTAATAGAGTCCAGTGAGAACAAAATAGTTTGCTGGAATACCAAAGAATCAATATTTTCATTAGTGTAAATGGAAGTGGGAGGCGATGTCCACATTTTCAGGGAGAGGGATATTATGCAGGAGGCAGAACAAATAATTTCCCAAGTCTCAAGCTAAGATAAAGAAAAATTATGACTGGGTCAGAGCTGGTTTTTCTATTTATAACTGCAAGGAAAAACAAACAAATAAAGCAAATAAACAAAAACAAAACTCTGGAGGCAAGAGAGATCAATATTCATATAACAGATGCCAATATCAGCAGAATATATAAAATGTAATATGTGGCTTTTAAAAATATACATTTAGTCACAGGGTAGCTTAAAGTTTATGTAAGAGTTTGTAAAGTGACTATAAAACAAATGTGAATGGAGTTTTATATTTTTTTATTTGTAAGAATAATTATTCAAATTTGGTTCAGAGTTTAGAGAATGATGAATGGGAACATACCAATAAAACTTTTTGAGTAGCTTTTAATTCCTCTAAAAACATTTATAATTAAAAAGGAGTCATGAGGGTACAAATTTTATAGCCAGTACCACCTGGAATATTAATATATATATATATATATATACACGCTACACTTTCTTTAAAACTTTCACTTTTATCACCTCTGTTCTAAATTAGTAGAACCACGTTAGAAGAAAACTTCTTGTGTGTCTTAAAGACCTTTGGAAAATTAATAAAACCCATTGGTTGCCTCCACAGGAAAAAAAAAAGGGGGGGGGATATATATATATACTATATTGCATATAATTTCAGAGGGATTACTGATTATTTTATATAAAGCTTATTCTTTGATCCCAACTTAAGGAGTTCTAGTCTAAAATGACACTAACCAAATAAAATGGGACCTATGAATGGTTTCTGAAATTTGACTGGTGGAAAAATCTAGTTTGTGCCAGCATGTCACCCTAGACCCACAGCGCTTCCTTGGGCACTGGATGGGGTAGGATGGCAGAGGGGCTACGCAGAGTGCAAAGCCAGCAGCATGCCTGCTCTCGACTCTGGAACTCTCTTCTCTTATCCTCCCTATGCTCTTTCGACCCTCTATCAGTCATTCTCTGGGAGGCCCTAGTGAGGGTCTTCTGAACAGAATGAGAAGAGAAAAGGAAACTTATGCAATCTGTTTCTAATATCCACTAGAGAAAACACAACAAGAAAAGAAAACAACCCAAGGCACCAGTGATTCTTATAAACTAAGTAAAACTAACTTGCTTTTGTAAACTAATAAAAGGCCCTTTAAGCATCAAGATATATTTATTTAACTATTGCATGTTTATGTTGAATTGTTTGAATAACCTAAAATAATTATTGAATTTTAAGAAATTGTAGTCTCTGCCTGCTATTTTATAAACCAGTGCTGTGATCCTAAATGCCACCTAAAAATTCCATGGTTGTAGGAGCACAAATATGTGTGTCCTAGGCATACAAGCAATCTTGAATTCTCCCTGACTAAAATTCAGAGTTAAAGTCAGGCGCCTGGGTGGCTCAGTTGGTTAAGCGTCTGTTTTCTGCTCAGGTCATGATCCCAGGGTCCTGGGATCAAATCCTGCATCACATGGTCCTTGATCAGCTGAGAGTCTCCTTTCCCTCTACCCCTTCCCCCACTTATGCTCTCTCTCTCTCAAATAAATAAATAAATAAAATCTTAAAAATATAAAATAAAATAAAATCACCTACTATGGGGGATAGCCAAGTGTCTTTTACACCAAGTTTATCAAAAGAAGTTTATAGGATTGGACAATGTTCAATTCAAATGTCACACCGAGTAACTGTTTGCAATAGTGACTAACATAAGCATACATTTTATTTATATTTATTTATTTATTTACATTTTAATTGAAGTATAGTATAATTTGATTAACATATAATATTATACTAGTTTCAGGTATACAACATGGTGATTTGACAATTATATACATTATGAAACACCATAATAAATGTAGTTACTATCTGTCCCCATACATCATTATAACAATATCACTGACTATACTCCTTATGCTGTACTTTTCAGCCCCAATGCTTACTTATTTTATAACTGGAAGTTGGAGCCTCTTCCCTTCATCGATTTTGCCTTTCCCACTCCCACCGCCATCCCTTCTGGCAACCACTAGTTTGTTCTCTGAGTCTGTTTCTCTTTCTGTTGTTTGCTCCGTTTTTTTTAGGTGCCACACATAAGTGAAATCATATGGTGTTAGTCTTTTTCTGTCTGACTTACTTCACTCAGCATGATAGCTTCTAGGTCCCTCCATGTTGTGAGTGGCAAGATTTCATTGTTTTTTTATAGCTGAGTAATATTCCATTGTGCATATATACCACATCTTTTTTTTTTTAAAGATTTTATTTATTTATTTGACACAGAGAGACAGCCAGTGAGAGGGGGAACACAAGTAGGGGGAGTGGGAGAGGAAGAAGCAGGCTCCTAGCGGAGAAGCCTGATGTGGGGCTCGATCCCAGAATGCTGGGATCACGCCCTGAGCCGAAGGCAGACGCTTAACGACTGCACCACGCAGGCGCCCCTATACCACATCTTCTTTAACCATCCATCTTATCAATAGACATTTAGATTGCTTCCCTATCTTTACCACTATAAATAACACTACAATAAATACAAGGGTGCGTGTATCGTTTTGAATTACTGTTTTCAGTTTCATCAGGTAAATACCCAGCAGTAGAATTAACTGGGTCCGTATGTTACTTCTAATTTTAGTTTTTTGAGGAAACTCCACAAGCTTGCAAATCATCTATCTGATAAGGGGTTAATGTCCAAAATATATAAAGAATTCATAAACTCTATGCCAAGCAAACACATAATTTGATTAAAGATGCACGGAGGACCTGAATAGACATTTTTCCAAAGAAGATATACAGATGCCAGCAGACACATGAAGAGAGCTCAACATCACTAACCATCAGGAAAATGCAAATCAAAACCACAACAAAATATCGTCTCACACCAGTCGGAACAGCTAGTATCAAAAAAGACAAGAAACAAGTGTTGGCACAGATGTGGAGAGAAGGGCATACTCATGCACTGTTGTGGGAATGTAAGTTGGTGCAAGTGTAAGTAAGTAAGTTGGTGTAAGTCTAGAAAATAGTACAGAGATCCCTCAAAAAACTAAAAAAGAAAGTATGTATGTTATATGTGTGCAACTTACAAATGATAACTATACAATGGTGGATTAGAAAATTGGCTGTTCTGGTCTATTTGCAAGTCACTTACCATTTTGTGTATTTCATTCTCTTCTCTGTTTAAATCTTGACATTGAGACTTTTCTTTATCTCAGAAGCAGCAACAAGCTCCTGAAAAGTATTTTTATATTATAAAAGATTGCACTTATGCATATACATGTCTATTTCCCCCAGAAAACGGTCAATTTTTAAAAGCTACCTTTCATATTTATTAAGCGATTTGAGTCCAGAAACAATCAGGAAATTCGTAGATTATGTCTAAGAACACTTGATTTTTATTGAATGCTGTCAAGACATCAAAATGTGCGGATTCACCTTTGAAAAGTGCTAAATTTGCATTTATTCTTTTGTCCCTAGGCTAACAGCTGGGTGTTGTTGTTTTTTAAAGCACCCATTTGAGGTGCTAAGACATCCTAATTAGATGAATTAAACAAACACAACATTAAGTTTCAGAGATGAAGTGTCAGAACAGATACCTTTTGATCCGCAGACCACTAAGGGAGCAACAGTAAATTGCAAACAATGTGATTATGTTTCCTGCCTCAGCATATTGGGTTTGATAAAAAGTTTGACTTTAGTAACTGCCCAAGACAGTGCTCTGAGTAATTGAGAGGAAATAAATTATGTCTTAGAGACTGTCAGCTGCTTTCATTCTAATTTTTCCTGCCCATATTATGAAGAAAGGAAGGAAGGGAGAGAGGGAAGAAGGGGGGAAGAAGGAGAAAAGGAGGAGGGAGGAAATAGAATGGCTTCTGTGTTACAGTGTAGCATTATCATCCTTGAGAGGAGCATGTTGTTTGCAGGCCCACTAAACAAAATAAAACAGAACAATAAACATAACAACAACAGCAACAAACCAGGGGTGATTCATTTTAAGTCAATTCAATAAATCAATACGTAAGTAGGCACTGGGCTGGTTTACTAGGGCCACCAAAATCACTTGAGGGATTTACAATCCAATGAGGAAAGCAATACAGACATGTCTACAATGAATGATAAAACATGGAACAATGAAATTAATTATAAGCATGAGAGTCTTTTAATTATTTTTGAGTTGATCAGAGTAGGCATCAGTGAGGTACAATTTCAACTCTACTGAAATGAAAAATCAGCATGTAAAACATGGGAGGAGAGAAGGAGAACAATCCAGATCAAGAGAATAGCATATGTTAGGAGGTGGAGGATGAAGTGTGATGGGAGAATCTGATGAGAGATTTCACCCCAGCCCAAGTCCAGGAGTAGGGGTAGGAGAAAGAAGTTCATGTTCAAGGGGGAATTGATGATTTTAGCTTGATGGCTAACTGGGTTTGAAGTATGTATGGGAAATTCAGATCAAAACTCAGAATGGGTATCCAAATCAGAGGTGAAGATTGAGTCATCTGCCCAAAGAAGGGAACTGAAGCTCTGGGAGCCTTTGAGTTAGCCCAGAGCATATGCACTGGTATGGCTAGAGAATAAATCCATGGAATGCTTATATTTAAACACAAGTAAGAGAAGATGCAAATAAGAAAAAAAACAACTTTCTGGGAAGCAGCAAGATAGCAGAGAGAGTGTACCCAGATATTGTCAGAAAGTATCTCATGAAAGAAGAGAATGGCCAACATTGTCAAATGATGTACACAAGGAGCAACTTCAGCTATCAGAAAGTCATATGCACTCATGGAAGGGGCAGGTGCAGTGAAGTGGTGGAGAGAGAAACTAGATTGCAGATTGACTGGGGTCAATTGGGCAATCAAGGCAGGAAATGGTCAGAATGAGTGGAGAAGTAAGCAAAAAAGCAGGATGGGAAAGTTTTCCAGAAGGAAAGGCACACTCGAAAATGGGAAAGCAAGAAGACAAATACATCAAAAAAAACCCTTAACAGTATCAATTGTAAAGTACCATATTTTAAATGTGGTTTCTGTGTGATATCCATTGAAGAGCTGCATCAATCAAGCCTGAGATTTTCCAGCCAGGGCAATGGTAGATGACTTCGAACACTTACATTTCAGCATCTGAAGCTATCTGATACTACCTACGTACTGATTACTAAGAAAAAAGAAGGGTAATGTGTGTGATTAAAAAATTTGCTTCATGGGGCGCCTGGGTGGCACAGCGGTTAAGCGTCTGCCTTCGGCTCAGGGCGTGATCCCGGTCTTGTGGGATCGAGCCCCACATCAGGCTCCTCCGCTATGAGCCTGCTTCTTCCTCTCCCACTCCCCCTGCTTGTGTTCCCTCTCTCTCTGGTTGTCTCTACCTCTGTCGAATAAATAAATAAAATCTTTAAAAAAAATTTGCTTCATATTTAAAAACATTTTTGATGAAAGATGCATATTCATATCAACAGAGACTGACAGAGTTCTGGAATACAATCTCATTCTAAACCTTTCAAAGGACTAATACAAGACAAAACATCTGCAAAGAAGAAAAATAAGACTTTCTGCCTTTTTTAAAACTCGAAAATATCTCTCTTACCACAGGGAAACTAAGGCTATCATTCAACAAAATATTTGAGGAAATAAATGTTTTCCTTTCAAATAATTCTCACAAATATTCCTAGACTATGAATATATTTCTCAAGGCTATAATCACTGCTTACACATCAGATGACCTGAAATTGATATTCTACAAAATAATTGGCTCATGCTTTTTCTAAGTGTCAAGGTCATGACAGGCAAAGGAAGACTGAGGGAGACTACGGTTCCTGAGAATTGGATTCTGGACCAAGAAAAAGGACCTTAATGAGACAACCAAGGATACTTGACTAGGTCTATGGAGTAGTTGATAGAATTGCTTTAGTGTTAATTTCCTGGTTTCAATAATTATATCCTGGTTATGTAAAATGGTAATTATTTGGGGACACTGGTGAAAACTCTAAGAATTTCTATAGTATTTTTGAAACTCTTTTGCAAGTCCGAAATTATTTAAAAGTAAAAAGTTAAAAAAGAAAGATTTCTAAATGTGAAAAGAAATGGGTGAAGAACCATGTCAGGGGAGAATAAGAGACAAAAACTTGACTGTGCAGTTATATGTATCAGATTGCTTTTTAAATTTTTTTAAAAATTTCAGCCAGCTGAAAAGCATATTTCTCATTGTCCCTTGGTCAGAAATACAGAAATATTTAGTATAGAAATATAGTAAAGCTGGGACACAGATGTGGGGAGAAAGCAACTGGGGAGGGCGTGTCTCCACTGGGCACTTGGATTCAGCTCCGCCATTTACAAAATGGACGAAACTTACATCGATTCCTCAGACCCTGAAAAGCTATGACAATGCCCCTCTGATAAAAACCACCAGATCAGGGCTTGCAGTTTCCTTATCATCTTATCAAGTGCAGAAAGAATCATCCTAATGTCGCAAATTGGCTACTTGTCCCTTCAGTGCTCGCCACAAGGTTCCTCCCGCCAAAAACAGTCATCCTATCTCAAGCTGTGATGATACAAGTTGTATGGAGCAGGATGTTGTCAACCAAACCAGGAATTTTGGACAAGAGACTCTGGCTGAGAGCACACGGCAGTGAAGGCTGGGATAAAGATCTATGGGAATGGACCAGCACCCCATTTGTCTGGGGCACAGCACAGCCAACTACTGTGGCAACAACAGCCCCACAAGCAAGTTATGGCTCCCAGCACATGTGTTTTCAAGTCTCCTCCACGTGCTCTGCCATGGAAAAGTAATGGAAATACATAGTAATTGAACATCTACCTCATCAAATGCTAGACCCGAAAATACTCTTGCTTCTTCCTGCTACCAGTGGGTTCTTCATTTTTTGTTTTCTCCTCTTCTAATTATAGAAAGATAAACTGTCTGTGACCTTCAAACTGGGCGGGGGGGGGGGGGAGAAAAAGGAAAATATACTAAAAATATCTGGGTCCTAGAGAAAGAAATTTCTTGTTTACATGTAAAGTAGTATGTGTATATTTCAGTAAGTAAACTAATAAATAGAAACTCAGAATGTGATTTTCAGTCTGGTTTCTACGTGACTTTCCTAATGTGATGAAGATGATGAAGGCCAATTTTGAAGCTGCCATGACATTTACTTTGAGTATCTACTCTGTGTAAGACACTGTCATAAGCAAAACATGGTCTCTGATTACAAAGAGTACCCCATGAATGTTGGTAGACTATTATTCATGTTTCCCAACAGCAGTATTTCATAGAATGTGTTATAACAAAGAGGTAAGCTAAGTCCTGTTAGGACACAAGGAAAGGAGGGAACGTTTGGATTACCTTGCAGAGGCCTGGATAAACAGCTGTCCCCTATGGAGAAAATCAGGGAAGGTGTTAGGGAGATGGTCATTTGAAGGCAGCAAAGGATTCTAATGGGTAGTGATTGAGATATAAAAGAAAAAAGCATTTTGGGAAGAGAAAAAGCCTAAGCAAAGTCATGAGATAGAAAATGACAGGGTTGGGGTGCCTGGGTGGCTCAGTTGGTTAAGTATCTGCCTTTGGGTCAGGTCATAATCCCAGGGTCCAGAGATTGAGCCCCACATCGGCTCCCTGCTCAGCGGGGAGGCTGCTTCTCCCTCTCCTGCTCCCTCTGCTTGTGCTCTCTTTCTCTCTTCTTTCAAATTAATTTTAAAATTTCTTAAAAAAAAAAAAAAGAAAATTACAGGGTTATTTTGATTATCTAATTCAAATAAGAGGTGGAAGAGTTCCCAGGATGGAATTTCCTTGAGTGATAGGGAGTGAACAAAATAGTTTGGGGCTTAAGCCCTGAGGCTCCCAGAAAATTGTGTTTTGCAACTAAATGCTAACCCCTATCATGTTTAGGGCCAGTACACTTAAATACTGCTCAATACCTTTCTGTCCCTAAATTCAGCATATTTTCATAGTATCCAAGTATGAAATACACGTTTTAGTTGTCCACTCAAAAGTGGTACTACCGAATTCCAAAGATGCTGGATCTTAGAATATGTACCAGGTGCACTGTTTTGTAAGCAGGCACTTAACTATTCACTGCCCACTTCTAAAAGGTCAATAATTCAGATTGCCTAAGGGTCCAAGGCCCAACATCAAGCTGTCCACTGAGGTTTTGCTGAAAACTTCTTTGTTGATTGGATAGGGATTTAATTCTGGCAGCAATTGCTACAGTATTTTAGCAGCACTTCCCTCTATAAAACATTAGTCCCAGAACATGTTAATTGGTGTGCTGTAAAAAAAGTATTCCCTCTGTAAGTAAGTTTGGTAAACACTGGGTTGAGGGAGGTTAATCAGATATCTTCGCTGCAGGAGTTATCAGAACCTTGATCATGCTAATGAGAAATACAGCACTCAGCGAAGAGGGAGATAACACCAATTGTTACACAAACCTAACAGAAATCTAGCGATACAAGTGTTCCAGAGAACACATATTTGAAAACTGCACCAGATGGCATCTCTGTTTCCCCTCATTTTAAGTTGATCACACATAAGATGGAATGGCTTAAAATGCCAATGTATCGTCATCAGATGGTTTCACAGTGATGTTTATATTTTGTGATTGTAATAGGGATTGAGGTTAAAGCTATTTATCTGCCATTATATTTCTTAATCATACTATGTTAGCTAAGACTTTTTGGCACTTTCATCAGGCTATTTACATAATCATAATTATTTTTGGTTCACAGCCCCCTCAATTAAACATCAAGATTATCCTTTCTCATGTATATGATCGGAACTTCCAAACATATGGCAGACACTATATACCTTTCAAAAAAGGCATAGGATATGTTTTAATACAACTTTTCATTTTAGAGGTTTTTCAGTAATAAAAAAAAACAGCCTTATGCTAACAGATTTCTATAATCAGGTCCTCCCACACAAATAGTAATTTACTTAATTGGGAGAGTCCCATCTCTCTGGAAAGTGAGATGTTTTTGGAATATCTGAGTCTTAGAGACAAATGATGGATTTCATTGTTCTTGTTCCTAATAAGTGACATGAGATCATCTCACTCCAACTCTTCCCAGGTTGCTATTACATATTTTTTCTCACCATTTTAGTTAATCTTCACTTTCCACTATAACAAGCAAACTCACAAGGAAGATATTATTTGTCATAGTCTCTAAAAAAAGCTCTCAGGATAAGTTTAATGGTTGGAATGGAATAGCATTTAATTCAAAATACTAGAATTTTTAGATATAAGACAATATCATTAGAATACAGGAATAAGAGGTTTGTTAAAGCAAAGTTAGGCCTTCTTTCTTCTCTAGGCAATGAGTGTTTGCTTCTTGCTCCCTACTCTCTGCTTTGAAAGGTGAGTGCAAACCTTGTGTGGGCAGCCACTTGCAGTAAAGGATCATGTTCCTCTTCTGGTTCCTCTTCCCTGGAATGTTCTTCCAGATACCCATGACTAGCCCTTCACATTTTCCAGATTTTTACTCAAGAGTTACCTCCTCAGTGAGTCCCGCACTGGCTAACCTATCTATAATTTTTATCCTCCCCCTAACATTTCTTCTTTTCCATCCAGTGGTGTTTTATTTTTTGTTTTTATTTAACATACAGTATAACCTTCATTTCAGATATATAATATAGTGATGCAACACTTCCATACATGACCCAGTGCTCATCACAACAGGTGGGCTCCTTAATCCCCATAACTTATTTCACCTATCCCCCAAACCCCCCCTCTGGTAATCAGCAGTTTGTTTCTTATAGTTAAGAATCTGTTTCTTGGTTTGCCTCTCGCTCCCTCTCTCTTTCCCCTCCTTTTCTCATTTGCTTTGTTTCTTAAATTCCACATATGAGTGAAATCATATGGTATTTGTCTTTCTCTGACTGACTTGTTGCAACTCGCATAATATTCTCTTGCTCCATCCACATTGTTGCAAATGGCAAGAGTTCATTCTTTTTATGGCTGAGTAATATTCCATTATAGACACTCACACACACACACACACACACACACACACACACACACACACACACATACACACACACGTACCATTTCTTCTTTATCCATTCATCAATCAATGAATAGTTGGGCTGTTTCACAGTTTAGCTTTTGTAGATAAGGCTGTTATAACCATCTGGGTGCATGTATCCCTTTGAGTTAGTGTTTTTGTATTCTTTGGGTAAATATCTCATAGTGGAATTGCTGGATTGTAGGGTAGCTCTATTTTTAAATTTTTGAAGAAACTCCATACTGTTTTCCACAGTGACTGCACCAGTTTGCATTGCTACCAACCGTGCAAGAGGTTCCTCTTTCTCCACATCCTCACTGTGAACACCTGTTGTTTCTGGTGTTGTTGATTTTAGTCATTCTGACAGGTGTAAGGTGATATCCCTTTGTAGTTTTAATTTGTATTTCCCTGATGACGAGTGATGTTGAACATCTTTTTATGGGTCTGTTGGCCATCTATATGTCTTTTTTGGAGAAAATGTCTATTCATGTCTTCTGCCAATTTTTAAATTGGATTATTTATTTTTGGTGTGCTGAGTTTTATAAACTCTTTAAATATTTTGGATACTAACCCTTTAACAGATATGTCATTTGCAAATATCTTCTCTAATTCCACAGGTTGCCTTTTAGTTCTGTTGATTGTCCTTTGCTGTGAAGAAGCTTTTTATTTTGAAGTCCCAACAGCTTATTTTTGCTTTTGTTTCCCTTGCCTCTGGAGATATAAGCAAAAAGAAGTTGCTATGGCTGATGTCGAAGAGGTTACTGCCTGTGTTCTCATTTCGTATTTTAATGGTTTCAAGTCTCACATTTAGGTCTTTAATCCATTTTGAATTTATTTTTGTGTATGGTATAAGAAAGTGGTCCAGTTTCATCCTTTTGCATGTTGGTGTCTTGTTTTCCCAACATCATTTGTTGAAGAGACTGTCTTTTTCTCATTGGATATTCTTTTCTGCTTCATTGAAGATTAATTGACCATATAGTTGTGGGTCCATTTCTGGGTTTTCTATTCTTTCTACTGATCTATGTGTCTATTTTAGTGTCAGTACCATAGTGTTTGATCACTACAGTTCTGTAATATAACTTAAGTTTGGAATTGTGATGCATCCAACTTTGCTTTGCTCTTTCAAGGTCGCTTTGCCTATTCAGGGTCTTTGTGTTTCCATACAAATTTTAGGATCATTTGTTCTAGTTCTGTGAAAAATGCTATTGGTATTTTGATAGGGATTGCTTTAAATGTGTAGATTGCTTTGGGTAATATACATATTTTAACAATATCTGTTCTTCTGATCCATGAGCATGGAATGTCTTTCCATTTCTTTGTGTTATCTTCAATTTCTTTCATCATTTTTTTATAGTTTTCAGAGTACAAGTCTTTCACCTCTTTGGTTAGGGTTATTCCTAGCTATCTTTTTTTTGGGGGGGGTGTGCAATTATAAATGGGATTGATTCCTTACCTTCTCTTTCTGATGTTTCATTAGATTTCTGTATGTTGATTTTGTATCCTGCGACTTTACTGAATTTGTATCATTTCTAGCAATTTTTTGGTGGAGTCTTTCAGGTTTTCTATATAGAGTATCATGTTATCTGCAAATAGTGAAAATTCTACTTCTTCCTTGCCAATTTGGATGCTTTTGTTTCTTTTTGTTGTCTGATTGCTGTGGCTAGACTCCCCCTAATATTTCTATGCCTCCCCTTTCCTGCTTTATTTTTTTCTCTTTATTATTTTTTATTACTTAATGCACAATTATACTTTGCTTACTTATATGGTTTATTACCAACTTCTATCACTAAGATGAAGACTCCACAATGGCAGCGAGTTTTGTCTTTTTCTTTTAATTCTTCATTGTGAGCACCCAGGATGGTACCTGGCATATAATAGGTGCTCAATAAATTGAACGAATGAATCTCCACCAACATAAA
This sequence comes from Ursus maritimus, assembly GCF_017311325.1. Classification (NCBI taxonomy): domain Eukaryota; kingdom Metazoa; phylum Chordata; class Mammalia; order Carnivora; family Ursidae; genus Ursus; species Ursus maritimus. The sequence continues at coordinate 25,881,206 of NW_024426552.1, forward strand.
AAATCTCCTCTATGCACACAGATAATTCTGCTAATTAGTGAACTTTGTTAAATGACTATCTTCTCAAAACATTTTAATAGTTCAAGGACAATGAATAAAAGTTGACAAAACAGATGATGAAACATTGGGCAATCAATAAAATCTTACAATGTGATGAGCATGTAAAAACAACTAAAAAAACCTTAAAAACCAATAGTAAAAAAAGATGGATACTGGATGGAAATATTAAGAGTCTATATCTTATCTACACTTCTCTAAATTTTATAAAACAGACTCATTTTGGGGAGCCTGGGTAGTTCAGTTGGTTGAGCATCCAACTCTTGGTTTCAGCTCAGGTCATGACCTCAGTGGTACAAGATAGAGCCCCACATTGGGCTCCATGCTCAGTGGGGAGTCTGTTCGAGATTCTCTCTCTCTCCTCTGCCTCTCACTCTGCTCCACACACACTCGCTTTCTCTCTCTCAAATAAATAAATACATCTTTAAAAAAAAAAAAAAAAAAGGACAGACTCATTTTTTTTTCCCCCAAACTTACTTCCCTATAAGCCTCTGTGAACACACTTAAATTGGTCTGGTCTAATCATTTCATTATTTATCCAGATTATATATTAATTTGCTATTATTTTATGGGTCTTATCTTCCCAACTTGGTTGTAAACTCCCAGAAGGCAAGATCATATTTTAAACATCAGTGATCCCACAGCATTTAACTCAGTAAGAAACGTATGGCCAATCCTTATTACATATGTGTGTATTGACTGGTTGTTGTATTCACATATGGTATAGTATGTGGTTATCTGCAGATATAAGAATAGGCTTCTGCCATCTTAAGGTCAATTGGCTCTTTAGGATGACACTAAGGTAATGAGCAAAAGAGATTAGCATAGTAAGCACTAACTCTACATTCATAAGTCATTTAAGGTATCATGAATAGCTCTAAAAGTTGCAAGAAGAGTTACATTTACACAAGTGATGCATATCTATGAGATGAAATGAACCCTCCTTTGAAGTAATTTTCAAAGACATTTACATTTTTTATATATCAAATACCAAAAACTGTGAAGAGTGATAGTCAACATTATTAATATTTGTTCAACACTGCAATTTTTTAAGCAGGACTTCAATGTCCAACATTTTGGTTATTTTTTATTATAATTAGGCCTGTAAAAATGTATTCTAAGCTAAATTTCTTATTGCCATATCAGAATTCAGATATTTTTACTTAATAAGCCTTTAAAGAAAGATGATCAGTAGTACCCTGTCTCAATCCATACTTGTTCCATATTTGGAACTGAAATCAATAGATAAAGGTTATCCTTGTTCAAGGGATTTTCATGATAGTGCCAAATGTGTGCGTTTTTTCATTTATATACATATTTTTCTATTTATTGAGTGCCTTCCATTTCCAGGCTGGGACTTTAGAAGACCAATGAATCAGCACTTGGGATGTCTGTGGTGCAGTTTAAACATGTGATTATATTAGAATCCTAAGGGCATTTTGATTTTTTACTGGGAATAAACATTTCTTCAGTGATTAAAGTACATGAAATATGATGCATTTTTCCAATAAGTGATAAGTAACCATTACCAGAGACATATACTTTTTCTTATAAGGTAATTTGTGGTGAAGTTTAATCCTCAAATGGCGAGAATATATAGTTCCTTGAAATAATGATATTAAATGTAGCTGTGTTTAGATTGGCATTATAATAATCTTAAAATGGCTGCCTCTTGTCCCTTTCATACCAGAACAGTCTCTATCAATTCAGTTCAAAATTTGAAGGAATTAAACTTCCAAAAATCATCTCCTTAAGAAAAAAGCTTTTGAGAAAAATCTGAATATTGTCCAGGGTTACAATATTCTGACAGTCAAAGAGAGAAACCAAACTAAAATGGTAAGGATATTTCTCAGTAGTGACAATTTCATACCAAAGTATAAAAGAGCAACTAGAATAAAGGTTACTTTTAAGCCATGACTAATTTAAGAATAAGTTATGACAATTTAAAATATGTAAACCATCTTGACTGTTATTCAAGCAATAAGTGCCAAGTATTTAGACATTTTAAGATTTTCAGATGCTCAGCATTTTTATTGGTGTGTTTAAAATGTTCTCTTTTAAATTAGGAATGCATTTTTAAAGCTACTAGTAGAATGAGTGGAGCTATATTAAGTTTTACGGTATTTAAAAAATGTAATATCCATACATATAATTTCTTTAATGCAATATTAATTTTATATTTTAGTAGCTCACATTAAGGTCAACTTTCAACATAAAAAAAATTCAAGTCAAACAACAAAAGCGTTAGTGTGTCTAAAAAAGACTTATTGAGAAACCAAGCAGGGGGGAAAAAGCTATAATAATTTCACAGAAGTAAAATTCCTTGGGATTCTACTTGAAAAGTCAACAAATAAAACATAAAAGAATGGGAAGTAAGAAGGAAGGAAGGGAAGAAGGAAGGGAAAAAAGAAAAGTAAGAAGAAAAAAAAGAATTAAAATATATGCCTCCATGTATCACTAATTCATATTATTAAAAAGTGTATCCCAATCATAAAGTTTGGAAGAGGTTTGATATATAAATAAACTGTGAATTGGTAAGGTACTGTATAAAATCCTTATGGAGAAATGATCACATGAAGACAACCTGTGTCATAAACAGGGGAGGGTAGTTTAGGGGAGGAAGGTGAAGTTAAAAGGGATAATGCCAAATTTGAGATCATCTGTTCATATTCCAGAGAGAATAATAAATCTGTCCTAGATAAATCTGTTCTAATTCTAGGTAGAACACAATTTAGAGAAACTTGTTTTGATACCGAAAGTCCCTGCGTTTGTCCTAATCAGAAAGGTAGCATTTGTAAGCTTACATTCTAAAACAAACTCAACAAAAACAACTCTTAGCTAATACTAAGTACTTGTTGGAACATCGAGGAGATAGTTCTCTTCGGTGCGTGTTGATCTATCTATTTTGACAGAGGAGGAAAGCGGTTCTTTAAAAAGTAAATTATCTACCATTTGACATCTCTTTTTTTATTATGGAAAAGGAGTCTTTTACTTAAAAATTTGTACTTGCATTTCTTCGTTTCACTATTAAATTAATTAAATTAAACTTAATCAAAATTAAAATTAACATATTTTCAATAACTGGAAAACCTGTAGTGAAACACTATGCCCAAAACAGATTTAGTAAATATAAATTATAAATTTATCTTAAAAGGCACTTTATGAGCAAAGTATGAGTACACATTACTATTAGTAACTTTTCCCTAACCAGATGTTTCAAATTCTATGTAGCCAAAGTCTTGATTTGGGCAGGGATGAATAAAAAGAAACCTTCCCATTCACTGCTGTTATACTATTCAGAGGTATCATCCTCAAAACATATTAAATTTTAATTTGCAATTATAAAAAGATGATCATTTCAATGTGAGAGAATTCTTGATAATTAGGGAAAATGGGTATTTGGGGAAGAGGTCAGCATTTGCAAACAATAAAATAGAGGATTTTCTCATGTTGAAACAACATCAAAGCAACCAGCCTTTTGTTATGCTGGGTGCCAAGGGTTCAAAAGCATGTCAAAATGTCCTCATGAGATCACCTGGCATTTATTTCTTTAATATCTCTTGTTTGAGACAAGGCAGCATTCAGGCACAAAGCACCACAACACCGTCTACTTTATACAGACCTCATCTTGTAGTAATTGTTCTTTCTTAAGAGAAGGGTCCTTAGTTACATAAATGAGCATGATTTTGAAACAGAAAAGCCTAACCGCAAAGGACAGCCATGTCCTCTGTACTGACACAGATTTCAAAATGTTTAGAAACTAGACGCTAATTGAAATACTTCTTCAACAATTAGTAGTTACTCTTCAAATCAGTTTAAAGAGGAAAACTTTGTTTCAAATAATAGTTTTAATTCATCAAATTTCTTGTCACATTACTGAGTACAATACACTTATAATTCAGTAGATTCATCTGGGTTCTGTATTATGTTCTTAGATATAAAATTTACAACAGTATCTGACCTGTATTAAGCTATTATTTGTATTGTTATTATTTTATGACAGATGATACCTGATTGAAGGTGTTTAAATAAAAATAAGAAGGTAAAATACGTAGTCAGGCTAGATTTGCAAAATGTTAAACTAGTTGAAATACATTTCCATGGCCATGAATGATCCAGACATAGAAGTCCTTTACTTTCCGGTTATTTTCAAAGTAATGTGGGATGATTTTGCAATTAGAATATGAGGGGTTTTCCTCCAATTTTCAGGGCTGCTTATGAAATATGCCTTCTTGTGTCTACTCTCACTTCTGCCCCATGGTTCCAATAGCTGCTATGAACAGTTAGAAAGCTCTGAAAAAGAAACAATTCTCTTTAAATTGAACATAAATGGATTTTTTCCAATAGCTAGTCAGACTCAAAGACACCCAACAAACAAAAAATACAGTTTATGTGCTTGAAGCAATTGCACTCAGAGAGAATTTTTTGCAACTAATACATTGAATACATCAACTATTTTATGCCAGCAAACTGCCAGTTCAATGAGATTACCATAGAACAAGGGTTGGCACCGACCATAGAGAGAAGACCAAGGGCCGACACAGAAACAAGAAAATGAATCAAGGTTTCATATAGATATAGAAAACTGTGCCTTAAAAACTTTTTTTTTCTCTTAGCAACTCCTGGATAAATGTTTCATCAATACCCTAAATGGAAGAATTCATAGTAAACATCAGGAGCACACAGAGGTTATATAGCTTTAAATTAATTGCAGTTAAAGAATTTTCATGTAGGGGCTCCTGGGTGGCACAGCGGTTAAGCGTCTGCCTTCGGCTCAGGGCATGATCCCGGCGTTATGGGATGGAGCCCCACATCAGGCTTCTCTGCTATGAGCCTGCTTCTTCTTCTCCCACTCCCCCTGCTTGTGTTCCCTCTCTCGCTGGCTGTCTCTATCTCTGTCAAATAAATAAATAAAATTAAAAAAAAAAAAGAATTTTCATGTATACTTAAATTAACTGTTTAGAAAACTTTGTCTCTAGAGAGCTCTTCCCTCAATTTTTTCTGTTTGTACAAAAACTCAACTGTAACATTTTCTTTTATTTTTTTTAAAGATTTTTTATTTATTTATTTGACAGAGATAGAGACAGCCAGCGAGAGAGGGAACACAAGCAGGGGGAGTGGGAGAGGAAGAAGCAGGCTCATAGTGGAGGAGCCTGACGTGGGGCTCGATCCCGCAACGCCAGGATCACGCCCTGAGCCGAAGGCAGACGCTTAACCGCTGTGCCACCCAGGCGCCCCGCAACTGTAACATTTTCTGTACTGTGGTTAAGAATGTTCAAAGTAAAAAAAAAAAAAAAAATTATCTTACAGATGCTGATGGAACAAATCATACTCCTGGATAGGTATACCCCATGTTCTACCGAAACTTCTAATTCAGCAATGCTTCAACATATGTCTTTATGGTCTTCATCAAACAATATTATCAAAAGTAGCTTTCATTAATAAAGTTGGGGGAATTAAAGTACATGATTCCCTAGGATTAGTAGCTTGATAAATGTAATCACTCTGAAAACAAATAGAAACCATAAATGTGGCCCCCAGTGTGGTGCTGGGTAGTCATCCTGGTGTTAGGAACAGAGGTGGGATCTTGCCACCTTTTGCCTAGGGGCATGGGGCACAGTTAGAGGGCCTTCCTGCATGGCCTTCCTTGGGCTGAGAGTGGACCGAACCAAAACTCCCAACTTAAGGCTCAGAAGAGAGTGGTATTCAGAATGTGGGTCACTCATTGAGACAAAAAAAAAAAGTAAGCGTTTAACCAGGTCTGAAAGTAGCATGATGTTGGAATAATCTAGAAAACTTTGGATTTTTTTTTAAGATTTTATTTATTTGAGAGAGAGAGAGAGATAGTAAGAGAGAGAGTACAAGCAGGGACAAGAGGGAGAAGCAGACTCCCTGCTGAGCAGGGAGTCCAATGTGGGGCTCAATTCCAGGGTCCTGGGATCATAACCTGAGCAGAAGGCAGACACTTCACTGACTGAGCCACCCATGTGCCCCAACTTTGGATTTTTTGAAGTAAATTCTTACTGTTTCATCTTGTTAATATCTTGATAATTTGTTAAATGTTGAAAGCCTTATTACTATTTTCATATCCTTTCAATAAACAGACTTATATATATGTATATACATATATATATACATATACATGTATATATATACAGAAAACATACACAGAACTATCAAAATCTCTGACGAGTGTTCTGTGAAAATAAATTATTATTAAATAAGCTATCACTTTGTGTTTGTAGTGGATAGACACATCAGAAATGGGAGAGAAGCCAAGAAGAAACAATATAAAAGTAATAGCTGAGGGAAAAAATGATGTACTAGGAAAAGTATTTAAAATTGGTAGCAATCAGGAGTTGGAGGCAGGAGCACAGATGGCTGCTCTGAGCTGTGTTCGTAAGGAAAGAATCTGGTGAAGAGACACATCTAATGGTAGAGCCTACAGGGAGGAGTGCCTTTTTCAGGGTGCTGCCCTACCTCCTCTTCTCACACATAAGAAGGTTAAATATAACTCCTTTCTGGAAAAAAAAAATCCGACAACTTTCCCAAGAGAGTTAATGGCTCTGGTTCAACATTTTTAAGAATTTGGGTCATGTGTCTGGATTGTAATTATTTATTTCTCTTTCTCCCAAACCAGAATGTGAGCTTTCTCAGGGTCAAAACAGTATTTTAGTCAACTCGGTATTTCTCAAGCGTAATGGCAGGACTTAGAATACCCACTCAGATGTTTCCCATTTTTTTTTTTTTTTTTGCTCAGAAATACATACATTTATTGTCTTTCCCTTGGTATGTTTTTCAGATTATATTCTTTTTTCTCAGATTTATTCCAGCCATATTAGGTTGCATATGAGTTATGTAGAATAAACATGTTCGAGGGTTCTTTACTCCTGAGCTCTCCCTACTAGATGGAAGAACCCAGGATTTACCTCTAAATTTCATTCCATAATTTCTAGGCGCTCTGATTGGCTCCTTGTTATAAGGTCTTTCCACAATCAGAATTCACTTGCTCATGCATCCAGAAATGGTTATCATCGTCTCTATGGTCTCTTAGGCTTCTAAACCTTCCAATTTCCAGTTGTGAGGTGATGCAAAATCAAATAGTGTGACAGTCATTGTGAAACCTTCAAATCACCAGAGTAAAGTCAGAATAATGCCATTCTCTCAATAACTGGAATGACCGTGAACTAAGTGGGCAGGCTGTCATGGGCAACTCTGTCATTGAATCAAAAATGGTACCAAAGGGGAGGGCCTTTGGAAGGGGAGGCCAAAAATAGCTGTTAATCTAACAAAATGAAAGAATATATACTTGTGTATGTGTATGTACAGTGTGTGTGCACACACGCATGTACTTGTCTACATTTTCTTGATGTGTATACACACACATACACACACATCGTGCATATTTGTATAAAAATCGTAAGCAGTACTAACTAGTTACCATTATGTTAGCAGGTGGTTTTCTTTCTAAAGTAAACGAAGACCATGCGAGAGGAAAGAAGGGACTCGAGAGGGTGTATTACCCATAGTGTCTAGTGTTGGGTTATGACTTGAAGGGACACAAATAAGTCTAGGGCAGGGTAAAAATAAGGGAAATGGGATAAGACAAAGGAATGTTTTCTCTAAAACGTTAACACTGTGTGAAAAAGCCAAGAGCATAGGCAGGGCTTGGTCTAGTGGAAGAATTTTTTTTTTTTTTTAATTCTGTATTCTTGACTCACAGACTGAGGGTAGCGTGAAGGAAAGTGGTGAGAGGCTGTGGAGGTCCCCTACTGTTGATGCTGGACCGCTTCCTTCTTTTGGACACTGTGGCTTTCTCAGAGGTGGTGAAGGAGGAAACCCACTAAAGAGCAGGAATGGCAAGCAGTTGAGTCCTGCAAAGCCTGGGCGCCTCAGATGTGGCACTGGCAGGCCGTCATCTGTGGGCCCGTGGTTACCGCGTTCGAGTGCCAATCTTCATCTGAGAGCAGGCTCAGAAAGCTTGTCTGGTGAGGCTGTGACAGGGTGGTGGGGACATTCAAATGGCAACATCCTGAGGTTTCACCCATGGGCATTAAATAAAGAGGGAAAAGTTCTTTCTCTCATCTGTGTACCAAAATTTTTAGACTTAAAATAACCAGTCTTTTCATCCTTAGAGCTAATGACTTAAGGCACTTATAAACAAAGTAGCTGTTTGAAATTCAGAGTTTAGTCTGAATGGCTAGGGGGCAACCTTATTTAGCAGCACAAATTATGTCTAAATATGGAAAGAGACAGGTGGTCAGGGTAGAAAATTATACTGAAAGATCTTTTTCCTTGGGCTGACAGAGTTGCTCTTTGCAAGTGAGAGGGAACTGGTCACTTATCAAGAAAAGGCTGTCCAAAGAGATGACAGGGACACTGGAATATTCTTTAGAGCCAGGGAACATGGTCTAGTCTTCACTTCATTAAGTTCTATTTTGCGTTTTTTATTACTCTATACTTCGCAGATGTTCCAATAAAACAAAAATTTTCAATGTGAATATAAACCTTGATGCTGGATTTGTGACATGTGGTTACGTAGTAGAGGCAGCCCTAATAACGTTGCATAGCCATTATTTCTTATCAGAAGAACACAGGACAAGCCATCTAAACTCCCAAGGTTCTTTTTGCCTCATCTATAAAATGTGGGTGATGATGATGATGCCAGCCACTGACAGCTATTAGAAGACTTTGATGAGAACATGCAAAGGTAAAGATAAAATATTTGGGGGGAGAATTTTATTCTGATAAAAAGCATTTGGAATGACTAGTGAATAATGCCTTTAACTACAAAACTGTTATATGTACTTGGAAAAGAGAAGTGAAAGATAACCTTGATCTAGCGTTAAGCAGAAGTAACATGCAACCCAAGATATGTATGATTTAGTAATGTCCAGTGTAGGGTGTACTGTTGGTGATAAACTCTCAAGAAGGTGAAGGTGACATATTCTATAGAATACGGGATTCAAGCCTCATTTCTATTTTAGAGATAGAAAACCACAAGTTCTCAGGTCTCAATGTATATCTCATGTATGTTGTATGGAAAGGTCTTAGGATATGATTTTTTTTTTTTTTTTTTGCCTGAAGTGTAGGCTCAATACAACCGACAAAGAAGTGGGGTAGAGAGCGGAGGGACTAGCAAAGATGCATGTTGAAATCAGAGGCTGGGTTTATGGAAGATGTTCATTCTCTTGGTTACAAGTAAGTTAAAACAGCAAAGGGCGTCCTCTTCTGAGGACAGAACAAAGGCCAGAGTTCAGAGGAAATTCTGCTCCCAGTGAAGGGCTGGAAAGCAAGTTACCATCTAAGACAAAGCTTCAAATGCTCCCAGGGTTCTGACCCACTCCACCGGCCCATAAAAGACAGATAAATCTCATTCAAGAATTGGGATGCCTTAAACCATACTTAGCTGCAAAGATTATTAGCTAGATGGAAAACTCTCTTGGTGCCCAACAAATAATGTAAGATATTTTTTAGATACATCTAGTGCATTATCTATCATCCTGCTTATTTATCAGAGTATTTGTTCTTTCTGCATCCATATGGAATCAGCAGAGCAACAGCCCCTGCACGCCAGCTCCAGAAGGGCTCCGCTCAAGTGCCATTTCCCCCCAGCAGATTCTCCTCTCCACTGCCCACACCCAAAGGTGCACAGGCCCATAACACAGGCCACTGGAATAGGAGCCTGTGAGACATCAATAAAGTGTCCCCTCTCCACTTTGGGTTATCCAAATCTCAGTGGCATTTTCGGTCCAGGAGTCTCTATGCATTCCCAGTTTTCCATTTCAACTGCAACTGTGCCTATTCATTTAGTGATTCCCTCACAGAATGTTTATGATACCTCTACTGTGTGTCACACACAGTAAATCGTGATGGCCACAGATCCCACCTTCATGTTCATGACGGTCACCTGCCTTACAAAGAGAAGACTGGTGAAAAGGTTCAACTGCCAAGGTTTACAAATACCCACCGCATAGCCTCTTGAGCTCAACAGGAAGGGCGTAGCCATTTACCACCTCTAGCAGCTGGACGAGAGAGCCCGGCCATAAGGAAAAGACAGGATTCTAGAGGTTTTCCAAGATGTGCCCAAGGTCACACAACTTTGAAAGGGAACGCTAGCCAGACCAGATCCCAGAGGAGCACTTCACCCACGGTCTTCAAATGTTTGGTTCTTTTCACCTGAATAGTAAGACTCTTCACTTAAATTACATATTACTGGAAAGCCCAATATAAAAATAGAAAAAAGCAAAAGTTCTCCATTAGAATCAGGCCTGGAGGCTGGTGGGTGTGCCTGTCCTCACCCCTTCAGTGGTCACCACGTCATTCCGTGGCAGAATCCTCAGGCTCTTGGGGACAAGGTTCTGTGCTATTTCTCATATAAACACTAAACTGGATGAAAGATGTAAAATGTTTAGAAAACTTAAAATATGTGCTTGGTTCTTGCTGTGGGCTGAATGTTTGCCCTCTCTCTCCCTTCACCTTTCATATGTTGAAGTCTGAATCTCCAATGTAATGGCACCTGGAGGTGGAACCTTTGTGAGGTAATTAGGTTTGGATGAAGTCCTAAGGGTAGAGTCTCTGAGGACTTGGGATGTAATTAGTGTCCTTATAAAAAGAGGAAAAGACCAGAGTCCTCTCTCTCTTCCTGCTGTGAGGTTATAGCAAGAAGGCACCTGTCTGCAAACCAGACACCAAATGCGCCAGCGCCTGGGTCTTGGACTTCCCAGCCTCCAGAACGGAGAAATAAATGCCTGTTGGTGGAGGCTTCCAGTCTTCGGCATTCTGTTATAGCAGCTGAACTAAAGCAGTCGTCTTGTTTTGGTCCCTAGCTACACGTGACACTGAGAATCACGCTAAACAGAGGAAAGAAAAGGCATTCACTTCGTGCGATTAAAACTGGCATAATCCGTTCTTTCTCCAAAGCAAATTTTCTAAAGGGATTTTCAATATTTTTCAAGAGTTCCATCCTTAGCGTACTGATCATCACGTGTCCACAACCACTGCACCAATATAGCAAAAAACCTTGGAAGCCCCAAATTAAATTTGAAATTGTGACTACACACTCTTGGGGGAAAACAAACAAACAAACAAACCCAGAGCGAAGGACCAACTAACAAATCGATGCAGCAGAGTCAACCAGGAAAACAAAAAGTTGGTTTTTTTTTTAAATCTTTAATTAAAGTGCTAGTTGAAATGGAAGTATTCAAATAATTAGTGGTCCTCATTTGTTTTAAACTTAAAGAGATTTTTTTGATGTGTCTAATCCATTTAGCTCTTTTGTGTGAGAATTTAAATTGAGTGTTAGAATAAATGTTGCAGATAGTATAAATTTATATCGGACACTGCTCATCAGAGAACATGTGGACATTCATTTTCAAGAAATTCCTTTACACTTAATAAATATATCCAAAAGCCCCTTGCTCTTATAATAGAGTTCTTCATGCATCCTATTTTTCTCCCTTAAATGAAATGGAAGAATGTTCTATTTTGAGTCTTTTGTTGTTTTATATTCCACAGATGTTCGAATAAAATTTTTAAAAGAAAATATAAACATTGATGCTGATTTTGTAAAATTTATTATATAGTGTAGGTGGCCACTAACAACTTCCCATAGCCAGTAATGGTTATCAGAACCATTTATTATCCCTTACGAAGATTTTTAAAAAGGCAAAGATACTTTTGTTTGATAGATTTGCCTGAATCAATGTTAGCGTCTCTCTATCTGCATTGTGAATTACATGCTCATTAGGTTTATTACAAATAGGACACCCAGTACGTGATAAAATTTAAAATCACCTAGTAAAGCAGTTTTGAAACTGCTGCTATAACTTTTACTGAGAAATTTTAGATGGGAAATGGGACTCTTTAAAAAAATATTCGAATGCCGTTTTAAATTTGGGGAGTTACAAATCTATCTATCTATCTATCTATCTATCTATCTATCTATCTATCTATCATTCTCTGAATATGTTACAGGTCTTAACTCTAAATCAATTATCTATGATCTCAGATATGTCACTACGTCTTTGGATCTGAGCTCATGTGAAATGAAAGGATTGGACCAGACTTCCTATAAGAATATCCTCTATTACTCTATCAGGGAGGGCAAGATGTAGGACAAGGTCCTTAAACTAGGCTCTGATGAACCAGAAGGATTCTGATATGCAGGGATTATTTTTCTAATTTTCATCATGTTGATGTCTAGATGATCTCCACTTTTCAAATAATACCACTTGTTAGAAGACAATTCCAGGGCTCCTGGGTGGCTCATTTGGTTAAGCATCTGTCTTCCGCTTTGGTCATGATCCCAGGGTCCTTTGATGGAGCCCCACATTGGGCTCCCTGCACAGCAGGGAGCCTGCTTCTCCCTCTCCCTCTGCCCCTCCCCCTCCCCACTTGTGTTTTCACATGCTCTGCTCTCTCTCTCTCAAATAAATAAATAAATAAATAAATAAATAAATAAATAAAATCTTTTAAAAAAGACAATTCCAAGTCACACTGCCACACAGAAGAGCACCTTGAGATTCCTCTCCACCATTTCAATGTTTCTATCACTACTAACTTAAAAAAAAACTTCTCCAAAAGGTACCCTCATCTACTCACTCACTATATTCTGAACCTACATTATCCCTATGGCATCACTGACCATCCTGTCATTCTAGAACCTCTAATTGGAATGTACCTCTCCCTCCTTCCAAATTTGACCTGCTCTTCAAGTGTTAATTCAGATACTTCTTCCTCTGTAAAGTTTTCTTAAATGCATATGCCAATCTGCTACTTACTATCTCTTGGTGGCTCCTGTTGCCTTTGGGATACAAATCCGTCTCTACAACACAGCATAAAGGTTCTTTGGGATATAGCTCCTTCCTCTAGCCTCACTTATGAATACATTTTAACAGATAATTAATAAAAATATATAATGTACCAGGCAGGGGCTAACATGATAAATCAGGAAGGTAAGGTCTCTAACATTGTAGAACTTGCATTCTTTTTTTAAAAAAAAAGGTTTATTTTTAAGTAATCTCTACACCCAATGTAGGGTTCAAATCCACAACACTGAGATCGAGTCACACACTCTACCGACTGAGCCAGACAGGTGCTGTGTGGACCTTGCATTTTAATGGGAAAGACAGATGATAATACACAATTTTATTGAGCAGGTAAGTTCAGATAGTGACATGAAGAAAATAAAGCAGGAATACAGAACAGAGTTGAAGGGAAGGGGTGGATCAAGAAAGATGTCTTTTAAGAAAAGGATGTTTCAACAGAGCCTGAATGATATTAGCCAAACTTGAATCCAAGGGAAAAGTATTACAAAGAGGAATATCAAACGTCAAAGGCAGAAATGAGCTCGGTAAGACATATGGTTCCAGACAAGCTCCGAGAAATGTTCAGAGCCAGGTCAAGTAGGGTCTTACTGGCTAGGCTATGTGGAATTTGGATTTTCTTCTTAGTGTATTAGGAAGCTACAGAATGGTTTTAAGCAGAAGAAATCATGCTCAGACATATTTTTACATGATTATCTTGGCTGCTCTGAGAAGAATGGATTTTAATGTTATAAAAATAGAAGCTGCGAGAGGAAGCCATCGCAGTAGTAACTTCATCTCCAGCCGCTCCCACGTATCTTCTCTTTTCCCTGGATGTAACTTTGCAGAATGGTTTTTCCACTGACTACAACAGACGAGTTGGAAATGGAATTCTGTTTTATGGCTAAAGATGGTATTTTAAGCAATGATGTTTTAGTCATGTGCAAGTCAAAAGATAAATGTTTTCTAAAATGTAGGAATATCAGTTGTGTTAAGTATAGCATTCATTAATTCATTTCATCCATTCATCTGCAAAATATTGGTTAAAAGTTAGTATGTATCAGGCACAGTGCTAATTTCTGGGATTAGAGAGGTGGCTATAATAATAGCTAAATAAGACTAACAGTGGCTAATATATATAGGGACATTTACTATGTGTTAGGCTCTTCACATACTCTATACATACATCAATTCACTTTTTCTCACAACAGCCCTGTGAACTATATTATTATTTGCCATTTTATAACTGAGGCAACACAAGCAGGGAAGTTAGAAACTTCCCATGGTCGTTCAGCTAATATATTCATGGCAACATAGGGTTTGGAACCTAGGGATTCTAGCTCCAGAGTCTACACTCTTATCATCTACTTCATAACACCTCTTTGAAAATAAAACAGACATAGTACTTATTTTCATGGAACCTACTATCTGGTCATGAGATAAATGTTAAATAAGATTATAAGGAAACATGGTAATAGCCAATGGTCATGGGTTTTGCAAGAGTACATTTTTTGATAATCTGAAATATTGACATTCCTTTATTAATTTCAGTGAGTTAAGAAAGAAAAGATATTAAGACATATAAACAATGGATTTGGCCACTTGAGAAACTGCCCAATTAAAGGGAGAATATCATAAATAAGAGCAAGAATTGGAGAATAAAATGCTTTTTACAAATGGAAGGCTCTGAATGAATTTGGAGGTAGTGCAAAAGTGTCATTTGGAAAGTAAGAATAAAGAGTTTAAAAATAGGAAGGGATAATATATACAGAAGTCCTTCCAGGTAGGATGACCTAACTTCACTTAAAGGAATAGGAGAGAATATTTTATCAACTATGTTTGAAGCAAAGAACAAGAGGGGTGACCAGAAACAAAATGAAGTAAAAATTAAAGATAGAATAAGTAATTCACATTATATGGCCATATTAAAAGAAACATCACATGATAACATAACAAATATCATTAAATGGTATTGAATCTCCACATAGGTACATCATCTGTTCCTTGCTGAATCAATATTAGAAGATAATATCAGAACTATATTGTTTATAACTTGTCACCTTACAAAGAAATAGTCATACTTACATTAAGTACTTTGTATACGAATTATAGAACACACCATCACACTTTCAACTATCCTCCTTTTCTGTTGAGGTCGTCTTTATAAAACACCACGACTTCAAAACCCCTTCCGCCATTCTCAATTAGTCAATCTAGTTGAGAGGCCTGATAATTTCAATCAACACCAGACTTAAGTGAGATAACAATGGTATTTTAGACAGGATTATTCTGGTATGGAAGCACCCTTGCTAGTCACCTCAGACTTGAGGTAACCTAATACTGTCCCACGTGGATAACCCATAGTCACATGTATAGGCCACTTACATCTGAATATACATAGCTCAGAGCTGATTGTGAAGTTATGAATGGATGCACGAATGTAGGAGCAATCAAAGATCGAGCGAGAGTGAGAATGCTACCAGAACTCTTGCATGAACTACTGTAATTGGTGAGATGTGCACCAATGTGTCTGAATGCTTATGACTCCACTGGGGTTGGGTGTCACGCATCATCGTCAAGAACAGGTGTTGGCATCATTTACAGCTCATTCATCATCAGGCTGCAGCAGTGTTAACATATGCTGCTTTACTGCTAATCGTGTTTGCTTTTACAATCAACGTTGATCTGCCCTTCATCATGCCAAAGAGATTAATGTTAGCTGAGGAGAAACCAACCTGGAGCATCATATTATTTACTTACCCAGGTTCATGCTCTCCCTCCCCCACAAACAGACAAATTCCCACGCCTGAGACCTGTAGTATCTCTCGAAGATATCAAATTCCAGATTTTGAGACAATTGGAAAGTATAGAGAAAGCATTTTTTAAGAATTATACTTGACATGAACTTATTAGAGAACTCCTGGTTAAACCCTTAAATTCTGATATTGATTGTATGTCACTGATTCAACTATAGATCACTGGATCAATGGCATTCTATTTAACAGAGACTATTTAGAGATTAGGATTTAAAGACAATTAAATTTGAATTATGGGCAGCCAATCTTGCTATTCGATTATGAAAGTATAAGATCAAAATGAAATGTTTAGCATTTTAGCAAAACCAGGAAGTATAAAATCAGATCTATACAGCAATATGTTACACATATTTGTTGATTAGGTTCTGTCTGGTTTAGTGAAAAGACTCAAATACAGACGTCCCCCTCCAGTATAGCTGTGGTTTTCATTAAACTTGCCACTTGACTTCAGCTTAACGAACTAGAATCTGTTAATTAAGTAGTTCATTCAGGATCTCTAATTTGCAATTTACATACCAACTGTTAGTTCTTAAATAGATTTCCGAAAATGTTTAGAGAAAGTTTCTTCTGAAATATTTATCTTATTTTTTTTCTTACGTCAACAAAAGTTTTGCGAAATAAATTTCAATGCAAGCTCATTGCAAATACGTTAATTTCTAAATTGGGAGTAAAAAATTGAGCCTGTAAACCCAAGTAATTTTAGCAGCTAGATAATTTGTTATTGTTGTTGTTTTAAGGGTTTTGTTTTTGTTTTTGTTTTGGTGTGTACGTGTGTGCTGTGACTAGGGCTGGGTTATGGCTGCATCTCCTTTCTCATTTAGTTTTTTTGCCAAGTCTTTCTCATTGTGTTATTTTTTCCTTCCGGTTCTGGCTTGGATTCCGCTTTCTGTGGCTTTTGCATTTGACTTTCAGGTCTTTGATTGTAGCCAATTTAGTATCTGTTACTCTTTTTGTCTTTCCTGTGCACTGGTATAATTTGTTTTTGAGATAGAGAATTGTTTATTTGATGAACTTCTAGTATTTTACACTTTCTCTTTTCTGGTAAATTTTTCTCGAGGATTTCCTTCTTTGAGGTCTAATTGTATTATAATCTTCTTTCTTAAATATAATTATTTTTATTTTATTTACTTTCCTCCCTAAGATCTTGAATCTTATAGCTATGTCCATAAGAGTTTATGGATATTAATAATATTTTTTCATTTTCACTCAAATAGTATGTAAATCATTTAAGCAGAGTATTTGTTTTGGCTATTCAACCACTTATTAGAAGAGTCATATTTTACTCTGAGGTTCAACAGTCAGGCAGCTTGGAGTAATGATTAAGCATAGGCACAGACGTTGGAGTCAGATTATTCAGGTTCAAATTCCGGCTCTTCTGTTAGTGGTACCAAAAGATAAACTGAGACAAATGAAACATTTTAAGTTTATTTGGGTAAAAACTGATTCAGTTGAATCAGGCAGCGGCAAACAGGAAGAGGTCAGGAGTACTCCACAGTCATTAGCTAGGGAAAGATTTTTATAGAGAAGGTGAAGAAGCAGAGAAAGGAAATTATTTGATTGGCTGTAGTTCAAGAATTTGCCTTAGTTGGGAGAGCCTCGTTGTGATTGCAGTCCTTGGTTTTGATTTCTTAACCTGGAGGCATTTCAGAATCAGGTTTTGGTTTGCTAACACAAACTACTAAGGCTTTAAAGCCACCTCAGTCTCTTGGCCTCCTTGTTTAATTTACGCTAGTCATGTATTCTTCAGCATATTACTTAATCTCCCTGTTTCTTAAATTTCCTCAACTGCAGAAGGAGGTGATGTTATTATCTAACATAGAGTTATTGTGAAGGTACAGTTAAAATATGTAAAACACTGAAAAGAGTGCCTGAGCCACTTTAAGTTTATTTTTGAAAGTATTTACTTAGGTTTGAGTTTTCTGACTTATCACTATTATTTAACTGTTATTATTATTTCAAAGATGAAACACTTATCTTTATTTAAGTGTATGTGTATGCGTGTGTGTGTGTGTGTCTGTCTGTCTGTCTGTCTGTCTGCTACTCACAATGTCTTAGAGGTTACCATTTAGGAATCCAAAATGCTCTCTTAAGTTCCAGGAGTGGTCTCTGTCCATAACCCTACACTTCACCTCATTTATACCTGTATGTCCTTTACTGATAGTCCCAGAGACCTGACTTTTGCTCGGTGAGCCTCAGTATTCTCTGGAAAGATTATTTATGCTAACAGAGATGAGGAGTATAGAATAGTGGGGAGTAGACCCATCTATCATTTCTCTGGACCCCTAATAGTCCTTCATTGGACTCAGTGAGAGATTTCCAGCATCCAGAAAAGAAAATTGCCAAATCAGTAGCAATGTGGACGGGAAGAGTGAATGATGGTATATTGATAAGCACGTGTTCACTCACCCTTCCCACACATTCAGATAACAAAAAATTCGGGCCAACTAAGGTATATATAACTCTTAGTCAGCCTGTTTTTCTATGAAATTTCAAATTTTAGAACATATGGACACATAATTCTTTACATAAATGTTAAAATACTGCTGTAATTGCAAGCTACCTGTATTCCTGCAGCACAATCATACTCAAATTAAGCCTGAATGATGCACTGTCTGTGCTTCATGCTGTTTCTGATTACCACTATGGGAGAAAAGTTATATTTAAATGAAATGAAAAAATAAACCATGTCACTAAGTTGAAAGCGAGGTATTCTCTAACACAGTTCTTTAAATACAATTCCTCACCTTTAGCAATCTTAATACAAATCACATTATATGATAATAACATTGGCCCCTTCACCTTGCATATACTACAAGAAAAATTAATACCAAAAAATAATTTTGTTACATGACTTTGCAAATGCACTTATCGTTATAAGACTATAATCTTCCAGAAAGCATGGAACCATGACCAATCAGTCCCCATTATCTAGAATGATACATATTCAGTAAGTATTTACTGAGCAGGCGAATGATAGAACAAAAGCATACAAGTTTGCAGAAAGATCTCAATGGTCACTAACTTCTCATGAAGGACCAGGTATTGCCATAGTAATGTCTACTATTGTGCTTCATATTTTAATTTTGTATTTGCTTTACTGGTTGCATTCAACTTTGCTTTTATGAACCCCATTTCATATTTTCTCATTATTGCATTATTCGCAAAGCATGTATCTATGAGGTGTGGGTTTGACTTGTAAGAAGAAATCTAGTATGAAAATGCTCATTGTACATTTAAGGTTTGTGAACTTAATGGATCTGAGTCAATGGAAGTTTTACTCTATAAAACATTTGGAAGCCTGCCCATGCCTTTCATCTGAAATGCGCTTGATATTACTGCTCTCCTAGCTCTTATCTGAGAGTCTTCATGTTTCATAGGAGGTTAGAGAAAGAGGTCTGAGTAGTCTGAGAGTGACATAACATCTTGGTAGAAAGTAGGATTTGACAGAAACAGAGTCACTTGTCAGGTCAGTGTTTTCCATTCAATAAAGCTGACATTGTTGACAATAGCCTTTAGGCATTGTATTATTGTGCTAAAAATAGCTACAGCTTTTTTCTCATTTTTATTTTCCTCCTTTTTTTTACGAATACAAAATAGTTTATAAAATAAAATATAGTTTATTTTTGCTTTACCTTACATCATTTTCTCCTCTTTTAGGTGTTTTATATTTAGAATTTGTTTTACCCACTTCTCTTGGCTCAAAGACACAGCTTTGTGGAAAGAGCTAATCCACCAATATACGTAATAGGAAATAGAGATAGAAATATTGACCTGGTTTAAAATCTATGCTATCTTTGATTTTTTTTACTGAAAATTTCTATGAATGTGGTAGCACAGTTTTTCCAAAGATGGAGGAAAGAGAGGTTTGTGACTATTTTCATATTTATAGTGTGCATTATACATTTATATTTTAGCTATCAAAGACGGTAGTGAGTGATGTCACAGCTTGCCAAGGCAAAATGAACATGATTAAAAAGGAAAGATTTGGCTTTGTTAAAAAAAATGGGATTACATTTTCTGAGAATTTTTCTAGTCTTACTGTCTTTCATGAATATGAATTCTATATGGATAGCACTCATAAAATCTTAAAATCTCTACTAACTGACAAATATCAGAAACTATACCTTCCAAATACGATATAAACACCAATAGGCTATGGAAAGCAAAATAATATGTATAGAAATATTTAATATGGTACTGTGTCATATACAATGCTATAGACAGTTTTGATTTGGAGACATAAGGTTAACGAGTATCACAGAAAACTTAAGGAAAAAGAAAAAGTAAGACTGATTTAGAAGGATTAAGCAAGATTTCAAAGATAAGGGGGATAAGAGAGACCAGAAAAAAAACCAAACAAGTAAAGTAAAAATAAGCACAAGATAAGAGAGAATGTAAAAAGGTAAATAAAATAAGATTATTATTTTTTTGACGATTATTTTTGAAATCTCTTAGGGGTCTATGTTCACATCTTATTTTATCTCATTTCCAAAGGCAAAAAATTCTGTTTGAACATCTAATTATCAACCTATTAAGTAGCAGAAAAAGGAATATTGTGTCTTAAAAAAAATCTTTTATGTATATAGTATTTTTGAAATTGAAAGACCTACAAATATCTTAGAGGAATTGTGCCTTGCAATTATTCAAATAAATTGGATTGTTAGTAATTAAATTGCTTGCATGATTTATCTTCTCATTTATCTTCAGCATGGGAAAAATATCCACGGATGAACATTTTCTTTAAATCTATTTTTTCCACTCTGTTTCAATAAAAGGCAATTTATTAAAGTAAACCTTAGTGGTCAGAAAATTGCTAATTTGGTTGCAGTTAGTGGGACATTGTTTGACTCAAGGGAATATATATATCATGTTGCGTGTGATGAGAAAATAGACGTCCATGGGACAATCTTTGGTGCATACCACAAAAGCACTCCAAGAAAAAGAAGAAGAGGGAGAGGTTCAGAAGGTGAGAGAAGGAGAAGAGGAAGAGAGAAGGAAAAGGAGGAAACAAAACCAAAACTGTTTTTCAAATAGCCATTTTTGTCAGGTCCCATTTCCCCATAATATGTTTGGAATACTTGGAAGTCTATAGAATCAATTGCTTACTACTTTCATCTGTAGCCTCTTAAATATTAAAGGTTACTACCTACAGAGATTCTATTTTGCATGGCAAATAAACCATTTAAAAAATGATTTTCAATAAAATACATTAAAAAAGTTCAAAATTTCTTGAAACACACACACAAAATACAGAGATTTAGAATTATTAGTGTTAAAAAATTGGGGTATTTCATATTTTTACTACAAAATTCTCCCTTCATTTTCCCAAATGCTCATGGACATATAAAATATTAAAACAGAAATATTAAATTAAATCTTGGAAATTCCCACTCTCATTTAGGAAACAGCTCAAAATTCATCTTTCTCATTTACTTCTTGATTCCACTATTCTTATGGTTTAAAAATTATTTACGGTGAATTGCAGACTTTATTTTGTCCCTCTTCTGTTATTACGTTACAATATCTGCTGTCTCTGAAACTATAAAATCACAATTTCTTTGATGCTGCTGTTAATCTCTTTTCCTAAAGCTTTTGTTTAGATAAGATGGAAGAGCCAAATTGAAATTAATCTCAAGAAAAAAATTAAAAGCAAAAACCAGGGTAGAGCCAAAAATAACGTAAGCGGGTCCTCCTGCACTCAATCTTCCTTAAGTGTTCTGCCAGTGCACTCTCAATGTGTATATTCAATTACTATCAAGGGACTGTAAATTATGTGACACATTTTGAGTGGTCTAATGTCCACTAGGGAAATGAGATAGATGCTGCAATGATTTCCATTTGCTCACTGACTTTGAACTCAATCAAACTACCAATGGATCTCACTTGACTGAATTTTCTGCTTGAAAGATTTGAATGTATATGTCATAAATAAAAAAAGATACTATCTGTAAGTATATAAAATTTTTTCATATGGCTTTTTGGTTCAGTGAATGAGAGTTTCGCTCTATCCCTGATACTTTAGTTATGACCAGCTAATGGTTTTACAACTCTTGTATTTTTCTCTATAAAGCTTGCAAAGGCTTCTCCAGCCCTTTCTCTGCACAAGGAGTACATTCAGGGCTTTGGGGAATTGTACTGTGGAAAGCCTTGAAGTGGAGGGAGGTAAAGAGAAGCTGCCAATCAGGCCCAAGGGTTTTGTTCATTCCAAAGATAATGTAAAAGGCAACCATCAGCCTTGTTGATGAGGCTTCTGATTTGTCTCTTAGAAGACTATTAGGACCCAGCTGTTTGATTGCCTCTTCCATCCAGAGACTACAGGGAACACTTCTGCAGCTACCAGTTGGTACAAAACATTACTTTGGTTCTAAATTTGACAATCCATCAGTCACACGTCCACACTTCTGGGACATACAAGCTTTGAGTCTCAAGATTTAGCACAGACTTTGAATTATATTTTATGTGTATATTCAATGCCTGCTTTGAGCTAAATTGAGAGCTTTTGTGGGAGACATTCTAATTTCTTTGTTTTATATGCCAATAATTTTTTAAACAAAATAACCATTTCCCAAAATGATTATAAAAGAACTGAAATGAAGCTGAATGATTATGAAGTTCAACACTATCATTTTATAATTGAGGGCATTCAGAATTGTGAATTGATTCACTCAAAGTTGCGTTATGTTACACTGTTTCCATGCCAGATTTACCCTGATAAATGAGTTCCTTTCTACCTTCCTATCCACTAACCAACTCATCAGCAGCATTAAGAGTAGTCAAGAATATCTCAAGAGTATATTAGTCTATTTTTTTTGGATGGGGGAAGGACTGTTATTAAATTATTCCTACCTGAAATTCAAGGTATAATTTGAATGAATTTGAATTTTTTTCTCAAAGTAGTCATAAAACAAGTTGCCAGGAAGCTCAAAGTAAAGAACCCAACATAAATTTAATCAATCTGGACAAGAATTTTGCACTCTTTCATTGAAGATGCAGGAATGGCTGATTTTATAAGTTCGGTAAGGAAAGGTTTTAATTTGTAAATAGTGATATTTTATATTCAACACACAGCATGACAATCACTAACTATTATCAGTGATAAAATCCTCCATTATATAGCATATAAATAAAGAGGGCAGACCCTCCCAGAATCAATCTTCCTAAGTCTCTTGTAAATAAGTTAAGGCCCTCCAATTCAGAGAATAATAGGACTATGACAAATTTTGCTACTATATTAATATGCTCATGCATTTCAATTCATCTGAAACAGGTCTTTCATTTTTCTGATACTGTATGACATATACCACTCTTACATTTTACTTTCTTTTCCAAATAAGGTTATCTAATTCCTTTAATAGCAGAGGAAAAACAAAACTATTATGTACACAGAAAAACTGTTTTTTGGCAATATGAAGTTCTCATTTAAGAAGAGACACTTGATTTTTTTTTTTGTTTTTTTTTGGTATGTGGACATATTTAGTTTAGGTATCTAAACTTTTTTTTTTTTTTTAATTTTTAGCCTCCATTAAAATGATAGTTATATACATTATAATCCTTGGATAGTTATATATATTATAATCCTTGGATTAAAGGTAAGTCTTGTACTATATAACTACCTTTCTCTATAAAACTTAGTATAATAATGAGATATCATGAACTCTTGCAATTACAGAATTAAGAATGCAAAATAAAAGTTATAGGGGCACTGGGTGGCTCAGTCAGTTAAGTATCTGACTCTTGATCTCAGCTCAGGTCTTGATGTTGGGGCTGTGAGTTCAAGCCCCACACTGGGCTCCACAATGGGCATGGAGCCTACTTAAAACAAAACAAAACAAAACAACAAAACAAAAGTTACAAAATAATTTTAAAGCGGTGTGCTCATTCCTTATATGTCAAATGTTTCACATTTGTATCTTAGTCATTTCAAATTGTTTGAAGAAATGTTTTGTTAAATTTTTTTTTTGAAATTGAACATTGAAAAAAATTAAAAGACCTAGAAAATATTGAATGTCGTTTTAAACCGGAAATTTCACATATTCAAAATTTCACTTGTAAATTAACACCAAATTTGATCCCCAAAACATACATTTGGATTCTAAAAACATAGTGTTTCTAAATAACATTATTTTAAAGTTTGGGTCTCTTTCTTAGTTTAGACTAGGTTTAGACTAGAAAGTATAGTTAACTAGAAAAAAAAATTACTCAAAAGTAGCCATCCTAATTAACAGATTCAGATTTTACAGAACATACAAATATGTGTGTTGAAATGAATCTTTCAAACATGAACATTTTATGAAATGACAGCAGAGAAGATCATTGAAAATGATCAAATATATTTAGCACTTTGATGTAAAATATATCACAATAACAGGCCCTGCAATATTAAACACATCATTAAAGGATAGAATTCTGGGTTCCTTCCAATGTTCTAATTGGCACTGTTCCTGTTTTCTTCATTTATTTCAGCCACCTGACAGTTCTCAGCCACATCCCTAAGTTCAAATGTCTGGGATTTAGAATCAATCTAGATATGAACATTCTTACTATTGCCTTTAACTTATAATGTCGATTGGGTTATTAATTTCCAAACTCTACTTTTCTACATAAAGATGTGCTAACATATAATGATTTAAGAAAATCTGAAAGAAAATACCATGTTTTAAGCTTATGTCCAGCTCCCTCACCAGAGGGTGAGGGGGTGGGGGGGTGGGGAACACCATTTTCCTCAAGGTTACTCATTCATGCAAACATTACAAATACAACTTCAAACAAATAACGATATCATGAATTCTCATCTTTCTGTCAGAGTTTGAGTCTCCGCTTATATTCCCTGAGGTAACAGAAGGACAAAGAACTACTCCCTCAACAAACTTAATAGGAAACGAGGAGAGAGGGATTATCCAGAGCCTTTTCTTTATTCAAGAAAAACTCCGATTGTTTAAATTTTCCTTAAATTTTCAAAAGGTACTTCTAAGACTCCTTCAGATCCGCAGCCTAATATTATTTAGTGTCAACCGGTTGGAAAATCACACACTCTTAATTGCAATGTGTCTTTACATTCGTTGCATCCTTCCCTTTTCTAACACTCATCCACTATTGGTACATACCCCTATGCACATTCTCAAGACTGGGAACTCAAGGGACAGTTTCTTGCTTCCTTAAAACAAGGTCCTACAAAAAATTGTGTACACCTTAGTGAGTTTGCCATTTACATACCTGGGAGATGACTCCATTGCTGGGGAAGACCTTTACATGAGAAAGTAACAAGGGAGGGAGCACTGATTTCATTGTAGACAATGACTCTGTTTTACAAAATTGTCAGGGTCTGATCTATACATGATTTATCTGGAATCTATTATCTAAGTCAAGGTAATCTTTTATTTATTTATAAATGAAATTTATAAATTACTAATTGGAGTGTAGTCTTTCATTTGATTATTATATCTCAAATCTTCCACCAAACCAACCAATTTCTATCACATGCCTTGGCAAGGAAAAGGGTATGGTCTTCTCCTCCAAATGACACGAATAAACATTAATCACATGGTCTCAAGATTTAATGTTTTATTCATGTTTCACAAATGAATAAACACAGTAAAATCCCAATAAAATGAATGGGAGTGGGAAGGACCTGGTGACCAAGCTAAAAACCTAATGTTCGAAATTGACTAACACCAATGTGTTTTTGAAATAATAGAGTTATAAAAGTACACAAGAGGAAGATGTTTTTACAGGAGAATTTTCAAGCATTACAAGAATTCCTTCCCTCCTCCTATATGCAGTCTTCTATTGAATGCATACGGAGTGTCAGGCGCGAAGCTGGCATAAATTCACTTATAGATACAATAAATAAAATGGTACTAAGCATTTTAAAATTCCTTGACAAGGCTATAGGCCAAGTGACAGCCAAGCACAGTTCAAAACATCAAGCTCAATGTTTTGGGGAAAATATTATTAAAACACATGAAGAAATAGACATCTGTGAAATATTTTAAGACATTGCAGTCTGTAGCAGTGAGTTATATTAAAATATATATTTATAAGCAAAATTCCTCTGATGTCCTTGAGACGCACATGTAAAAACACATTCCCAATGGATTCCATATGCTGCTCGACACTAATTACATACGTAGTTATATTTACACAAAACTAAATAAGAAGCCTCATTAGCATTAGATTAAATTTGTGGAGCCAATCTTAGTCTTTCCTTTTCTCAACTATATAAGACACTGACATTCTTCAAAGATAGTAGATTCATTCACAAGATAAAAGAACCCTTAAAAGAAAATACTACTACTGCCTATCTCAAAACTAAAAATGATCTCAAAAGTCATTGTGGAATGTACATGATCAACTCTTAAATCAAGTGGCAGTTTTCAACAAAAGAGATTCCAAAAAAGATAGTTTAATAAAAACATACATTTTGAACTTTAATGAACTTAAATGAAATTTAAATTTAGGTTGAGCTTTACTCTAGAATTCTCAGACAGGAACTTCAAGTGAATGGCCACATGTCATAGGTAACTTGAAAGGCTGGGTTTATTTACAGTTATAGTTGATGTCATCTATTCCCTTTTAAACACACATCTGTAAACTTCACCTTTAAGTAAGCGCTTTAATAAAACCTTCCATAATTGGTTATTTTATGAATTCTGTATCTTCTCAATAATTTTAAATTTAATGACATAATAAGTATGCTTACTGATGTAAGATTCCAGTGTAATATAAAGTAACAGCTGAACTTTTAAAATATAAGCAGAATTCATCATCCAACAATCTCAAGTTGTTTAAAGGCTAATTAATAGCCATTGGCAATTTCTTTCTTTATATACAATTGCCTTTGTTTTAATACTAATTTTATTTGTTCTTATATAAACAGATACTGTATATAATTTTTTGCTCTAACACAATTTACCATGTCACTAAGTCTTGTCATGAGATGATACATTCACATAGATATATATTGAAACATATACACATTCACAAATAGGCATATATGTATTCATCCACCGCACACACATTGTTTTTGGTAGCTCTTCATGTTAATATTTATTATAAATCTATGTCAGATTATAGGACTACAAAATAATATCACAAAATCTAGAATACTGTATTTTTTCAAAACCTGTCTTCCTTGTTTATTTGATAAACTATGATTATATACAAGTTTTTTTACTTTATTTACTTATTTACTATTTCCTAAGCTTAATAATGATAGTCAGATTCAGCCTGTAGCTTCCAATACTCTCTCTCTCTACATGCTGACAAAATCCAAATATATATCTCTAGCATGGACCCTTCCCCTAAATCCCAAACTCCAGATACAATGCCAGCTAAACATTGCCACATATCCTAACACATTCAGATCTGAATTATGAACTTCTCCCCAAGACCTGTTCCACTGTATCCACTCTCAATTTAGATGATTGATATTTCATATTGATATAATGTTCAGCCTGTTGCTCAGTCTAAAAGGTTTGGAGTCATCTTTAACTCCATCCAATACATTAATAAAATTGGTGGCTCTGTCTCCAAAATTTACTTATCATTTTCAACATCTCTACTACTAATGACCTGGGCCAATGTGCTATCATCTTACATGTTTCTTAAGGTGGCTCTCCAACAGGGCATCCCATTTCGACCCTGGCTTCCTTCCATACTTCTTAACTCAACTCAGCAGCTAAAGTAGTGCTATTAAAATGTAAAATGTATCATGTTAATTCTCTGCTCAAAACTTCCAATGTTGGAGCAATTCATTCAGAGTAAAAGCCAAATCCTTAAAATAGCCAAGACCTTAAAAGACATCACCCTCTTACCTGTCCCATCATTTTACCTGTTTGTCTTCCTTTTGCTTCCTCTTCTCAGCCATAACTACTTTCTGCTATATTTGTATGCCTACCAGGATCGCTCACGCAATCACAGGGCACAGGTATTACAGAATGTATACCATTGTCAAGCTAATTCCTTCTGAAAATAAGCATCGCTATCATCTAGAAAAATGGGTGGGTTCTACTATGCTTGATCAACAGTTAGATATCTCTGGCCTGTAGTCAAATCAACTCTTAAATGGAAATGCTAATTAATACCAATTCTGGAAGCTAAATTTCTGGATCCTTGCCTTATTTCCAAATACAACCAGCCAATAATAGAACTTGTAATGTGCTAAACTAATAGATTTCATTCTCTTATACTAAGTGATTCATCAAAATTCATCAGATCCTTAAAAACAAATGTGATATTAGTCATGTTGTTAATTAATTTATTTTTTTTTTTTAAAGATTTTATTTATTTATTCGACAGAGATAGAGACAGCCAGCGAGAGAGGGAACACAAGCAGGGGGAGTGGGAGAGGAAGAAGCAGGCTCATAGTGGAAGAGCCTGATGTGGGGCTCGATCCCACAATGCCGGGATCACGCCCTGAGCTGAAGGCAGACGTTTAACCGCTGTGCCACCCAGGCGCCCCTGTTAATTTATTTTTACTTAAACTTATTTAAATAAGTATTCTCCTTAGTGGAAATACAATAGAATCTTATTTTTATTTTTTATTTATTTTTTTTTTAAGATTTTATTTATTCATTTGACAGAGATAGAGACAGCCAGTGAGAGAGGGAACACAAGCAGGGGGAGTGGGAGAGGAAGAAGCAGGCTCCCAGCAGAGGAACCTGATGTGGGGCTTGATCCCGGGACTCCGGGATCACAACCTGAGCCAAAGGCAGATGCTTAATGACTGAGCCACCCAGGAGCCCCAATAGAATCTTATTTTTAAAAAGCAATACATGTAATCTGAAAAATTCTAAAATGAATTAAGTGAAGCCAATCCTTTATGTAGACTTTGAAAGCGCACTTTAACAATTCAGCTGAATATGAGTCATATAAGCTTTGATCAAGAAGAGAGTACCTCTAGTCAGTTATCTTAATTCTAGGATGTCATTATACCAACAATAGACCTTTGCACTTGCATAGTGCCTACATAATAACCAAGATCTGTTTATGTGATATAAGAAATAAATATAAATGGAAAAATAAAATGTTAATATATCATACTACTTGTACTAGGGTAGCAATTCAAGCCTTCCTCACTACATATACTTGGTAATTTCCAGAAGCTAAGATAGAGATAACTTTCCTACAAAACAGTATTTTCCCTTCCAGCCATTACTATCTGTGTTAAAATAGAAATTTAGACATCATATGTATGCGTTTATTGAAGTGCCATTTGTAGTAGTGAAAACTGGAAATAAACAATATGTTTAACAACTGAAGAATGATAAAATAAATGGTGATAGACCATTTAGTATTCAATTATATAGCCATTAAAATAAAATTTTGAACAATGTTCAGCAATATTCATATAAATGTGTGAGGTACAAAAGGATAATATATGCCTCATTTTTTCCCATTAGGTATATAAATATTTACTTGTAAAAGGACTAGAATGATTGAAATAAAAAAAATTAATTTATTTTTTTACTAGGTGATGAAATAATGAGTACTTCCAATTTTCCATGCTTTTAAATTCTACAATAACTATATTTCATTCTATAATAATTCAACACCTTACATTTGGGTTATCTTTGTCAGATACATAGGAAAAAAATCGTTGGTTATTACAACACATTCTGAAGAAAGGAAACTTTCATAATAACATCATCCAAGACATTGTTAATTTTCTTTTTTGGTTTTCCTCTCTTTTTCTTCAAATATTTCATGATATAAATTTTGAAATTTATATCATGAAATTGGTTACCAAAAAACTATTCTATCTCAAATAAAACTGGTTGCATCAGAAACAATACAATATCTTTTGTTATATTTGACTTTAGTTATTGTTAATAGTTCATTTCGTGGTCATTGAAAGCTTTAAAATACTAAACAAGTGTCATCAGAGATGTGTTACAATGTTTCTAAGCAATAAAGCTGAAAGTGTAAAGAGTGATCTGTACATGGAGCTAGGAAAATCTTGCGCTGTGAAGTGTCTACACACCATCACCAAATACAGGACACAATAGTGGAGCCAAGTGAGCACAAAGCGTATTTTATATATATATATATTTTGCAGCTGCATTTAGTCATCGACCTTTATTATCCAAGGAAACCCACAAAGTTCAGAGGAGATGCATATTTTCTATATTTACATTAAAAGTGTGTTTAGCCACATAAGGACCAGAGGAAATGCAGACCACAAGGGATTACTAATGATCAGTGAGAAAGATCATTATGCTGAAACTTTGCAAGAAAGTAGAATTGAGTCCTATGTTCAATATACACAGGTCATACTACTAACGTTCCTACTTCAGGAAATGAATGGACTGTTCTACATTATTGAAACCTCTTTTTGGCCATGTATCTCCACAGACTGCACTTGATAGCTGCTGTATATATGACAAGAAAAAAAATAGCATGAGAACTTTTGGATAACTTCTAATTTGGAAACATTATTCCTGAAAGCCTTATATCTCAAAGTGATAGTTAATATTAATAATGAAAAGAAATACAAGCAAATGCCAGGACTTCTCAGCTATAATAAAAGGGATGGCCAGAAAAAGAAGTAATTTTAACCAAACACAAATTGTATATTCATTTTATGGCTATATATAACATATATATTCTTCCAGAGGGAAAATGAAGTTTCTATTTTATACCACGTAACGTAATGATATGGAAATTAATCAATGCAATTGAAATATGTGAAAGGTGTATTTTATATTAGCATTTTATCACGTAGTAATTGTATTGCAATATATAAATGTATCAAACTAACATGTTGTAAACCTCAAAATTGCACAATGTTATATGTCAATTATATATCAATAAAAGTAAACAGGTAAGAGTCTTATTAACCCTTACGTATTCATTACATGTTGGTTTATTAAGATACTACTATTTGCATAAGATTGAGATTTTTTTAGTCAGAAGCTCCAACGGAATGAAGATCAGAAGACCTTCTGATTCTCTCTCTCCCTCTGCCTCTCCCTAGCCCTCTCTCGAATGAAATATTATTTAGCACTATTTGGATTATAATCTGAAAGAATTCAAATCCAGAACATAACACTTGGAGACATAAACAAGAACAGAGGGCTTAGACGCCCAGGTCAAGAAATGACACTTCATGCTAAGTGCAGTGGAGCCACTGAACAGTTTTCAGCATGATGACAATTCCATTTGAGAAAAATCACTGTGTTGATCAGAGAAGGCAAGGCTCAAAACAAGAAAACTAACAAATGTTTCAGTAATTCAGTAAAGAGATGGTAGCCTCATTTAGAAGAGTGAAAGTAATGATATAAATAAGTAGATAGAATTAAGAGCTATTTATGAGTTAGATTCAATTGATTAAGTATGGAATAGAGAGTTGAGCAAGAGGTCAAGGGTGGCATGTAGGCTGCAAACTTGGGCAACTACTGGATTAGAAATAATAGAAGGAAGAGCAAGTTTGGGGATGGGTGAGGGGTTCAAGTTTGAATATAAAGGATAACTTCAGAACTTAAATAATGTAGGAAAAGGAGGCATTCTTAGCAAGTACAGAGCAGAAGTACTGCTTAAGCATGAAACCAGCTGCATAGTGAGCAAGAACTTGAAGTAGGTGTCATCTTAGGATAATTACATTGTTAAATATATAGTTCTTTTTCTTTGAAGTGTAGTTTTAATTTCCCCAAATCAACTCTTTAATTCAACAGTTCTATAATTAAATCTCCCCAGAAATTTTTAC
The DNA here is from genome assembly GCF_017311325.1 of Ursus maritimus. Classification (NCBI taxonomy): domain Eukaryota; kingdom Metazoa; phylum Chordata; class Mammalia; order Carnivora; family Ursidae; genus Ursus; species Ursus maritimus. Next base: position 25,912,588 of record NW_024426552.1, read on the forward strand.
TGATAGGTGGTTTGCAAAGTATCATCCAGAAACCAGAGATGCTAGAGGGCAAATATTTTATTCAAATTTCATGCTTTGAAAAGTATACATTTGAATGACTTTAAAATATTTTAACAATATGAATGCTTACTCAAAGGTGATTCAGGGATGCTATCTTGATGACAAATCAACAACAAAGTCACTAATACAGTTAGGTTTATAAACCTATTTGTGCAATTATCAGAGTGAAGCTTTTGTTGTCATCTTAATATAACACATGAATGTCTGGTAAATGTGTCATTAATTAGATGGCTGCATATCTGCTCTGATCTGTTTTTGAAATTAGACTATTACCAGCTTGTCTGTTGATAGAGAATTCTGCAAGCAAATATCTTTCCCTGTAATCAGATGCCAGGCAAGGCTAAGAGGGCTCTGCCCAATGGTGCCTGGGAAGCACAGTCGGTTAAGGGTCCTGCTCTTGATTTCAGCTCAGGTCATGATCTCGGGGTCATGAGATCGAGCCCCACAAGGAGCTCCATCCTGAGCAGGGAGTCTGCTTGAGATTCTCTCTCTCCCTCTGCCTCTCCCTAGCCCTCTCTCAAATAAATAAATAAATAAATAAATAAATAAATAAATAAATAAATCTTAAAAAAAAAAAAAGAGGCCTATGCCTGGTGCTAGCCAGCACGATGGTATAATAACCGTCTAAAGTAAAAGGGACCTGATAAAAACTTAGAGAACAGATTTAGTGTTTGATGTAAGTTTTAAGAATTTTTTTCTGATTTATTTATTTTTGTGATTTTTAAAATATCAAATACAGTGCATTGTTTCATATCTTTGTTTTTGTTTTCTTTTTCTGACCAGCATGTTTTTCCATTAAATGGCTTCTGAACAAACCAATCCCTTAGACACAGAGATGAACGTATGACCCAGGCATCTAGGTTTCTCCCAGCAATACTGGTAGAAACAAATGTTAAGCAGCGTTTCCCTGTGATTGACATGGAAAAGCCTTTCTATTGCAGGAGGGAATAAGGCACACCCTTCAGGGGAAACAGAAATGAGAAACGGATAGAAGCATAGATTGGTAAAGAACTAAGTCTCCAGTTCCATTTCATCTGAGATTCATGTCTTCCTTTGAATCAGTGAATTACTATGGCAACATTCCCAACACAATGTTCCAATAATTCACTTTTTGTTTTTACTTAAACTACTTTGAGTTAGACATCTCTCACTAAAGCTGAAAGAGTTCTGTCCAGTACATTAAATAACTGTAATTTGGAATTTAAAGGTGAATTGGTATTAATCAACAATAATCAACAACTATTTACTGGTATCCAATGTAAATATATCAGGTGTGTTCATAGCATTTTTCAGGTGCCAACTCATTTACTCATCACAACAACCCTATAAGGAAGTATCTCTATTATTTTCATTTAACTGATCAAGGACATTGAGACACAGATTTTTTTTAATTGCCCAGAGCACATACTAGTAAAAAGAAAATTCTGAATTTGAACTCAGGCCTTCTGTCTCCAGTGTCCAGACTCTTCACCTTGACCGTATACTACCTTTCTTGACATGAGCTAAGTTCTGATTCAGTCATCTAATAGCTGAATGCCTTCATCTTTATAAAACTTAATTTTTTTTCATCTATAAAGGAAGGCTACTATTTCCTATGTGAAGAATCAAAAGAGATTGATTCCTAGGAATCAAAAGAGATAATGCTTACAAAAGCATTTTGGAAACTGCCTAGCACTAGAGAAATGTCAGTTCATATTATAAAATTATAAACCACATTAAAGTTTTATTAGCTATGAATCTTGTAATTGAGTTACTACAAAATTTAATCAACATGTTTCAGCCAATAATATCTCAAAAAAGTAGATACAAGAGTCAATTCACGTCAGGAAGCAGCTTTTCATCTAAACTAAAATAAATAATTCTGGTGTATAAAATCTGCCTTTCTTCAATAACGATGATGATGACGATGACTAAGATAAAATTAACTTACATTTCAATATCACTTTAAACTTTCAAAATTATTTTACACTTTTTACCTTGTTTAGTGTATTTCAATGCCTTGGGAAATGGATTACATTTATTCTTTTCCCTGTTAATGTCAATCCATTGCTATTGGGCAAGTTTTAGTAATAAGTCCTCTGGAAGACAAAGCTTTATGTAGTTCACCATGGAGTTCTCAAAAATGGGAAATATGGAATATTTATTCAGATCTGCTTTTGAACGCCTTTCTTTTACTTCTTTTGACAATTGATTAATATCTCAGAATTTCCCCATAATATTATGTGTAAATGAAATTAAAACAAAATATTCACTACAAAGACCAACTTACACTTTTGTATCCAATTCCTTATTGCTAATATGAAATAAAAGTTCCCCAATTCCTTATTGTTCATGTAAAATAAAAGTTATATACAGTATGTTCATTCATGCATTTAATCATTTCTTCTAAGTCTGGCACTTTCAGGTGATCTTTATGTATTTAGATGTTTTAATTCAAGTTTCTTTTTATTTATGTTGGCATATACTTGACAACAGGGCTAAGCTAATTAATCTTACAATAAGGAAGTAGGTCCTTAATATTGCTAAATGTTATGAGTTAGTTGCCAACTCTAAACCTTATATCCATAATTCATATTTATAAATATCAAAATATCATACAATTCTGTACAGCCCTACACAATTTAAAGAAGATTTGGGGCTGAAGAAAAAATTTTTGGCCTGCATCATATACTGAATAATTTACTAATGTAATGTTTTATGGAGTTTGTAAAAACATTCTGATTAGGTCACTACCACGAAGAACATTCAATTTATCTAAGTCTTAGAGAAAATCAAGAGAAGGGAATCAGAAAACTGGCGAATGTGAGCAAAGAATGTATTAGGATGTATATACACAAGAAACAACAATACCAAAGCTAGAAATTAAATGTATATGTTCTGAATTTGCACGGTGATAAATTTGATCTCCATATAAGCCCCTAGCAATTCTAAAGTAGTTTACTTAAGCCAATTCTTATTGCCAATAATATTTCTCAGAAATAACCTCTTTTCACATTTATATAAGTCACAGAGGTCTATTTTATGAGAACACATAATCAGGTAAAACAAAATATTACATAAAATATAAAAAAATATAATTTGTTTTTTAGTAGTGTGTTAATGAGCCACAGCAGAGCAATTCTTTTATCATATCTTAAAATTAAACAGATACAAGTATAGCTGCTGATTTTTATTTCCCTTATTTGACTTTTTATACATATGCAATATTATTTTTAAGCTCATTTGTATTCATGTGAATTGGATTGCAATTTAAAGTCTGGAGGGTTTGATTTCATTAAACATTTTTGCCTCAATCAAAAAGTCTGTATACACATGAATATTTCAAAACTGGTATCCATTTCTTTTAAGACCTTCAATGTTGCATTATTAACTATCATGACAAGGAAAATATACAATGGGGTCTAACATAAAATTTTGTGAACAGTTTTATTGAATAATCTGGACTTAGTAGGAACCAAAGTCCAAAATAAAACAACTTTTTTTACTTATTTTTACTACTGTCTTCAATTCATGCTACTCTGAATCTACATCTATTCTTTCTGGAAAAAAATCTTGGGAAGATCCATAGCTTTTGTGGGTAATTTGCATTAAAATTTGCAGTTGGGTCTAATACTTTCATCTCGTCTCCTGGGCTTGCCTCAGGCTCAGAATATGCAATGGTAGAGAAAGAGGAAATGTTGTAGATAGTCACTTCTTCCCACAATTCATACCTTGAGTTCCTTTTCCCCACTTACTACCCTGGCTCATGATTACAGAACAGAAACGGAGAGCTTAGGGTGCAGAGGGGATCTTTCTTAATTAGGTCAGTTGTAACTTACATTGGTGACATCTCTCATGGGATACTTTTGTGAGTTCTTGCGGTCAATGACTATTCCTTTCAAAATCAAACAGCCAGGTTACTTTCTCTAGTGTCCAACCTAAGGGTTCAGAATATTTCTTTAGAATATGTGTGCACATATACCAGGGTTTTCAGATATGAGACCTCATTCAAAATTCTAGATCGCCAAGAAAAGTCCCACTTAACATCCTGTTATATATATTAATATATGTTTTCATTTGAATAAGTTATATTTGGGGATACTCCAATAAAACATCACTTTTAAAGAAAACATTTAGAGATTTAATTCTAGCAAAAAGAGAATTCGAGTCCAGATGGCCCAGCTTTCATACTTGGATATATTTCTACCACTTCAAATACATAGCAAGGTAAAGAAAGTATAGGAAGAAAAAATCCAGAAGACAAAAGTAGCCTCAAATGGGATGAAATCTCAATGAATGAAAGCCAAAAGGGAAATGCAAATCAGCAAGTTGGGGTTAAAGGGTCGGGTCCACAGTCTGAAAGTGAACAGAGTGATCCTGTATTTAGCCCCTGATGGTAGAAAAAATTGTCCACATGAGTTGGGGGACCAAAGAAAGCCATCCCTTTTGTTTGAAACCAGGGAATAAGGTAAATAAAGTTTCTTATTGAATGAGAGGTTGAACAAGAACAAATAACAACAACAAAACAAGACAATCACAGCTGAAGCCGTCTAGGGAGTTAGCTTTACAGAAGGATCAGGGCTGAAGTTAAAGGGAATACAAGAGTTTTTCAATCAGAAATTAAACCAAGCTATAAATGGTTGTATGGCTAGGATAACGGGTTTCCAACCTCAATGGGGGAAGGTGATAGGGGAGGCAAATGCAAACACGGTGACAGGAAGTTGACAAAAAAGAGAGAACGAGAGAACGGGAGACAAGAGAAGGAAAATCTCATAACTTTGTTCTCACTCAGAATGAGTCTGTAAACCTAAATACCTAAACAGATGGACAAGTATAAAGATAGAAAAGACAAGTCATAGAAAAGACAACAACCTCAAAATTGAAATTTTAATTCACTTGAGATTCAATTGATCTTCTACAACAACCCAACAAAGACTAACAATAAGTATGCTTAGTAATAATGTCCATTTTTTAGTAATAATGTCCACTTAAAAAGAGCATATCATAGCTGATATATACAAAAATAGATTGACACGAAAAATCATTAAAATCATAGTAATAAATTCTATAATCAGTAAAATGGAAACCTCAATACAGAGGAAATATTCTAGATTTGATACTGGTTAAAGAAAGAAATAGTGAATTGGACAATACTCAGCAAATCACCCAGTTTTACAGGTAAATTTCACTATCTCTTCAAAGAACACATATTCTCTAATGTTCATGAAATGCTTCAAAGATTAAAAAAGAATAGAAAGCTATCCAATCTCTTTATAAAGTCAATTTTGATAATAAGATTAATAAGAATAGTACAATAAAAATTCATAGCCTAGTCTCATTTATAAGCATAGGTGAAGCATCTTAAAACAAATACCAATAATCAAAATAAAAATATACATGAATGTGTTTTTAAAATATAAAAATCAATGTATTAAAAAGCAAAATTACCCTAGAAATGAAAGACTATTTCTCTATCAGATAGTCCAATCTTGTAATTTACAAATTAGCAGATTGCAGGAGTTAAACTTACACAATCACCACGCGAGAAGGGTGATCAGACATTCATTTATCGAAAAACAAACAAACAAAAAACTGTTAAACTGGGAGTTGAAAGACAGGTCCTTAAATTTCTTTTCTTATAACCCCTCCCACCCCCAATATGCTCTCCTTTATCCTTTTTGTCAGATTAATTTTTCTCTGTGGAACTTATAACCGTACAATGTGTTATATATTTTTCGTCATTTACATCTGCCTTTCTCTAGTACAATGTAAACCTCAGGGTGGCAGAAACTTTGGTCTGTTCATTGTTGTATATTTAGCACCTAGAAGTTTCTCTAGGATCTACCAGTTCTCTCTTCCTGATCTAGCTGTGCCTCATATTTACATTCAATAAGACAGTGAAATTCCAACTGTGATTTGAGGGTCCCTGCCTCTTGTCAGTCTTTTTTGTTACCTTTCTGGGACAAAGTGAAGATACAAAAATTCAATAAGAATTTAGAAACTTTAGAACAAAGTAAATTTTAAACCTGTGAAATAAAACAGTAAGTGGAGGATTGTATCTTAAATGTCTTATTTTATGTTTTCTAGCAATATAATTTTATTATGTTTTCTAAAAATATTAGTGTGCAAAGATTAAAAATTAAAAAAAAAAAAGTCTCCTTCACCACAGGTAGTTTAAGAAGTACTACAGTTGAGAACTTATCACATTGCCTTACTTTTCTTGGCTTCCCAACTAGACTCCTAGTTCTTTAGCGAAAGTATTATTTTTGCTTTCCATAGTATGTAATACATATTTGTGAAAGTATGAATGGGGTTGATGTCCAGCTTCTTTTATTTTTACATTACTAATATAAAGTATAATATATCCAACTCATGGACTTTTATCTAAAAAATGCAGATGTAAAACACTTTGGCATGGTTGGATTCTACTGCACTTCACTGTATGACCAGGAGGAGGCTGGTGCCGTTATTAGGATTAGGAGCAATAGTATTTTACAGGGAAATATGATTAATGTATCTTATAATTTCATTGAAATAATACAGTACTTTAAAAGTGGAGATTGAGAGGGTTGTGAAGGATCTGGAAAATTTGTCATATAAAGCATCACTAAAGTAAGTACTAGAATCTTCACACATGAAAATGTAAGGTACAGTAACATAACTGTTTTTAGATGCGAAAAAGTTTTTGTTTAACTACAGGAACTGATTTTAGGCCATCATACAAGTTAAATTTCAAAAATTATAAGGGTTGCTTTGTGAATTAGAGAGTTCTCAGTATTAGCAATATCCAAACATAATCTGGAAGACTATCTGCCTTTAGGTAAAAGATTAGACTAGAAGTTATTTAAGGCCCTTCAAGTCTAAGCTGTTAGGATTCTATGAACGATCCAGGAACTAACTGAATGACCACGGATGAGTTAGATGATAGCTAACATTTGGTATCTGTTTATATTAAAAATCAAAAGGGTGCCACAAGACAGCTACAATTTGAAATAAGGTGGAGATAAAAGCACCTGACATTTATTAAGATTCTACTCTACCATATATTGTGATAGCTTTTCTAGAATCTCGTCCTATGAGACTTTTAGTAGTACAGTAATGTAGCACTTCTATTTTCTACTTGATGAAACCAAGGCTCAGGGAAGTTGAATTACTTGGGTGTCTATAGCTGGTAAATGGAAGGGCTAAAACGGAATCTGTCTATCCACAGCCAATTTTACTGCTAAATTGAAGTTCTTTTCACAAAACCAAGCTGTCCCCATACTAAAGACTTCTCCAGATACATGAAAATTGTATTTTTACCCCCAAGTGATCTAAAACTGAAGGTCACAATAATACTATGACCATAACCATCCAGTATTTAATGATATTAGTAGCCATTGTAGAAATTCCAAACCAGATTATTATAGCAACATTCAGGAAAATGTTTGAAATTTGTCAAAGTGACTTGTCTTCTAAGGAAAATCTAATAATGCCTTTACATATATCTCCTGTGTTTGTAAATTAAACATTAAGTTTTCAACATCAAACACCTGAAACTGAATTTGTCTAATACAGAAGCCACGAAGATAGAACACAAGTGGAGACAACACAGTGCATGGAAAGTCTTGGTTTGGATGAATTGTTGAATTAATCATGTGACAGCCAAGGGAAGATGTGGGAGAGAAGAAAAATTTCAACTGTGCAGCGAAGCTACTCCATGTTCTTATGAAAATGTATAACTAAGCAACTTGGCTCAAAGCACCAAGATGGTGACAGAGCATGGATGACCTCAGAGCCCAAGATCATATAGAGAGGAATTCATTTTAAAATACAACTTAAAATATAAAATTTCAAACTACCCAAAGAGATCATCCATTTTTAATCTTGGAAAACTAAAATTTATCTTGAGCTTCAGGCTCCTGAATCCAACCACCATTGGACTCTGCATACCAACTTGAACTCATTGGACATGTATGAAGTGACCTCCAGTGATGCCTTCAAGAAATTCATGTCAATAATGAAGCATCTTTCTCAGCATTAGTTATAGATAAATAACTGAAAAATTAGCAGACCATTTATGAAATAATAAAAATTAATAACTTCTTAAGAGAAAAGGAACCTCAATAGCTTTCTAGCTTTCTTCTAGGCTCTAGAATTAGATGTTTCCCTCCTGAACTATAGCTTGCTTTTTTTTTTTATTATAGAAAATCCATACTGCTACTATTAAATTATCTTATTTGTTTCTTGTCATACCTTAGTTAAGGCATATAAAATAAACATTAGTGAATTTATTCCTATACTTTAGTTGAAAATACAATTAATTTGATTAAAATATTTGTTATAATTTTCTGTAACTTTTTAAAGAAAGACCAATTACAAGTAGAGCAATTTTACCATCATCATTAACTTCTAAAAGGTACAATTTAGTTCCATTTACTATAAACTGCTCCCCAAGCAGAATTTACCATATATTTAATGTCAGTATAAATATTAAAGGCAAACTCAATTTCCCAGCTTTTTCCACACAAGACTGAAAGTCAAAATTTCTGGGGAAAATAAATGGCCTGGTGTCTTTGCTAAACAGAAACAGGAAATAATAAGGCATTTATGGTGGACCGTATTTGGAAATACTCGACTAAGAAAAGTAAAAAACCATAGGGTACACACAAAGAAGCCCTTCTCTTTTCTCTGAAATGAAGCAAATTAAAAATGATGTCCATGTCTATGTAAAAATTGCCTTACTACTATGTATTTTCAGATTCCTAAAAATGCATGCTAAAACATTGTTTGGCCTTCATATTAAACAGAAAATATACTAGGAAAAATTACAGAGGCCATCAAGTAACTTGTCAAGGAATAATATTTTGGTACTATTTTGTGATTTGTAAAACTGAGCACCAATTATCTGCAGGTATCATGTCTTGGATGCAACACTAACAGCAAACATCCTCCTGGTCACAGTGAAAAACCTCTCATGGTATTAATCAAAATAATTTTTAAAGTGACATTTTGACAAGCTGAATTTATTCCTCCTCAATGCACATCAATATTTATTAAATAGGAACAAAGCATATTTATCTTATAGAAGTTCCAGTTAATATCTACATGAAACATTTTTCTTCCATTTTCAAATGGAGTCAAAATAGTAAATATATAATCCAAATTTGGAATTGTTTACTTAATAATTCATAAATAAAATTTTGTTATGTTCCCTTGGTCATTTTATTGCTGAGATATTAATTAGCTTTTAAATATCATTTCTATATCATACTGATAGACTGATCAGGTTATTGGTAGGTGATCATCTTGTGGCTATGAAATAAAACAGGAAGGCTTTTCTCACAGTTAAAATTTTATGTATGAAATGAGTGAGATTGAGAGAGATAAAGATATTTTTTCATTGTAGAGGACAAGACTCATTAATAAAACAGGATGTGAAGAAAAAATGTGTTGTTCCTGATTATTATTATTACTATTTATTTGGGTTGAAAATCTCAAAAATCTCCAGTCTTATGACTGACAGACTGAAAAAAATCAGTGAAATCTTAAGACATATGCTACCTAAGGTGATACCGTCCAACAGAACTCTCTGGGATGATGGAAATATTCTAGTTTTTTAACACCTAATAAGAAAGTCAAATCCCCATGTGTCTTTTGAACACTTGAGATGTGGAGAATCCAATTGAGAAACTGAATTTTACATTTTCTTTAATTTTAATCAATTTAAATGTGAATAGTCACATGGAGCCTAGTATTGTAGAGTGTGGGTTATAAAGCTTTTCGTCCATGTTCCTTTGGTTTCAGATTCCTAGTGTTTCCAAGAAAGAGTGGTCAGAAAGTGAGCAAATCTGGTAGCTAGAGGACAGCACTTTTCCGTCTAAAAAACCTGATGAAACTGACCCTCACAACACAATTCCAGATGACCCTGACATAGCTGAAGATCCTCACAGAAAAATACATTGCAGGCTGAGATGGACCAAAATAAAGGGAACCCTAGTATGTTTGAGAAGCTCTAAAAATAGCACTCTCCCAATCCTACTCCCCCCCCCAAAAAAAATATCTCCACAAAACCAAAAACCAAAATGTTTCCAGACTCATCAAAATCTCTGAGGCTTGTACCTCAGGAGCAATTTCAAGATCAACACACCAGAACTGCCTTTCCTCTCTACCCACGTGGTTGGGAGGTTCCACTCTATCCTCACTGAAATTCTTGGACTTGCTCTTCCATGCTAACTGGCTATCACTGTCTCTAGTTGGACTCTCAACTTCACCTCTGAATCCTCTTCATAACTTCTCTTCCCCATGCTCAATAAGAGAATGACTTCTGACTTTGGCCTTTTTTTTTTTTTTAATTTTTTTGCTTTTAAAATATTATCTGCCTGCCAATCTTATCTACTCTCCCAGCCTTCATTGCTAGTTTACATAGGTATATCTCCCTAATGTCCACTCCTACTCTTTCCTAAGTTCCAGTCCAGGATTTCTCGCTAACAATCACATATTTCACCCTGAATGCCTTGGCACCAGTTCCAATTCAAGACATTTTAAATTGAACCTTTCTTCCTTCCAAAAACAATAATAGCAACCAAAAAAAAAAAAAAAAAAAAACCAAAAAAACAAAAACAAAAACAAAAAACCAAAAACCTCACCAAAAAACAAAACAAACAAAAAACAACCCTTTCACAGTCTCTACCTCGTTTCGCTAATGATTCTAGTTATCCACGATCAAAATTCTTGTCTTTAACTCATTTGTTTCATGCTTAAAGTTTGAAGCATCAAAATGGTTAAATTCAGACCTCAGATTCAGGAGAGAGCAAAGCTGGACTTGACCCCCTGGTCCCACCATTTACGGCTTGCATAATTCGGGTATATTGCCCCAACTATCCAAACCTTATTTCTTTCCACAAACAATGAAACTAAGAATAACTGACATTTGTAGAGTTAGTTCAAAGTACTTTATGTTTATTAATACATTTAGTCTTTACAACTTTTGAGGTAGATCCTGTCATTCTTTCTTTCCTATAGATGAGAAAACTGAAACACAGAGAGTTAAGTATTTCCAAAAGCCGCAATAGTAAGAGGCTGGGATGTAATCCCAGACATTCCGGCTCCATGACTGTAACCACCATACACAGTCTTCCTGATAATAACAGCTTATCTCATAGTGTTGCTGTGAGGATAAAATTCAATGAACTCTATCAAATACTTGTCGATATCAGTTGCTATTATCATCATAAATTTCTAGATCGTCAAAGTCAGAAGTGACCTTTCCACTTTATGAATTCCTATAGCACTTACTCTTGGATCTCATGGCAATTGACAATTATGTCTTATTACACCACATAGATTATAAACTGCTGGAAGCTAGAGATAGTGTATAAAGTTATTGCATGTTCAATAACTATCAATAGAATTAATGGATGTGAAGGACTTTTAAAATTTGTTATTATGATCCATATCTATTTCACAGTCTCTTAGATCCTGGACCGTAGTTACCCTCCAGCTTATGGATGGATGAACTGCTCGCTGACAATTCACGCTTCTCCAATTTGTGAGACCTTTGCCTGAGCTCATCCTCCCTACGTCGAAGGACTTCCCAGTTCCTGTTCACTTCTTCTGAAGCAGGCTTACTCCTGTATGCTGCATGCTGTATGTACCTCAGCTTGGTCTCAGCTCCCCAGCATGCCCAATCTCCTCTGTCCACGCTGGTTCCAGAATGTGCTCAAGGACCTACAGCTTAAACACAGATGCCGTGCTCAAAGGTTACACCCACAATCACCTAGACTACAAAGAACATGTGTGGAGTTACCGGGAAAACACGAACTTGGAATGCACTTTCCTATCATTTCCAAATAGTCTGCAAAAACCAACAGGAAGGGGCTATATTCTTAAGTGTTAATTATGCGGCTTGTTAAAACATAATACTCAAAATTCTCAAAAACCATAGACACAAAAAGTTATCTCTGGTATAGGTTAAAAATGCTGACCATAAAAGAAGGCATACAACAGGGGCCAACTGATGGATCCAAAGATGTGTATATGCAGAGAAAAATGTATGGAAGTTTGTAGACCAAAATGAGCATGGTTTACAGAGAATGTAAATAATTTCTCTATTTCTTGTTCAGCAGCACCTTCTATTTTTTACCATAAACATTTACCATTCATGCAACAAATACAGCATTAAACAATCTATCGAGCAACAACATTTTCATTAACTCTTGCTATTGTTTCCAGGGCCATAAAATTAGCAAACTGTCTAGCAGTATTTTACATCAGTAATCCGAAGTAATAAATTTTGCTTATACTTTTTTTTCTTTTCTTTAGGATCTTACCTAACATCCATTTCTCAGGCAATTTTTAATTGTTTTTTTTTTTTTTTTCCTTCCTGGCATCAGCTACATGGATCACTGATGATTTATATGCTGCTTTAAATGTATCCTAAATTTCAAGGATATTTTTGCTCAATCTTTAACTATACATCTTTCTTAGGCAGCCAATTTTGCTGGTCCCTTGAGTTGTTGCCTGAAACAAATCTGCAGGTTTTTTATACCATCTATCCAGAAAATAGAGTACTCTAAAAGCTGGGTAAGTCATCTGGATTTTACATAGGTCCTTTTAAAGAACAAATTTGCCATTTCCTTTGGAAGAGTAATAAAGTTTAAGGTGGCATGTAGCAATTAACAAATCAAATGACATGCCTTCCATATACCCATACTGAAAAAATTTCTAACCCTACAGAGAAGCATGAAAACTAAATATATCAATTTTTATACAATAAATGTGGGTGGTCTTTAAACCATCGCTTACCAGCATATTGTATTAACACAGCAATCCACTTATACAATGTTCCCACCTAAAACCAAACCAGTGTGTTCTCTAAAGTGAAGTAATGCTGATGACCAGAGTTTCAGCCCAGAGCACTGATCATACATGAATAATTCTAGATGCACTTGTGATAGTAAAAATCTGCTTTCACTTCTATAAAGCAAAACCTGAGTGAATAGAACCAAAAAAGCAATCCAGAATAAGAAAGCAGGCAATGAGTATACTGCATAGAAAAATTTGTATGAGGAAAAACATATATGCATACAAAAAAATTTTTTAAATGAGGTATTCAAAATTGTGTAAATACTGTTATGTCTCCCAGCGGTGGCATTGTAAGAGGTTTGCAATTCAACTCTTGCTACCAGCTTCAAAACTGACTCAGACGTAGGACTAAAAATTACTCTACCTAAGTATCTGCAGAAATTTCAAATCTCAGCCCCTGAGGATTGTCAAAACTGAAGCTGCTACAGCTTCATGGCTTTCCGTTGACTGGATCACCTGTGATTTCCAAAGCATGGCTTTCCATTGATTGGATCACCTGTGTCCAAGAGGTTCTACCTACAGAAACTTCAAGTGTAAATTCATGTAGTCTTTGTTCCCATTTTTTTTCTTGAATAAACTCATGGACTAAGACTCTGGTATGATGAAACACAAGATTTTCAATAGTTGGTCCATACTTTCTGTCCAATATACAGCAGGGAATGAGGAAGAGGTTAGTTAGACTTGGAATTGGAAGTCCTGATGTTCAGTCTTCTTATTAACCTTGTGACTTTGCCAGTCACATCTCTGCTTTATTTTGGGAATTTGAATGTTTTTTAAAGATTTCTTTATTTGAGAGAGAGAGAGTGAGCAAGCATGGGGGGAGGAGACACAGGAAAGGGAGAGAGAGAATCTTAAGCAGGCTCCACACCTAGTGTGGACCCAGACGCGGGGCTTGATCTCAGACCCGGAGATAATGACCTGAGCTGAAATTGAGAGCCGGAGCCTTAACCAGCTGAACCACCCAGGTGCTCCTATTTGGGAATTTTTAAAATAATATTTTGTCATAGGAACTTTGGAGGGGTTGATATGAAGGTGAAATGAAGTTACATACAAAATTGTGCAGTAAGCTAAAAATGCCATAATGGAATATTTGGTGATATTAGTATTAATTCTATCTCTCCAATACTAGGTATGGAGTGTGAAGGGTGGGAGTGACCCTCTGGCTTTTATACTTGTGTTTAATCTCTTATAACATCTTGGTCCTGAAGCTCATTTTCATGATTCTATACTATATATTTACAGAACAGGGTTGAATTGAACTTCTTGTTACTTATATCAAATTTATATCTCTGTATCTTGAAAGCACAAGCAGAAACAACTACAACAGCAGGAAAAAAAAAACAATAAACACTTATCATTCAAAACTTACTATGTGTCTGAGATGATGATGGGTGCCTTTAATTCTCCTGTAATTCCCCACAATGACCAGATTTATAAAGAGGAAACTGAGATATACTGAGGGCTAATTAATGTTGCCCAAGGGGATTCAGGTAAGTGCTTTCCTGCCTTGCTTTCTACATTCTTTGGGTGTGGTCATCTTCACTCTTACTCTTTATCATATCAGACTGGTGTTGACCTTTGTGGATAAAGCTAACAGTACCTTCACCAAATCGCTTTCTTTTTTTTCTTTATATATCTTAACATGTGATGAACATAAATTCAAACTCAAATTTAGAAGTGCAGGTATGAGAGTAGACTATTTTTGTTTTCTGATGAACTGCGTGGTTCCCAAAATACGCCTTTTTGTTGTATTACATCAGGGGGTTTGTTAGGTTTTTTTTAGCATTTTTTTAATGTGCTAAAATATACATGACATCATAGAATTTATCACTTTAACCATTTAAGTGTACAGTTTTGTGGCATTAAGCACATTTACACTGTTATGCAACCATCACCGTTATGTATCTCCAGAACTTTTTCATCATCCCAAACTGAAACTCTGTACCCATTAAATTATAGCTCCTCATTTCCCCCCTCCCTGGGCCCATGGTAACCACTGATCTACTTTCTGTCTTTATGTATTTGACTATTCTAGTTACCTCATAGAATTGGAATCATACATGTTCCATAAATGAGTGAAACCATATGATAATTGTCTTTCTCTGGTTGACTTATTTCGCTTAGCATAATCTCCTCCAGTCCCGTCCATGTTGCAGCAAATATTGAGAAATCGTTCTTTTTAATGGCTGAGTAATATTCCATTGAATATAAGAAGTAAGAAGATCAGTAGGAGAAGAAGGGGAAGAAGAAAGGGGAGGTAAACAGAAGGGGGAATGAACCATGAGAGACTATGGACTCTGGGAAACAAACTGAGGGCTTCAGAGGGGAGGGGGGTAGGGGAATGGGATAGGCTGGTGATGGGTACTAAGGAGGGCACGTATTGCATGGTGCACTGGGTGTTATACGCAACTAATGAATCATCGAACTTTACATCAAAAACTAGGGATGTACTGTATGGTGACTAAAATAATATAATAAAAAAATAAAAATAAATAAAATTTAAAAATTTTAAAAAAGAATTGGAATCATACAATATCTATTCTTGTATGTCTGGTTTATTTCACTCAGCATAATGTCTTCAAGGATCATCCACGCTGTAGTATGCAACAGAATTTCATTCCTGTCTAAGGCTGAATAATATCCTAGCCTTTGTACATACCACATTTTGTTTTTCCATCCATTGATTCATCACTGAACATCTGAGTGGCTTTCGCCACAAAGACAGCTTTCGCAAATAATGCTGCAATAAATTTAGGGAAATAGCTGTCTTCTCAAGTTCCTGTTTCCAATTCTTATTTATGCATCCAGAATGTTAGCCTTCTTTTGATACAACAGATCACATATAGTGCATCTTTGGGGAATAGAATTCAGTAATTCCTTGATCCCTTTATATAATATCAGCTTGAATTTCATCAGCCGATAAATACGGTTTAATAATTTAACTGCATTCTGCTATCCATACTGAATAGATTACATTTTTCTTGCCACTATCCTTGCAACTTAGAACATTAATCTTTAAACTACATGGTAATAAAAATTATTTTTATTATAAAACTAGTTTATAACTCATTTTTTATATACATGAAATGGTTGGGAAAAATGTCAAATTCTCAAATTTTAGAGAAAGAATTTTCAGAGAGTTAAAATAAGTGATTTCTCACTTGATAGCATGTATAAATACTCATTAACATCAATTTAACCTAATAACATCTTACCCTGACTCTAACCCATAATTTAAAAATATCAATTTTTGTAATTCTTTAGATCCTTCTCTGCAGTTCACCAACAATACTTAAAAGAGCAAAAATAAGTACACTTCAGGCAAAGCTTAAAGCCTTAGGGTCAAAATTAGGAGATACTTATTCATATAAGCAAATGTACTAACTTTACTAAAAAAAAAAACAACCCAGAAATGATTTCATCCAAATGGGTTAAAGTTATCATCTTTTCATCCAATTACAATGCTAAAATCTTATTTATTGAAGCAAAACTATAAAAATAAGAATAATTTATCACATACTTTTATAATTCACCATACAACTAAAGAACGTAACATAGCTTATAAAATCATGTAAAAATATAGTGTAAAATACAGAAAATACAATTTGCTCTAATACCTTAGACAATAATATATATTTTTATGGCCTATTTTCCCCACCACAGGCTTGTAACAATATTAACTTATCTAGAATCTATGCCTTTTTATGTCCTCGCACATATGTGCTGCTGAGTGATGTGACTTTGGTGTTGAATAAAAATACATTTCCCAGATAAATAAACTGTGGCACACCCAGACATTGGAGTATTATTCAGCACTGAAAAGAAATGGCTATCAAGCCATAGAAAGACATGGAAGAAACTTAAACGTATATTACAGTGTGAAAGAAGCCATCTGAAAAGGCTGCTACTGTGGACTCCTACTGAACGACATTTGGGAAGAGGCCGAACTGTGGAAACTGGAGTAAGATGGGGGTGTTGCCAGGGGTGAGCAGAGAGGGAGGGATGAAAAGGCAGAGTACAGAGGATTTTTAGGGCAGTGAAACTACTCCGTATGAGACTCTAATGGTGGATTCATGTCATTTTACATTTGTCCAAACAAACAGAACGTAATCAAGTGTGAGCCCTACTGTCGACTGTGGACTCTGGTTTAAAGCGATGTGTCGGTGTAAGAGCATCAGTTGTAACAAATGTACCACTCAGGTGGGACTTTGAAATGGAGGAATCTAGGCAGGTGTGGGGTAGGAGGTATATCTCCGAAATCTCCACACCTTCCTTTCCGTGTTTCTCTGAACCTGAAACTGCACTAGAATATAAGTTCATTCTGCTGCCATTCCAGACTCGGTTCCACATCATAGAAAAAGGTGAAAGTAAATAATCCCCAACATTTCTTTATTGAGTGTGGTTCTATTTCCCACACCGAACTAGATTTCTTTACAGAGTAATTCAGACATTTCTTATTTGTTTTATCCCTTGGTGAAACCTCAAGGTAACACCTTTCACAGATTTACATCAAGCTTTTCTTACGGAAATTTCCAAATTCGCTCTTCTTTGAGTAAAACTTTCTAGGGTGTGTGTATATTCATATGTCCGTAAATTTACTCTGTGACCCTGGTTGGTGATACTAACATGTATTTGGCCACTATGTGCCAGACATTATGCTACAGAATTTAAACATTTAGTTTTAACTACATAAAACTGTGGATGTTTGTTTTTAGTCTATAGAAAGGGAATTTCCTATGGCTCATTATGAGATTTCATTTTAGCTCATTTATTCCTCATAAAACAATGGGATGCCGATACGACTGCTATTTTATTTTACAGATTGTGAAATTGAGGCTTCGAGATGTTAGCTGTGTATCTTGCTCGAGGTTCTTTACATAGTAAGCAACAAAGCTAAGACATGAGTTTAGCAATTTGACTCTACAGGCCATTGAAAGAACTCCGACATTTATAGCAAGATAATATACAGTGAAGCATACTTTGTGGGGGGGTTCCTTCGTCTCTGGACTCCTTCTCTAGGATTACCTACTCAAAAGAGATCACTACTCAAAGTAGAGTCTGATCACAAACAACCACATGAACGTCACCGGCGAGCTGTTCGAACTGCCAAATCTCAGGCATCGCGATACTGGGTCTCACTCTGCATCGTAATGAGATTTCCAGGTGATTCCTATGTCCCTTGAAGTTTGAGAAAAACTGACCGAAGCTATCTTAATTTTTAAGACAATGAGCGGATGCAAAACACTTAATCTACATTCCAATAGGTTAAAAAAAAATAAGTATACAAGTGATACGAATGTCCTGTAACCTCACTATGTCCAGGGGGGAATGGCATTTTATATGTAATTTGGTTCTACACAAAATGAATCATACACATGCATGCTTCCCCTCCCACCCGTTTTTCTCCCCACAAATCTCTTTAATTTATTCAGAGACTAGATATCTATTATATTCCAATATCCATGACAGCGTGTCTTTGCTGTTTTACTTCCTGCCATACACACAAAAGCTGGCCTTTCCTTTGCTCCTGGAGCATTAAGGCTTTGGATAGAATCCCTGACACGGTGACTTGGAATATTTTTTCCCACTAGATGGCAGTAACAGCAATTTAATAGTACATTTTATAAAGCAATTGCCAGCCTGCCACATGCACAGCAAACAATGACTCTTTGTGAGGGTTTCGTTAATTGCTGGTTTTAATATAGGGAGCAAGGACTTAGTGACAAATTAGAGTACACTTTTCTCTATTGATGTCTATGTTTAAATTTCATTTTGCTTGCTTTCCAAAATTAAAAGCTGTCTTGTTTGCCTATCCCTTACCCTTAGCTACAAGAATCAGCTATTAAGAATAATTTTCACTTGTAAGAGTTTGAAAAAACACAAGTGGTTGCTAAAATAAGATACTTTGTTAACATAACTGTCAAATTATTTCATTATTCCAGTTTGTGAAGAGATTTTTCAATTTCTTCTCTATCAAAGACCATACATGTATAATTTCTAAGGGCAGAAATTCAAGGTTTTCATGAGAAATCACATCTTGGATTGGTAACTTAATGTTTTTTTAATTTTTTCCAATAATTTTTTTAGAGGTCACCACAAAAATATATTATATACTATAGAAGTTAAGCAGTAACAGCAAGGAGAAACTGGGATATAGTAAAATAATATTAGGATTTTATAAATGCAGTTCTATTGGCATTCTATTTAGTGTTTAAATATGACTTCTTGCATGCAGAATGTTTTCACATAAATATTTAAATATTTCTTAAAGAAAAGAAGAAGATTATTAATCAAATATAAGTTCCTTTGGGGATATAATTAACCAACTTCATCGTAATCTTGATGCTTCCAGGGAGCAGAAAAACAGTACACTGTACTATTGATCAGACTTGTCTTGTAATGATCTATGTTAAAACTGCAAAAGTCTTAGCCCAGTGTTTCTCAAACTAACTATGGTGAAGAGCCAGACTATGATTTTTTTTCCAAATTGTGATGAACTGATACTTTCAAGTTCACAATAACAATAAATAACTAGAAAAATTAGATTAAAAAACTAACAGCCACATTTTATTGAGTCAACAGATACAAAATAACTCAGCCAACGTTTTATAACATTTTTAAAATGCTTACTGTTAATTTTTATACTTCTGTTTTCTAGTTGGTATCCGACCATTGTCAACGATCTGGCCAACAGATCACACTTCATGTAATACTGCTCTAGACTGCCTCCTAGCAAGCCAAGCTGCACCTACTGGGAGCTTAGTAAGGTTTTAAGGAACCAAATGTAAAAACCAAGACTAGTTAGAGTTTACCATTGACAATCTCTAGGGAAGGGGCCAACGTGGAGACCAACCTGGGTATCTCGTTTAGTCTAACAAAGGTAGACTATTTTACTTTTCTTTTCAAATTTGGTTCCTTGGTTATCCGGAATACTATAGATATTTTGCATTGAGGTGCTATGGAGTATGAAAAATACTTGCATGTCACCACTGGATTTACACGCAGCACCAGATGGGTGCTCACAATATGACAGTCCCTGGCACAGAGGTGGATTCTTTCCTCCCAGCTGGGGTTCACTTGGGCCTTTGCCTTCCTTCTCTCTGTACCCCCTCCCACCCCCCACTCTGTCCTTTTTTCCCTCCCAGATGAGTACCGATGACCATATTCTCTTCCAGGGCCAGATCGCAACATTAAACCACAGCAAGTTATTCTGTTAGCTAGAAAAGCAGAACCCTTGTCTCTGCTGCACAATGTAACAGCTTCTAGACATCAGCTGAACTGTGTACACTCATTTGGTAGCAGGATGAAAGGCCAAACAAACAGCTCTCTACGGTAACATCTTTCAGAAGGCACTTTAGTGCTAGGCTGATGATGGCAAATAGGCCTGAACGTGTATGTTTTTATTTGTGAGATCTCAATTCTGTTCGGACATTGTCATATGAACTTTCTAAAGACCAGCAATTTAATGTTAATATCATTCCACAAAGACTTATGAAAGTATATCTGTATCAATATTGATACATACAGCTTGGAGGTGTTGATGTATGCGAAACTAACTTTTGCGACATGGGTTTTACATTTAAAATCCACTATGAATTCACTGTCAACTTTTATGAATCACATATAATTTAGCTGAGACTAGACTGAATTTCAAATTTTAGAAGATTTCAAATTTGGCCTTCGATATGCAAATTCATTTATCATTAAATTGGAAATGTTTACTAAGAGACCAGTATTCATGAGGTCAGAGTATTCCAAAGTATTACTAGTTTTTAAACACTTTATTCTTCTACTTTAATATACAAAATATGGGATATGTTGAAATTATCCAGTTCATTTACATACAAGATAGGTGAAATTTCTAAGGTATATAAATTGGGTTGTCAGACCTAGATTCGAAAACTGGAACATTTTATGTATACTATTTCTTCATTCGCTTAATGGTCTGCTTTTGTTTATTTTGTTACTACATTAAAGGTGTATGTTATAAATATCAATCAGTATTTGAAACTCAAGTTAAAATTAGCACTATTCGTCATTCTGTCAGGCTGCAAAGAAAACAACACCCAAAAACACCCAAAACAAAATACACACACACACTCACAAAATAAAAAACCCACATAAAACTGATTTGTGTACCAAATAAGCCCTTTGTTATAAAGCAGCCCTCAGGAAACGAAAGAAGCAATAAGTCGAAAAACAGCTTACAAAAGAACAATTTTCAATAATACACTCCTCTCTGTGTACCAAGCCATGGATTTCAAAGAGCGTGGTTACTGTTTTGCATGGTTGTGTATACATATGTACCATCCCTATCAACTGAGGCTGAGCATTGAAAAAAAATTATACAAAATAATAATATACAGAAAACAGTCAGATCTATGGATTAACTAGTGCTTTAAAGTCAACCTAAAATGAATATATATATATTTGAGGACCAAATTTTCATAGAAATGTGGGGAAGCTTGATCAGACCTCAATTTTTAAAATGTAAATGGAAATTGTACAAATAGGTTTATTTTAGCTGCTATTTTTCTTTAACTTAGGTTATAATTATAACTTATGCTGCAACTTGAGAATGAATAAAGCTGTGGATGTTATACGTATTTTTCTTAAATGATTCTATGTAGTATAGCATACCCCAAAATCTATGCTATGTTTGACTTCAGCAAGGGAACAGGGTCACATTTATAAAAATATTTGAAGGAACCATCATTCTTCCTAAGGGCATTGTTTTTCCTTATGCCTTTTGATAACGTTAATGATGACGATGATGATGATGATGACAAAGAGGATGAAGATAATAGTATTTCCAGGCAACTCACTATATGCCAGTATTGTTTGAAAGATTCTACACAGTCTATTCTGTTGTGAGGATTCAATAAATTATACATCAAATATCATGGTATTCAAATAACTCTATTTAAAAGCACCTACTGGAGGGGGCACCTGGGTGGCTCAATCTGCGAAGTGTCTGTCTTTGGTTCAGGTCATGGTCCCAAGATCATGATCCCAGAGTCCTGGGATTGAGCCCCACATTGGGTTCCCTGTATGGCGGGGAACGTCTGCTTCTTCCTTTGCTCCCTGCTTGAGCTCTCTCTTCCTATCTCTATCACTATCTCTGTCTCTCTCAGATAAATAAGATCTTTAAAAAGATAAGTCAAAGCCCCTATTGGATACAAGTCCAGTCTTCTGAAGTACTATTCTAAGTATTGAACGGATCCTCCACTTTTCTCTCAGGCTATTCTTTCCACAGCCAAGCGAACTCTTAAAAATCAAAATCAGTTCGTATCTCTGATCAATAGCTCTGATGGATGGCTTCCCATTTGCCTTAGAAAAAGAATCTAGTATTCTGAACATGGCCAAGAAGAGCTTACATGGCCTGGCCCCACACTATTGGCCACTTCAGTATTGCTCAGATACGCCGGGTACCCTCTCCTGGGAAACTCAACTCGAGTTCTTCCCTCTGCCAGGATGTGCTTTCCTGGGTATTAGTGCATAGTGAGTCTCTTCTCAGATGCAACAAACTCAGAAAAGCCTCCCCCAACCTAAAATAGATGATACCCTTCCCCTAATTTCCCACTCAACTTTATTTTTCTCCACATTATTCATCACTATCAAAAATAGTATGACACTTTTTCTTTGTTTGGTTGTTGGTGAATGTCTACCCCTCCTCTGCCTCTATCACTACCACAAGAATGTAAGAGCCACACTTGTCAGGACTTGTGTTCACTATGTAACCCTACCACTCACAAGATTATCTAACACATAGCAAATGTTCAATAAACAGTGGTAGATATTGAATTACTCTTGGAATTGAAGCATTGAGTCATTCTTGTCAATTTTCTCTTCACACTTCAGCTGGGCTAACACTGCTTGATCCACAATGTTAACTCCCAATGTAGGCTCAGTGCTATGAATACATATGCACACACCATACTCCCACACAGAGACTTAAAAACTTGTTAATTTGAAAACCTTTTTAAAAGCATGATCTGGCTTTGTCATACTGTTGCGTTAAGATTTACATTTTGTAAAATAAAAATATTCTATGGTTAAAAGTCAGATGCATCTATCGGTATTGAAGATATATCAGTATAATATATAGAATATATAAGTATAAAATAGATACAAAATCAGTATATATGTAATATACTTACATAATGAATATATGTTACATTATAATACTTTATATAATACATATATATAGCTTTCTGATGACCAATGCCATTGTAAACAAAATTGCTTAATGTTGTCATTAACTAATGTTATTTAACCTCAAAAATGATTTTACTAGGTTTATTTTCCGTGAATTAGGTGCATTTGTAAAAGTCTATGAATTAATTTATTTTTGTTCTCTTCATGCTGCCTAATCTTAAAAGAGAGTCCTGAATATTTAAACCACTGAAGGTAGTAAAATAGCAAATCCATCCTCTAACTCGTTCCTTTCTACTGAAACACATAATTTTATAATGTGATTCTTTTTTTTTCATCAAATGTGATGTCTGAAGAATGCAACCATTACCTTGTCGCAGAGCAGCATGTATTCTACTCTAAGGATCAGATCTTGTTGGAGATGGTAACAACACATCACAGATAGATTGGTACAAGAACTCATATTTACTGAAATACTATTCACTTCATAAATCTTGATATCTGTTCTAACACAGGCTGTGGAGTCCTTTTCACGACCATCAAAGCTGGAGTGAAAATATCACTGAGATTTGCCATTCATGGCAATATGGGTACTTTCTAATTTATGGCTGTGATAGAAAAAGGACAGTGAACATCCAGATTTTTATTTTCGTTAATTAAAAGTTAGTGTGGCAAAGAATGGAATATTGTGCATATTAACCTGAAGGGATAGCTATGAAAAACAAGCTGAAGAGTAATGTTCTCGGTATTTTGTTTACAAAGACAAACATCAAAATCAAAAATATGCCTTTCTGACAAAAGAAATGTAAAAATATGCATCTGTGCTTTCTGATGTTGGAGAAACTCACATGAGTGAGCTAAAGGGGCACATGGCATACATTGCCGACCTCAGGGTCGGGGGGAGGAGACCAAGAGGAGGAAAAGGAGGTTAGTAACTTTCTCTTTACAGGAGTCTGTTTTGAGTTTTACAACATATTGCTTTTATAATGAGATAGCTATATAATTACATAATTTAAATATTTATATATACTTATATAATTTACTTATATGTACTTACATAATTTATTTAAATATATTATATATTATTATACACTTATATGATATATAATTATATACCTATAAAATGTGTAAGGATATATTGCTATCTAGCCACTTAATCTCTATGTGTTTGTGTGTATTTGTGGGTTGCACACACACGTATATGTATATTTAAATTCACCAGTTGTTTTGAATTTAACATTGTTTTTCTGTGTTTTATTACTGAGGCTTTGTTAAGGGCATTTTTGTATCAGCTGTCTTTGGGTAGAAATATTACGAACAGAGAAGTATATTTTCATGTCAGGAGAGAAAGTAAACCTGTTGCGTTAAAACAATACTTTATCAAAGTGTTGGCTAATAATTTAGCCAGAACAGATATTTTAAATTATTATAATGAATAATGACTAAAGGTAAAAATATTCTTCCAGTCTGTTGTGTAGGATGTATGTCCATTTCAGAAGAAAACATACGGGTGATTGAAATAGCTTATTATAAATATGAAACATAATTCAGATTCATAGTTTAAAAGAGCAATGGCAACATATAAGTATGAAATGTAAGCGTATTACTAACAGGGACCATCTAACTCTAGTAAGGAAAGAAGGGTTCTTATCATACTAACTCATTTGGTGTAATAAGTAGATCTTCTGACTGACAAAAGTTTAAATCCAACACAAACAGTAATTATTTTCAGCACAGCAAAAGAAACAATACATTATTGTTGCTATAAAAACACTAAGTTCATAAGCCTTTGCTCCAAAAGGAAGGATTGTTTCAGGGGGGAAAAAAGGATATTGAATTAGAAGGGAAATACTTTGTTGACTTTTCTCAAAAATAGGACTGTACTACACCTTGCCAAATCCAAAAATTATTGACTAGCAGAGTTTAGTTAAAAATATTGTGGCTTCATATAAAAATATACTTTGAGGTCTAGGGGGTTTTTGCTCACATTCTATGCCCTACACTAGTGTACAAATTTAGAAGGGAAAAAATTGCCAAATATGCTGTCATGTTTTAGTACAACATTAAAATGATAAGTCTTTCAAATGATTAAGACTTACTGTTATTTCTGAGTCATCTCTTTTCAGTGCCATTGTAATGATCGATAACCTGAAAGGAAAAGAAATGAATCAAGATGTGGTCATCATTAAAAATTTCCATAAACCAAAAAAAAAAAAAAAAATTCCATAAACTTCCTAAGAGAGTAGAACTTGAATGTTCTTACAAAAAGAAAAAAAATAAATAGTGAGGTGATAGACGTATTAATTAACTCTGTGGGGAGAATCCTTTCACACTGTATACGTATGTCAAATCACCACAATGTACACTTTAAATCTCCTACAATTTCATACATCAATTATACCTCTATAAAGCTGAAATTAAAAAGAAATTTCTGAACTAACACATATCCAAAATGTTCATTTTACATTTACTCAAAAAGAAATCTTAAAACAAAACATCCTCATTAAAATGAGATGTCTTGGGGCGCCTGGGTGGTTCAGTCCTTAAGCGTCTGCCTTTGGCTCAGGGCGTGATCCCAGAGTTCTGGGATTGAACCCCGCATCGGGCTCCCTGCTCTGCTGGGAGCCTGCTTCTTCCTCTCCCACTCCCCCTGCTTGTGCTCCCTCTCTCTCTGGGTGTCTCTCTCTATCAAATAAATAAGTAAAATATTAAAAAAAAAATAAAAAATAAAATGAGATGTCTAAAGAATTTAAATATTTCACTATAAATTCTATCAGGTGGAACCACTTTTCCTATAATAAAAATAGTCATTCTCTTGGATTCCCTAAAGCCTATTGCACAATAATAGGATCACTGATATCAATAAATTACTTTGCTAGGAATAATCAATCCAATTTGCTGTATGTGTGCTTTCTAAGTTTGGAAATATATGACTTCCAAAAATCAAAATTTGTAGGAGTCAAAATTAATAAAAATATTAAAACAGGTCCAGCCAAAATTAAGTTTACATAAATTAACTATGAAGGCAAATTGTGTTCTTATTATTGTTATTGTTGTTATTATTTATAAAATATCATAAATTAATTTTAGAGACAAAAGGTTGTCATATGGGTGAACACACAAAATACCACCAATTAATTTTTCAAATATCTGTAAGTTTATAAACATTATTTTTTTAATCATAAGGGTTATTAGTGGAATGCTATTTTTAAAATAAGTTTATTTTAAAATGTTAATAGTAAAATACATCATCATACATTACATCAAATGCTTCAAATTTTAATATTTAAGATATGACTCCAGGTTTTTAAGAAATATTTTTAAATCAGTCTTTTTATGTGCTTTACATATGATTAATTTCCTTACCAATATTATTTGCTCTCCAAGGCATTCAGAAATTAATTTATATATAGCAGTAACTAAAAGAATTTGAAATAAGGTGAAGATTTGGGGAAACATATACTGACTGATGAGGTTTTACAAATTATATTCCAACTCTGTGAGAGAGACTCTACAAATATTAACAAAATGATTGATGGACTGGTCCAGTTTTTCAAACAGCAGAATATTCATGTAGGCTGTAGAAAGAATGTTTTCCTTCATTGACCTAGTTCATTCACAGTTGGCAAAATATTTGGAAACTAAACCATTAAGGAAGGCTAGTATCCTTTCCAGACCATGAAAATGCAGAGAAGGACAGCAGATTCTAAGCTTCTAACCCAAAGTTTCAAGATTTTCATTTTAAGCTGATAAAGTCTCTCTTTTTTTGGCTTAAAAAAAAAACCCTCACAATATATAAACAAGTCAATAATATATTTTTGTTTAATAAGTACAGCTAGTTATTGATCTATTTAGTACTGAAGTGAAGTACAGAAATATGGAGAACTTTATGAAGTCTAAAGTAAACTATTAAAAATCAAGTATTATTACATTTGTATTTGTGAAATAATGTATGGTCAGTTTTATGGTTTTACATTTCTAATAGAACATAAAGGTAAATAAACAAAGATCTATAATTAATTCTGTTAGTGCCTATAATTTAGTTTAAAACACTCCAGTAGGTACAGTATGAAGTATATTAGTTTACCTTTAATTTACAAACTAGAAAAAAAATTAAGATTTGAAAAATTCTAGTCAAGAGTTCTCTCTCTAGGTTGGTTAGGATTTCAGGTTTCTTAACCAATAGTTCGAAATCCAGGGGCAACTGTGATGAATGCTTTGACTTTGCAAATATTGCTCTGTGAAATTATACATGGGATGGGGGGTTGATAATTTACAAAGGATGTGACAGTTTTCATTGGTGAGGCAAGTGGGCTCCAAGATGTGTGATTGGCTAGAAATACTGGGCAATCATCTCCTCATTTGGGGGCAACATATACAAATCCTAGTAAAAGGCCAAGAGGCTAACATCTTTGACACCTTAGATTTGGAATTCTGTTTAATTTGTCACCCACTCCTCAATTAAGAAGGCGCCTCTTTTGCCTGGTGCTACTGGAAGGCTCAAGGCTCCTGCCACCAGAGTGCTGTTGTGTTTGCTCAACGGTGTGCCTTTCTTACAAGGTACTGGATGACATGCTGAACAGGACAGAGAACAGAGACTACCCCGGATTATTGGAATGGGCTGTTTGGTGGATTTTATAACTGATTGTTAGTAAAAGTTTGTGTGTTTGCAGAAATTGGTCTGTAACTTATTTGGGTTTTTTGTTTGTTTGTTTTTTGAACTAACTACCTGGTAGCAAAGTTGTAAGAGAAGAGACATATGGTTCTTATTTATCTTTTATCGTCAAGATGAAAATATTGACAGAAATCCCTGACAACTTTTAAAAAAAACAAATTATCTTCAGTTAGATCACAATATCAGTCTATGGACTGGAAGATAACTCGGGTCCAGTTTTGCTAGAGAAAATAGGTGATGCTACCGTAAGAACCAATCCCCATTCTAGTGGCAAAAAATTACAAAGGTGTACTTCTCGCTCATGCTAAATGTCTATTACAGATTGGCATAGGAGCTCTGCTAATCATAGTAACTCATGTAAATAGAAAAAGAGGGTAGCCTTCATCTCAATTATGGAGAAAGATACAGGAAAGGTGAAGAAACACTGGCGATTAAATGTTCTGGCCCCAAGTAC
Organism: Ursus maritimus; assembly: GCF_017311325.1. NCBI lineage: Eukaryota > Metazoa > Chordata > Mammalia > Carnivora > Ursidae > Ursus > Ursus maritimus. The sequence continues at coordinate 25,940,757 of NW_024426552.1, forward strand.
AATACTTATTGGCTTCAACTCCTTTACTGGCCCACTTAAATCACAAGAAGACTAGGGAATGCATTACAATTCTATAATGTGCCCAGAACAGGGGAGAATCAGAAATATTTAGCAAACTTTTAAAAGTATCAGAGCAATTCAGTGTCTAAAATTGAAACTGAGTTTTTCTGCTTGAATATATCCTAAAGTTGCAGTATATCCTAAAATGGTACTTTTCAGAAAGAAAAAAAAAGATGATTAAATTTGACTTTGCTATTGAGTTCCTTAACTAGAGACCAAACTCTTTATGACTGAAATAAAGTCTGTTCTAATGTAAGCAATCTAGAATATGAGTGGGCAGGTTTAACTATATACATGATATAAATAGTCATTAAAATTTTTTGCAAAGGGAGATTCTTAAAAAGGATAAAAAGACCATACTTTATGTTTACACACTATAGCAGGAATGGCCAAATCTTTATTTGCATACTAGTAACGAGTATTTGTTCCAATGCAAATTCCTGGACCTTGGGCTAATATTATTATTTAATAAGACTAGTATTTAAGTGCAGGATTCTACATTTTAAAATATACCCATTAATTCTGATGCAGGCAGTTCTGGGTCCTGGAACCAGATTTTGAGAAGTGATGGTTAGAGCTAACAGGTTCCAAGAAGCAGAAAGCATAAGCATGAAATTGAATTGGAGGAAGAGCAAGGAGGGCTTTAATCAATTCATGGCATACGAATTTACTTAGTTATCTAAATTATATTATAAAACAATGTAACAAGAGAACATCTGACTCAGCAGTCTCAACAAGATGAAATAGCCAGGCATTGACATTGCTTCTCTGACTTGCATGAAAATTTTGAATAACTGATATGTGATTAATCTCCATTTAAATTATGAAGAACAGAGGCATATCATTCACTTTACAGACAATTCCCAAGGTGGTATCTCTAGTCCAGACTCCTCTCATGAGTGCCAAACTCAAATATCCAACTTTGTACATGAAATCTCCATTTGGACAGACCTTAGAGACATCTCAATCTTCACACCTCCAAAACCAGATTCTTGACACTTGCCTCCTAAACAGCTCCTTCTGAAGCCATTTCCATCTCAATCACTGACAACTATTCTTTCAGTTACTCAGGTCAAGAACCAGGAAGCCATCGTTAATGTATCATTTTCTCAACCATTTTCTCAATCAGTCAGCAAAGCCCCTCAGTGATTTCTTTGGAGATGCCTTCCAGAATCTGACTACTTCTTAATCATCTCCTTCACTACCACCCTAGTCTAATCTAAGCCACCATCATCTCTCACTTGAACTGTTGTAACAATCTCCTAGTGTTCTCCTCCAAGATGTGCTGATGTACTACGTTTATTGATAACTTTATTTATAAATAATAAATATTGATAATGTTATAAAAGAAAAGGAAGGAGAGAAAGAAAACGAAGGAAGAAGAGGAGGAGGAGGGATGAAGGAAGGAAGGAAAGAAGGAAAGTAGGCAAGGACAAAATGAAGAAGGGGCAGAGAGAGAGAGAGAGAGAAGAAATCCCTGATTGACAGCTTTTGCAGACTTGCATGGTATAAACACTCCCACCAGGACTAATTAAGAGTGACATGACTATGCGTCCTCAAAGAGATGAGCACAGTGACTTTTGGAGGGCCAGAGGGAGTGAGTTCTAGCATATCACAGGTTCTCTCTTCCCAGTTGATCTTCTTCACCATTAAGCAGCAACAGTGACTTGAGTCTGATGACATCACTCCTCAGCCCAAAGCCTTCCAGACTTGCCATTTCATTCAGAGTAAAATCTCATATCTTAACATGGACTCTGCAGCCTGCGCTTGATATGCCCAGGGCCACCCTGTGCTCTGTGGTCCCATAGCCTCCTACTCTTGCCTGGCTCATTGCCTTCCAGGCACCCGGGGCTCCCCCTCAGTTTGTCTTAAAAATACCAAGCATGCCCCCACTTCAGGGCCTTTGTAGGGCCTTCTCTCTGCTTGAAATACTTTTTCCTTAGATTATGTCCCTCCCTTACTTTCCTTCTGGTCTTTGAACAAATAGCACCTAATCAGGGGCCTCTGCCCTGAACATCTGACATAAAATGGCATAACCACCTTCCCTCTTTAATCTTTCAGCTTGCTTTATTCTTTATAACACCTTTAACCACCTGATGTTTATACATATAGATAGATATTATTATCAATATTTATTACTGTCTGTTTCCTTAAGGGCACACACATCAGTTCAGTTCCTATTTTTCTATCCCCAGTTCCAATGACACTGTCTGTCACATAATGAACTAATAAAATTGTATTGACTAAAGAGACATACAACATACAAGCAAATAAATGAAGAAGGTAATTTTAGTCATCAAAAGTGCCATAAAGTAAATAAAGGAGGATGGCGAGTGATCCCATAGGGGTGCGGTAGCCAGTGGGTGGTGGCTATCTCAAGAGATGATATTTAAACTAAAGTTAGAGTGATAGTATAATTAGTACAGCCTGCACATAAAAATTCATTACAGCATTAAAGAGTAGGAGCAGCTTTGTGGATGATTTTAGGGTTTTAAAAAAGAACAGGTAAAAGAAATCAGTGGTTGGCTGTGTTCTCAAAAAGTGCACACTGACCCGTAAAATGATGGAGTAAAAAGATAGTATTTCATTTAAAGGAGAAGGGAAAGGAGGCAGAAAAGATAATCCCTTCTAGTGTCCCACCCTGAAGGGGGGACAGGGAGGAACAGAAAAAGTCAAGGAGGGATTCTTTTTTTTTAAAGATATATTTATTTATTTTAGAGAGTGAGAGAAAGCATAAGCAGGAGAGGCAGAGGGAGAGGGATAGAGAATCTCAAGCAGACTCCGTGCTGAGTCTGGAGCCTGACACTGGGCTTGATCTCATGACCCTGAGATCACAGCCTGAGCAGAAAACAAAAGTTGGATGCTTAAGCAACTGGGAGACCCAGGAGCCCCAAAAGGGAATTCTTATAGTTGGACAGATCTTTATACCTTCAAGGTTTATGATTTTTGGATTTATTTACCATATTTATCTCTCACAATGACTTTGTAGTAGGCAGAGTTTACTCTTCCCATCATTAAGAAAAAGTGCCTAAGACTCACAGAGGTGAATGCCTTTTCTAAGGTCAACAGACTAGCAAGTTACTGAACAAGGATTACCTAGTTGCCAGATGTCCTCACACAGTCCATTATACTGTGCCCAGTATGCTCTGCAGCTTTGATAAAAACTGGCACAAGATTACCTGGAGGTCACCAACTGCACTATCTGAACTCAATTCTTACAGTGGATTTGTGTTTAAATTCCAATTGACTTGGGTTAAAGGTTGACTTTGAATGCATGGCAGAAAGACCAACAGTAACATTAACCTTCGAAGATTCCTTCACATCCCCTCTACCGGGTATAGACTCCTGGGGCTGGCATCCAAGGCCATCACAGTGTGACTCCAATGGGAATTTCTAGCTTTTCCTCATACATACCTTAAGAAAAAATTTAAAACCTCCTTGCCCACGTCAGATCACTTGCCCGAGTCACTCACCATGAACAAAAGCAAAGAGAGGCGAAGGTATTACTTGTTCCATCTGCAACATCCATGCTTTTTGTCCTGTCATTGCTTTCTCTCATGGTTTAGCCATCTTTAAGAAGTCTTTTCAAAGCCCTCAAATCAGCTGTGTTTTTCACTTTTCAAGCATTCTTCAAAGTCTGATGACACCAGTCATATCCTGCCTTTTACTACAGTTACTGGAGAAATTGCGAAATATCCCACTCCTTAAAGAGAATACAACCGAGGTGATAAAATGGACTGTCCTTTCTCCCACTTCTTCAATTTTATATTGTGTTTGCAGAGAATCTACCATATAGTGGGGGAACCAGTGACTATCTGTAGAATTGGATAAAACCAATTTTTAAAATGTAGCCTTCAGATTAATGATTCCAACACTCAACTGAAGGCAGAAGGAAAGATGAGAAGTACAGCACACAGAGTGAGATCAATAGAAGAAGTTATTTGAGAGAATGGAGAAAAGTAGAAGGAAGTAAAGGACGTCAGTCATATATTCAGAAGCCGGCACAATGCATGGGGCACAGAAGTTACTCAGTAAATGCCTGCTGAATGGATAAATGAACGGCTGAACAAAAAGAGGGTAAATGAACTATTCAAAGATAACCTTAACACTGGGTCCATCCTTTCAAGGTAAATGGGCAAACACCACCAGAAATTAGGGCATCAAATATACTATTCAATGGATAAAAGGAAATATCTATCTGTATTACCTCCTGTCGTGCTCTCTTGTTAGACAGCATTTTCCTAATTAATTCAATTTGAACCACAGAAAAATTCCCTGAAGAGGCAGGAGAAACATGATTCCACCCATTTTATAGATAAAGAACAAGTTTGAGAGGAAAAAGTCTCTAGGTCAAGATCAGAATCGAGGGCAAAGTCAAAGCTTGAACCCCTTAGTTCTCTAACTCTTTGGCATTCTAACTGGGCTCCACAGAATAGCAGCATTTGTCACCTCTGAGGTCTCGTCGGAAATGCAAAATCTCAGACTCCACCCTCGATGCCTGAATCAGGATATTAACATCTCTAGATGATCTTAAGTATCAAAGTTAACTGTTTATGTGATACAAAACTGGTATAAATCTGTCTGCTTTCATAGACAGAAGGTAGATAGAGCATGGTAGATGATATGATGCCATATATGAGATCACATATATGCTATAGAAATGATATATATGAAAAATGCACACATATATTGCTATATATATAGCAATAGGAGAAACATCGTATAGATATATTACTTACCTTTATTTAATAATATTGAATATTATTATAAGTATATTATGACAAATACTCAATATTATTAAATGATAATATGATTTATGTAAGATATATGGTAAAAAATATAAATTAGAAAGGAACATTGTTTAGGTCCATGGATACAGCCCTAAAAGAAAAGAAATATTTAAAGGAATGAGACTGTTTTTAATTAAAGCAAAACTGAGCAGTTCATTGGACATATTAAGGATTCAATCATGTCTCTGAGAAAAAAAAAGACTGCAAAAGGGAACACAAATATAGCAATATATTTGCAATATAGCAAGCACAATAGTTGGCATCCACCTATAAAAACAAAATACTGAGAGCCGTTAACATCAGAGGGTTCTTGCGTGCGCACACACACACACACACACACTCACTCATACACACACACACACAAACAAAATAGCTAAGTAGAATGGATTTGATGTTCAACCCAAATAGCAAGATTTGTGACATGCAAATTAAGGGAAATTGCTTTCGGTGATCTTTTGTTAGTAATAACAAACAATAATTTTTGGAAAGCTAGGCGATAATGGAGTCTAAATACAACTTGTTATAAACACATGTACACCTCATGCTTTAGATAATAGAATGAGCAGGAGTAGGATGTTCATTCCCCCTTTCAGAAGGGTAAGAGATTGTTTTTACTTTGCATTTTTCTTAAGGTTCAGACAAAGCATTTCTTCAAAAGTGGTTGAAAGTTCAGAGCTAGGTTTCATATTCAGTCACTAGAGCTTTCCAATGTGAAGATTTCTGCATATATTTTTCAATTTGTCCACTGTTATCTATTTTTATTATTATTTTACCTTGGTAAAAATGTAAACAGAACAGATGGGAAGAGAAAGTGAGTGGGTAAGATGGACAGAAAGGCAGGAAACAAAGCTGTTCCAGAGAGAAAGGAAATACTTAACAAAAGAGGATAGTTGAGCTAGGTCTAGAAAGGTGAATTAACTTTTCCAGAGAGAAATTAAAAAAGAAATTTTGTGTTATCAAAAGGCAAGATAGCTTCTTAAAAAAAAACATATAAAAGGATTATTTTCATTTCTAAAAACCAAAAAACAATAGTACTTATAAATGCATGAATGTAGTAGTACTTATAAATTATCTATCAAAAATCAAAAGTATTTTCATTAAAGACCTTCCATCAAATAGTCATTTAAAAACCCTTCATGGGCAAATATCTTGCATTAATGTTATTTTCAAATTGTGAAGTACTATTTGAAAGAAAGAAGAGTTCCAAATTATGTGGCATAGGGAAGAGAATTTTCTAGTGCTAAATATGTGTATTAAGTTCAAGATGGTCGTTATGATGAGAAAGTAAAACTTCAACAACTTTTGATTGGCTTTAGAGTTCTCAGAAGCATAATATTAGTATGTTCAAATAATTTTTTCCAACTATCAGAAACATCTTATTCGAGGCGTATTCAAACACATGTGTCATACATATACACAACATAGTATTGTCTACATTGAATGCCTGTGGCAATTTACATTGGGTTTAGAACTGATTATATTTATCATATGATAATGGTGAAGTATCCTTTTAGAATCCTGATTTTATGTGAACTGCTTCCTTGCATTAATAAATAGGATGTACAGCTAGTTTCTGTACTTTATCTGTCTTCACTCACTATTTACTTAGGTCTATATTAAGAATCATGCCCTTACCATCTTGACTATACTGTTCATAATTGTATTTGTAGATACAGAGCTCTCTGTGTTGCACCAACACCTATTACATGTTGAGAGGTGAAAACAGAAAGTATATGAGATTAAACTTGAAGAATTCTTGACATTTGTAATACAGGTGTACATTAGATTTAAAGTAGATAAAGTTATATTCAAATGGTTTTCTCTCACGATAGCAGCACATTTAAGCTTTCTTCTCACACTTGACTAGGGGCTCCAGAAAGACAGAGATCGTGCATTAATCATGTCTGTATCCCGAAAGTATTTTTGTACACAATACTTGGACAATAGACACTCAGATTAATGAACTAATTTGAGGACTATATAAGCTGAAGTGCATAATGTTTGGGGTACATGTGATTGGGAAGGTAAATTAGAACCATAATATAATTAGAACCATAATATGTCATCCCATCTATTCCACAAAATAGATCCCAGAGATACTTGAAAACATGTCACCATAGAACTCATTTCTTCAAGCAAAAAGGCCAAAAACTAATCCATTTGTGGATTACTATAATTTATTAATATAAAATATATTTATATAAATTTACTATATATTAAATATTATATTAATATATTAATATAAATTTATTACATATTAATATAAATATAAATATATTTTAGATATTTTGAACATATATTTTTATATAAATATATTTTATATTTTAATATATAAATGTACATTTATGAAATATATAAATTTTATAAATAAAATAATTTTTATCAGCATATCTCACTTTATTTTATAAATAAGAAATTTATTTATAAAATAAATAAATAGGTAATTCATTATTTTACCAAATATCTATACTTACAATCTACCCATATTTAGAGATTTTACCTATAAGCCACCCAAAGATCAAATGGGAATTAAGTAGTTGTCTGTCAAAAATGTATATTTCAACTTTCCCACTCAGATTTTCCATTTTTGTTTTCCTCGTAATAATCTCATCCAAGAGGTCAAGTGGGTTAACACTTCTGATAAAATGCCTGAAATTAGATGATATGCAATACAAAAGTATAAATTAACTTCAAAATACCTCATCTTGGTTTTATAAAAATTCACTGATAATGAAGTGAGTTGAAGTTAGAGACCCATTTAAAAGATGTCTGGAAATTTTCAGAACCCTGTTGTCACTTATTTAAAAATTAACTGACAATTATATACCAGAGTTTATACTTTGTTAGAAAAGGGACAAAGGAATAAACAGAGATGTTTATTCAGGTAAATTAGAAAAGTCAGAAAGATAAGTTATGTGAATTCTTGATATAAAAGCTAAATATTTAAGGAAAATTGACAGTGTCTAATATTTTCCACAGCTCTCCCTCTCTTTTGTGTCTAATTTACATAATTAATTTAAATAGTTTTGTATTTTAGACAGGTTGATGAATAGAAAACTTCTAAACTTATTGACCTGTTAGTGGTTATAATTTACCTACAAAGATGGATTCAGAGGGGAAATTAGGCAATAATGTGCTGGTGGATGTTTAACAACAGCTTCTAAAAATAGATTTTAAAAAAGGCCCTGATTTGCAGTATTGGCCAATTTCTATGGTGCAAATACTTCTGCTATATCTGATTTCAAGCTAAGAAAAAGGTATCTCTTTAAGATGGAATTTAGAAACGAATCCTTAACAATGAGCTCATCCAAGATGGTTTTAGCTAAGCTAGCTTCAGCATATCATTGAAATTAGGTCATATTAAATTAATAAATATTTTATGGGGAAGTTGATTAAAATAGATACATACATATAAGTTAATAAGTATTTATGAAAAAATTAAGTGACTTTGGAAAATATGCCCCTCTTAGGGATACACTATATACATTAGTTTTTTGATTGTCCCAGAAGCTATTGCATATGAGCAATCCATTTAACATTGTTTAATATAGCATCTCTCTCATATGTATTTGACTCCAGGATTTTTTTTTTTTTTGTCCCAGAACACCTAAGTAACATCTTTTAGAATAATAGTGTTTTTTAGAATCTCATTTGGGAAATGTGGCTCTGGTTATACACTTCTAGTCTCACTGGACACATAGCAGGCATTCAGTAATCACAGATTACTGACAAAAGGTACTCATTTGTGTAGAAAGATCATAACAAAAAGGTTAAAAAAAAAAAGGTACATGAGTAAGTAGAGGAGATTCTGAACTTTTATGAGAGTGGATTATTGTTGGATAATTGTTCCATTAGTGCAATTGCAGGGTTATTCATTTGTTAGAGAGATATTTTATTGAGCATCTACTATATTCAAAGCACTATTAGACATTAAAGCACTGGAAAATTTCAGTCTTTTTATTTTAGATGCTCCATTAGATAAGGCAAATTTAGTTTTTCTTTTTTTGATTTTGTAGTAAGGAAGGCAAAATACATTAATTACTCTAAAATTTAATTCTAAGGGATATTTAAATCCAACATATCTTGTTATATGAGCGGAGTTTTTGTTGCAACCTACATGTAGTATGGACATATTACTGAGCTATTGAGTACTTCAGATATAGAGAATCTTTTTTTAAGGAAAGAAGCTGTCATTTCTCCCCTAAACACTCAGTATGAAGTGTCCTATCCGCGTATTAACGTGTTAAAATAATAGCGTTTTAATAACTATCAATCTGATTCTATGACATTGTCGCCAAGTGTTTACATATATCCACATTTAGCAAGTTAGAGTAATTTATGTTCACACATAAATATGCATAAAACTGAGTATGTTTTGAAAAACAAAAGAGCAAGACTAATGGCTAAATGTTAACTGAAAAAAGTCCAGCTATCTATTTTGCCACAGATTTCATGCAAAGTCTCATTTTTTTTAACTACAATTTACGAGTTGTCATGCAATATGTAAACCTTAGTGCATTTGCTTTTGTTTCGTTTTCTTTTGGAGAATTGACAGGTAGGTTTTTCCACAGAAGAAATAACTGGCACTTGACCTTTGCCAGCAAGTATGATCTGTTGTTATATCAAAGAAACTCTGATGTTGAATTATCTTAGCAGTAAGCAAATTATTTAAAAAAAAAACTACAACATCATTTAGATAATATGTTCATTACTTATAAGAGTGTATGAATTACTATAGTAAAATAGTGACATCACAGTAGTTCATATTTTTACCCCATATGCTTTTCTTACCAACATTACATCAATAATGTTATCTCAACACATCGAAAGAAATAAAACCGCATGCATATGTTTAGCCATGAACCTAGCTCAAAACACGGCATCAGTATGAAGGAACATGCCAGAAAATTATCTTCTGATTTCTCAATTGAGAGTTTAAATTGTGGCTATCATGGTCACCAACACTTAATTGCCTTTGTAAAGCTAATTTTCCTTCAAGGTAAGTATTTAAAATGAATATCTCCATACCACCAGACCATATAGTGCTCATTTATAGTAATATACAAAGCTTCTGAAAAATAAATTTAATGAAAGTTGTTTTATGCCTTGCCCTTTGGAGCATTCCTTCCTTTTTCATCCTCTAATTTTAACAATGTACTTACAAACACAAATTGCTCAAAGTATAGATTGAATGGAAGATCTATAGTTAACTGTATGTCATTGGAAGGCAACAAACGTGAGTTCTTCCAATATTTAGTTATGTACATTGTTAAAGGGATGTCTTATCTATGTTAATTATTCACATATCTGCATTTTGTGTGGCTATTATAGTAGAAGTATCCTCAAAAATACAGAATATGCTGCATTTTTATTTGTCAAATTTTTATCAAGTAGCATCAGTGTGATGTGTATGTCACATCACAAGATCCAACTTAACAACTAAATATCTCCAGAAAGGGAAAAAAAAAAAAAAACTTTTTTATTTGAATCTACAGGTTCATCAATGTAGCAAGCAACAACTAAAATATAAATGCATGAATTAGAAACAGAACTATTGTCGGAGGCCAGTGGTTTTAACATCGATTTGAATTTTGAATATTACAAAAGGCAGAGGAAACCCCACACTTGCTTAGAACAGTAACACACACCAAAGAAGTTTCTCACCAAACCTCCAACCCCTCCTCATGAGCTCTAACCACAGAAATGAACATAAACATGGGAAAATCCAGGGCAGGAAATCAAAGAGAATCAGGTCAGGGAGAGAGATTCACAAGAACATATATTCAACGTCATCGTCCGGCAAAAGAAAGGGAAATATTTCTAAATGATATCCATAATAAAGCTATAGTAACAAGACTGTACGTGGTCCTGCCATGGGGGGGGGGTGTATTATCTTGACCCTTGACCTCTTCTCACACAAGAGCCTGAGAAATGAAAATCATGTTTCTCATCGCTGTTCGTTTTATACAAATTTACTATCTTTCTTTAAACTGGTATAAAGGGGGAAAAAATTCTATTCTGAAATAGCCCAAGTCAGGTTCTTAACAGTCATGTGACTTTTTTTCTGCCAGCCATGTGCTCCGTATCATTTTACTCTGAAATAACTATGTGGATTTCAGCTCAACCTGCCTTTGCTTATAATGCATGGCATACCCCGTGAGGGAGCCTGAGAACAGACTCCCTTGAAAAGCAAGGTTCTCATAGTTGGCCTGTAACCATGGAAGCAGATGCCGGTTTCTTCTTACCCCTGCTTACCTCTTTGCAGCCTCGAGCTGCTCCCTATTGTTAAAAGGGGTACGCCTTGATTTTTCTTCATCGTGACCGAACTTGCCTCTTCTTCAAAGGGCATGATGCTGCAGGTCATTGGTCTAGACTGTTTGCACGGTCCAGAGAACAGCCTTGATGTAACCCTTGCTCCGTCTGAGCCCCACCACCAGCCGTGCCTCTGTAGACTGTACAGGACATTGGAGATCTGTATTTGAAAAGAAGTCTGTCTGATTTTGCCATTGTGCCTTTTCACTCATCGATCGAATGAATATCGAACCTTCTGTCGTTGCATGTGTGAAATAGATAGCTTAGCAAGCACTTTTGTGCCCAACCTGTGCGGTGGGCCAAAAGGTTTTCCTTTAGTCTCAAGAATTTTTTCTTCAGACTTTATGAATTTCCTGTGAGCTTAAATTATTTATATGCTTTTATTTTATCCAACTGTTATGACGACTGTTTGAGTTAATTCATCAGCAGTGACTTTCTTTTGCTGTTAGAAGGAGTATTTCCTTTTCTGTCAACTATGGGTTTTTTTTTTTCTTTTTCTTTTGTAGCTTTTTAAGATCTTCTAGCTTAACTTATTTGTAACTCCATGTGGTGTCAGTTTGCTCTGTTAAGCCAAAAAGTTGAGCTATCTTTTCAAGAAGATGATTAGATGATGTCTATCATTTAACAGATTTAATTCCAGAAAGGTGAACTTGAACTGCCTCAAGGTAATTTCAGTGATTTGTAAGAGTAAGTAAATCAAATAATCACATTGATTTTAAGTTAAACAAAATGTTTGATTAACTCTGTTAATGGGAAAAATTTTCTCTGTTTTTCCCCTTTTAAAAATTTGTAAAAATGTTAGTCTAGTGTATTGAAGTATACTTTAAGGCATATAAATTTACAACTGTGATTTGGTATGTTAAATAAATACCATATATTTACAATATGTATCTTATGGCATAATTGAATTAGAAAGTACGCAATATGAATTTATGTTGTTTACTTTTCATTTTTAATACAATTCACTGCTTGTCCTCAGTAACTGGTGCTAATAATAACCAATAGCAACTATACCACCTGCTCATTCTTAAAATGTATTCTTTTACTTAAAAAAATCAGAGCTACGTCAAAATGTCTCCTAAGCTGATCTTCAGTATACTGCTTAGCAAGCATTGTCTGTGTGTCATCAGTTTTGTTTTGTTTTGTTTTGTTTTAAAAAAATCACTATCTCATACTTCAAGGCATACCTATTTTCTCTAATTGCCACAGGCAAAGGGGAGGTCCATGACAGAATAAAGGAGGTTATTGTGACAGATGAAACATAATTCACAATGAGTACTCTTTTCATCCAGCCATAAGTAGAAGAGGATTACTTCCAAGCTGAATTTGGTGGCAGAATGTAGGAGCTGATTTTATTAACGTATAAGGACAGGCCAAAGGCAGAAAATCTATTTCTCTTTAGCTGGGTGGTGGTTATTTTGTGTGTCTGTTTGGGGGTCTTATTTGGTTCACCTCAAATAGAAGAGATGCTGGACAGAAGACAGTCTGAAGAAGTGGAGGGAGTAGGTGGGGAGGGTAGGAAATAAGAAACTTAAAGCAATGAACGTTGGGGTTTTCTATACTAGATAATGAAAAATGATGGGTTAAATATATTTCTACATTCTTTGGCATGCACATGAAATAAAGTCATATTTTTTTTTCCAACAAACATATGAGCTGCAAAAGTAGGTAAATTTTATTTCATAAACTTGACTTACGTTTCTTTAGATAATGATTTTTTTTTTGTCTTTCATATTCTTAATCTCAAATGGTTTGCTAGATTTCCAGATGCTGTTTAGTTTTATATGAGGGCTTAATACTAAACTTCAATTAAGTAGGTATGTTAATTTATTTGGATATTTTACTTGCTTTCAATTGTTTGATTTGTTTTAAATGACAGGGCTTTTATTTGATCTTTATAGAATTTTTGTATTCACATATAAATAATTTTTTCTTTCTCTTTCTAACGAGGTCAGATTTTAGATTAACTCAAAGAGGGGCAAAAAATTGTACTTGATAAACATCTATACATCATAAGAAAATTCTAGACTATAAAATCCATTGCATTTCATTTGTTTGAAATGGAGCTTTATTTACATTAACCATTTTGATTTTGTTATTTCTGGAAAAAAAAAAAGCCTTTGCTTTATTTTCAAATACTTCATAGGAGTTGTCGTTGAAGTAACGTTCTATCTGCAAAAGGAAAAGTGGTTGTTCTCTCTGCCAGCACATCTACTGTTACAGAACTTAAAACAAAGTGCTGTTTTCCTGCTATGTTCTTGTCAATCATAGTTTGTTATTCCAGAAAGTGAAAAAAATTCAAATTCTAAATTGAAGTCTTTCTCAATATAATGGATACATTTAATATTTCAAATATTATAATGAATAATTCAGATACAATGAATTTATGTAGGTATTTCCTGGAAGAAGGCATAAAAAATCATAATCTATACTTTTTCTTTCATATATGTATATATATATATGTATATATATTTATATATATTTAAAGCACAATAATGTGGTTCTTTTCTATATATCGGATATATGACTTATATTAACTAAAATGATTTTGCTTATTTAAGTTGGCTTTGTAGCTAAAAATTTTATAAAGTATGCAATCTGATTCTTTCAGATTTGTTAACACTGTTAACAAATACTTATTACTACATTAAACATTTGCTTCTATTAGCCGGTTTTTCATTTCTGTTAATGCCGTGATTGATTTGTTACTGTTCAAAATAAAACAGTAATCTAAAAATAACAAATGAAATATTCTACAACTTCAGAAAATATTAAAAAATCATATAATTATTATCTATTGATTGAAATAGAAATCTTTCCCTATACCCCCTACAAAAAAAGTGCTGAAATAAATCACATTGTAAGGAATACTTTAGAATGTTCTTTTACATGTTTTTATTAATACAAATAAGAGATAATCTTTAAACAGTATAAGAATTTCAAAGTGAAAGTATAAAATACGTATACATTTATTATTGCCAGATCATCTACAGAGATTTTCCATTTGTAGTTTCTATATCCTTGTTAATATTTACTCTGTAGAAACATGCAATGCACCTTTTGCATTTGGTAAAATTTTCCACTTCTGCTCTTATTTCAGAATTATTGCTTTATATCATTTATTTGAAATAACCTGTGTGATTTATTATTACAACATCTGAATGAAATTAATGAGGACTAAAGTGATATTTTTAATTAAACACAGGGGAACGAAGAAAACTTTAAGAATGAAGAACTTGATACAGAAATTACTTAAATGTTCACAGTATAAATTTTTTAGATAATAGGTTTTATTTTGTGCATGGTTGAATTGAAAATCAAATGGGGTATGTTGAATAATCATATCTAAAAGCAAAATTCATCTGCACCCACTGAATATTATAAAATATTATAGGAAAATAATTATATTAGTCTGAGGACAAGATTTTCCTTTGCAATGACATGACAGGTTTCTTTTTTTTTTTTTTAAATAACATCCTGCAACTTAAAAGTGATATTGTTATGTATTTTCTTAAATTAAGCTATGTATTCAGCACTGTGTCACCAAAAAAATTATAAAAATAGGGGTAAGGATATTGGATTTTCATGTACGATCTTTGCAGAGTCAACCTGTTTTATTTAAGATTTATTTCCTGTGTTTCAGGGCAGAACATTTTTCATATGGCTTTCTTCTTCCTCCCCCTCCCTGAAACACATTTTGCTATAAACTTCTGCACCAATCACTAGGAAAGACACAAACAGCAGTAGCAGTTCGGGAGGCAGCCCTGTGAATGTAAAAAATCACAGACTTTGATTTTATAAGACAAGTTGGATAGGAGTCAAAACTGCCACATGCGGTGTGAAAAAATGCCACCCTGGTGTGAACAAAAGGTTTAAAATGGAGTCAAGAAGCGTGCAAGCTCGATGTCTAAGCCTTTCCTGTGAATTGTCTGCCGCAACCTGCAGGGTATCAAGTGGGCTGGAAGAATAGAGGGCTCTTGGGAGCTACAACTGAGAAACATAGGCAGTCAAATGTGTTAGGTTTTTTTTTTTATTTTTTTATTTTGTTATGTTTTGTTTTGTCTCATCTAGGCATCATTATACTAAACTGTTTTACCCAAAACATAAAACAAATCCCAAAAAAGTCACATAATGTGTGAAGAAACTGTTGCTTACAAATGAATTGTTAGATTTTTTTTTTTTGCGTTCCTTCATTTATAGCAAAGTAAGTTACCAACTGTACTTTATATTTAGATTCCTTGTTTTGTGGGCCTGAGTTTTATTTACAGAAGGGTGAATAGGGGAAAACACTCATAAAATCCTTAATACTACAGTAAAAAAAAAAAAAATCTAATTATAGTAGTCATGTTTGATCATCTTCTAAATTATCACTATGGAGAAAAAAAGCTAACAGTTCACTATTGAAAACAAGTATTTCATATCATAATAAATAACACAAGGCTAATTCTGAATGAATATGTAGCAGAAATGGCCCTTCAGAAGAAATACTACTACATTATACTAATGTTACAGCTTTCCTAATATATTGCAATGCAAAAATTTACTCCACAGCCAAAACTGTTTGTTAACCAAGAAATAGATCCAAACTTAAACAATCATTATTTACTTAAATAACTAAAAAAAGCAATTCAATTTTAAGGACAATTAAAATGTATACCACTGTGTCATAACCCCCACTTCACTAATCTTAATACGTTTATAAAGCCACATATGAATGCTAATTACATGATAAATTATGAATAGCATTTAAAGAAAGTAACATTTCCTAGGTGATTGTGATCTAATCAATACAAACACATCTAAATGCAACAAGAAACATCTTTGATGAGCATTGAAAAGATCCTTAAACTTAGAACCCAGTTTTATTACATTTGCATCTTATCTCTTATTAAGGATTGGGTCTAAAGCCAGCGAATCCCATTGGTTATGAATGCAGGTCAAGACAGGAAAATTTTTCTATTTACTCTTTGTAACACTGGATAGAAATCAATCTGTTACTTTCATTACAACCACACAATCAATTCCATTTAAAGTATAATACAACAGCCAAGTCCAAGGACAATATGGATCCTTGGAAAAAGCTCATACCATTTGCAGGGCTGTATTTGATATAGCTCCTGGTGAACTGTTTTCTTTCTAATTATAGTGTACATGGTCATTTAAAGCAAACATACCGAAACTGGTTTTGCAGTGTAGAATTCAACCAAAGACAAGGGTACTGTTTTTGTCAAAGTTGCATTTAAAACAAATCATTCTTTTTAAACAGTAAAAACCTTGGAAGGAAAGATTCTGTCGACATTGTCTCTAATGTGAACAAAACATTATTATAGGGCCATTTTGATATTTCAAGAAGAAACTGCACAGACCAAAAATTCTGCCTCAAAATTAGCATATGAAATCCTTATTTCAAATGTCACCCTCCTCTCATCTCTCAATAAATGACCTTTTTTTCTGATCAATCTTATCTGGCGTCAAAATTACCAAGATTTTTGCTTCTAGGAGTTTTCTTGCACAAAGCACAGCTCAGTAAACAAAAGAAATATGTCCACTGTGTACTCCACTTACACATAATAGAATCATCACTTCAATTACTTTTAAATATCAAGACTAAGATCATCTTCATGTTTATAAATTACTTGAAAGCACAAGCTAAACCACTGTATACCAACACTAATGGTAGCTGAAAGAATTATTTTCTCTTTATTTTATGAATGAGGATGTTTTCTCTTTTCACATCAGGTTTAAACATTTCAATTTACATAGTCTTCTGATTTCCTCAAACATATAGCAAATCAATGTCCTCAAGAAGAGCGCAATTTACGATTCTCTCAGATGTAATCTTTACAAGACATGTGCTATTCAAAATGCATTCTGCCCCTTCCATATAAGAGGGTTAATTCAAATTTAAATCAAATCACTCTTGGTTGTTTCATTAAAAAGACTATGTCATTGACGCAAATTGCATGATCTTGAAATTTTGGAGTTTGGAAAAGTTTTCTCCACTTAGAAAAATGTATTTCAAATTTAGTGTCAATATTTCATTCTTTCTGCAAAACTGAGGACATGCTTCTCTGTCACCATTCAATACTGTAACTGTTGTTAATGAACTCCCTTTCTAGTGACAAGAAGTAGTTCCTAGGACTGAGCTCTCCTCAAACACAGCCTATAAATAAGCTCTGAGATGTGAGGGTACTCCCATATGTTCCAAGGGGCCTTCAATGTTTCTGAACAGAAAAGGGTGTGTTCAGTGCTATATTCCCTGCATTATAAACACAAGCCAATAATCCAACGTCAAAGTCTCCAGACAGACTGTCACTGCCTAGAAGACATTCTTCTTTACCTCCATGACTCAGTTTCTGATGACTTTGAGTGGCCTTCAGACTACTGTACAGACTACTGTACAGTTTTTTTCTTTTTTTTTTTTTTTTGTCTTGTTTTCAACGCCCTCCACCACTGAGAGCATCTAACCCCATTTCCCTGCTCTCTGGTCTACCTGCCAGGCAACCCTGTTCAGACCAAGCAAGCACCACACTCACAGATCCTGCTCTGGGCCCCCATGAACTTAGAATAAATTTGGAATGCGGAGGTCAAAGACAGGCAGGCCAAGCTTCTGACAGCAACTCAGAAGACACCAGGATGGACTAGAACAGAGTCATTTCAGAGTAAAGGTTAGCTTGGGCCATTCGTAATACAATCACTTAAAAAAGCAGAGAAGTCATTCCAAGTAGGGAGGCCAAAACTTGAAAGGAAGATGGATATCACTTTAAAGTTTAAGCACAGGCAAGTGAACTAAAAAAACCTTATGTGCTGACTTTTATATGTTTATTAGTTATTATTTTAACTGTCATGTTGTTTTTAAATGTTTCTGAAGATACACAGGGAGTTCCTAAAAGCGATAGCTCTTAAACTTGCATTCCTGACATGGTATCATGGTATATAACATTTTCTGTATTTAAAGGTTTTTTTTTTTTTCTTTTTTTTAAAGAGAGAGAGAGAGACTGTATTTTCAGCAGGCTCCGAGCCCAGTGCAGGGCCTGACGCGGGGCTCCATCTCACAACCTTGAGATCATGACATAAACCTAAATCAAGAGTCAGATGCCTAACCAACTGAGCCACGCGGGGGCCCCTGTTTTAAGTTATGCATTCAACTTCATCATTTGTCCTTATAAATGAGAGAGAAACTTCCTGAAAATTCAGCAATGGGTTCATCCTTCATATTCTATCCAAGTTTGCCTGGAATGCAGGACTTCCTAAAGGAAGATCAGAATCACTAACTGTATTTCCTTATTTTCTTTATTTTTATTTAACATCTGAAAAACAAATAGGGCTAAAATGTAATTTTTTTCTTTTTACATTTAAATTTGTTCATGGAAGTTCAGTTTTCATTTATCAAATGATACAATACATAATACTTTCTATATTGAAGGGATTTTGAAGAAAACTAATCAATATGATTTACCATCAGTTTTCCATTGGATGCATTAC
Organism: Ursus maritimus; assembly: GCF_017311325.1. NCBI lineage: Eukaryota > Metazoa > Chordata > Mammalia > Carnivora > Ursidae > Ursus > Ursus maritimus. Next base: position 25,959,404 of record NW_024426552.1, read on the forward strand.
ATTTTAGTTAAAGTATTGAGCTTAAATTACTAAACCTCAAAAAGAAATCATAAAACTATATATTTTTAAATGTTAAAATTTTACATATAATATTTCACATGTCACAAAAACCATACTAAATATGGTTATAATATGCTTCTAATATGTCTTAGTTGGCTATATGTCTTAGCTTACTTTATATGCTTTCATTGTTGATCTGGACCACAGGTAAAACCCCATCTATCAGCTATGCTGTTCTCTAATAAAAGAAAATATGTGTCATTGTGGTTTTGGGGAAAAATATATCTTAGTCAATATTATTTCTCAAAGTAAAATCCCAAGTTCAAATCTATTGCTAGGAGCCCAGTATACTGGCTCATACTTCTCAATTTCTACTAATAATTTAAAAAATACAATTGATGGGGCACCTGGGTGGCTCAGTCAGTTAAGCGCCAGACTCCTGATTTTGGCTCAGGTCATGATCTCAAGGTGGTGAGATCGAGCCCTGAGTTGGGCTCAGCGCTCAGTGAGGAGTTTGCTTGAGATTCTCTCTCTCTCCCTCTCCCTCTGCCCCCCCCACTCACATATACTCTCTCTCCAATAAATAAATAAATCCAAAAAAATTAAAAATAAAATAAATAAAATACAATTGAGATATTTATAGTATTATAATCTTTTCTATCAAAACCCAATATACTTCAGTATATATTTCTAAGATCATTAATTCTTCCATAGATTGAGACAAAAAATGGTATATACAGTTTGAAAGATTAATATGATAAACAATATAAACTGTAATAAATTGGCAATGTTCTTTGGGGATGTGAATCATTTAATAGAGGCCTGTTCTCAAGACATATCTAAAATAACTCATAAAGTGAAATAGCTATTGACAATATTTCCTGTCAAGTAGTCCTTTGGTCTTAAATCTAGTCATTCATTCAACTAACATTTTTTTACTGCCTCTGTGCTTTCCCAGGTTTTGAGGACATTTATGCATTCAACAAATATTTGTTGCACATCTATTTAGCACCATTTCAGGTGCTAAGTATGTAATCACAATTTTTTAAAAAAATAATCACTTTTTTAAATGACTTTTTTAGAGGATTATGTGTTACGACGGAAAACACTGAGAGTTAGAAGAAGAAACAGTTCCTACACAGATAGGATAGTCAGAAAAGGTCAAGGGGAAAGGTCTCCAGAGGTAATATGTGAAATGAAGTTTGAAAAATGAGAATGACCTAGACATGGGAAGAACAATATATATTCTCCACTAGAAAGAATAGCTTGGATGAGGGACCCAATGCAGAAAGTCTCAGTATATTAGAATCAGTAAAGGAGACCATCACTTCTAGAGCGTAACCAGAGAGCAGGGGAGGAGTGACCTGAGGCTAGCTGGGAGAGCAAGAAACTCACCACTCACGGACTTACAAGGCCACAGGGAAGAGCTTGAATTTATCCCCCAAGCAGTGGATACCTCCTGAGGCAGAGCCTCTCCGGAATGAGTTATTGAGATACAATTTTTTTTTAAAACCTTCCTAGATTTGGAGACTATCAACTGTAATCCAATGTATCAAGCAGTAGTTCTTAACAATGTCAAAAGATAATCCCTTTTCCCAGAAGCTAATGAAACAAGCACCTTCCTAAAAGCCAATGTTAACTTGGGTTACTCTGGTTCTCAGGTAAGGTACATGATTCTGGAAACAAATACATGTAACATTCGTAAATTCTAGGTATTAAGACTCATGACTAAGAGCAACATGCTTTAAACTTACCATAAAAGTACTGTAGTTGACATTTTTAATTGGGGCTTCTCATTAGTGAAGTTTTCCCCAAACAAATATCTTGCATGTCTTAAAAGAATAATATACAGATCATTCCTTCTTGGAGATTTATGTTTAACCAGGTGTAAGATGAAATTAGGCTTTCAACGAATTCTTAATACACTTACATGTAGAATTTTTTACTTAACGTTGAGAGTGAGCTTTTATAAATGCATTCAATATTTCGGTTTTCTTTAAAAAGTCTTTCAATATGGGACATCTATACTAATCTTTATATACTGAAATGTCTTTTAAGTGTTCAGTTTGGTAAAACTAACTTAAAACCAGATAGTCATAATTGTCACTTTATATAAGATCTTATCTATTTTATGTACCTATCAATGCATTATATTTAAAGGTTTTACTGGGGTAACAGAATGTAAGGGATATTAGATCACAAAGTGAGTTTCAAGACAGACTTCCTTGTAGCAAGTTCAATGTAGGTGACACACAGAAACTATAAAAGGCTCAGATAAGGCCAAGGATTGCTTTGGGGAGCATTATACCTGCCTCCCCCCATCAATTTTAGTGATGGGGTTTCAGACCCCTTGGAGAGTGAAGTTGGGAGACAGAATGGAAATACTCCTGCCTGCACAACATAAGTAACACACAGTGCTGAGCTAGCTGCTTTGACATCAGATCAAAGGAGAACTTCCTGCAATGTTGACATCTACTTGAATTTCCAGAGTTTGTTGGTGCAAAGAATGTGTGAATGAGTATGCCTGTGGACCAATGCAGTTCAGTTCTATCCATGCAGAGAAACTGCCCAAGGAAGAACCTGGAAGGATGATGGCTTCCATGAGGGAGTTCAAGTGGAATAGATCCTTCAAAATGAGAACTGAGGATTGCACAGCTATGAGAGGAAAATCTATTACCCAATGCACAGGAAGTAGAGTAGAAAGTTCCCAATAGGGATCTCTGATGTGCATCCAAAAGTGCCCTAAGAGCTTTAGACAACTACCCACCCTAGACAATGGGAAGCCCACTTAAGACAAGAACAGTAAAATGAGTATCTCTTGGTACCCTTGCTGATCTCTACTATTGCTTTGATACTATGTAGTGAAAACTACCCTTAAGAAGATGCTAGAGAAGGAATGCAAGCCTGAGGTGGGAAGGTGTAAAAGTTTTCCCTTCTGTTTCCTGGGCCATGGATACCCTATCTGCAGCAGATGCCCTCTGGGCAAAAGGGAAGATGAATTTAGAGGGATAAACAGTAGCCAGTTAATGTAAGGCTGGGCCATTTTTAAAAATTAGACTATATTTTAGAGCAGTTTTAAGTTCACGGTAAAATTAAGTGGAAGGTACAGAGATTTCCCATATACCCCTGTGCCCCCACATGCATAACTTCCCTCATTATCAACATTACTCATCAGAGTGGTACTTTTCTTATAACTGATGGACCTACCCTGACACATAAACCAAAGTCATTAGGGTTTACTGTTCCTGTTGAGCATTCTATGGCTTTGGACAAATATATAATGACAGATACCCACCATTATAGTACCATACAGAATAGTTTTACTGTCCTAAAAATCTTCTGTGCTCCACCTATTCATCCCCCCTCCTCCCTAATCCCCAGAAACCATTGATCTTTTTACTGTCTCTATAGTTCTATCTTCTCCAGAATGTCCTACAGTGGTTGGAATCATACAGTATGCAGCCTTTTCAGATTAGCTTCTTTCACTTAGTAATATATATTTCCTCCATGTCTTTTCATGACTCAATAGCTCATTTCTTTACAGCATTGAATAATCTTCCATTGTGTGGGTGTATTGGGGGCCTTTGCTGTTTTTAAAGAAAGTTGATCTGTGTGCAATGGAAAGATCTTGTAAAGTTTTAAGAGGAGTGACGATGAGATTTGTGACTTAAAAATACAAATCTGGCTTCTTTATGGGGAAGAGGTTAGAGAAGGATAAGGATGAAGGCCAAGAGAACAGTTGGGGTGCTATTACAATAGTTCTTGTGGGAGGGAAGAGAGCCATACTCTGGGGTGATAGCAGTTGAGATGAACAGAATGAGATGGTTTAAAAATATACGGATGAGGTAAAAGCACTTGTTGATGAATCAGATTTTGAGGATTATAGAAAGAGAGGTCAAGTATGAATTGTGGATTTTTGGCTTGAGTAATTGGGTGGATGAGGGTATTTAACACGGGCGGGTGGTGAACTAAGGCTGAAGTCCTACTGGAGTGGATTGATGCCAGGCCAAAAACTCAGCACCTCAGAAATGCTCTATTAGAGGTTTATAAAAGTCCTCACCAAACATAAATCTCATTTCCTTTTCCTTGCAGATTGTTGGCCACTCCTCGTAGGCTCCAGGGATATGAATAATGCCCTTAATAATGTCAAAGAATTTCCATCAATCCTTAATTGTCCACTAATCTGTTCCACTGTCCAAACCATCTCCTTGATAGTGTTCCCAGCCACGACTAAACTTGACATTTTACATCCGGCAATACTTTCTCAGTGTATTCGTTTGTTGAATTTTTCTTTTGCTTTCTTTCTTTTTTTGTTTTTACTTCTTTTTTTTTTTTTTTTTTTTTGGTCAGACTTCTATTATTTGCAAACATTTACATTAGTCAAAATGTCAAAAGTATTTGCTGGACCTCTAGATAAATAGCATAAAAGGAGTCATGATAAGAGTGCTAGGTCATTTCTGGCAGGTTGTCTTCATAATCACTGGCTAACAGTGTAGAGGACAGTCCATCATATTAGCTCTCATTGGCTAAAAGATTAAAATAACACTCAAGGCATATAAATAATAGTTTATAATATTTTTCTTTCTATATATTTTTGATAAAAATGATTGAGAGACTAATAGCATTAAAATCAATGAGCAGTAACAATGTTAATTTCTCAGTTTTGATAATTGTATTATAATTATATAAGACAGTAACATTAGGGGAATTGGGGCCAAGGATGTATGGACACTCTGTGTACTATCTTGTAACATTTCTGTGGGCCCAAAACTATCTCCAAATACCAAGTTAAAAAGTAAACCACCTCTGCAAAGGCAGAGTTAAAAGGGAAGTACATTTCCAAGATATCTGAAAGAGACAGGTATTCAAATATCAGCACTAAGGTGATGTAATTCAGGGTTATGCTTTTACTTATTCTTGATTAAATGCATGAGTTCACTTACATTTGCAAATCAAATCTGATTAAATTATATGAAATAAGATAAAACAGGAATATATGAATAAATATATGACTATATAAAATACCTCGGAGCTTAATGAATAAACAAGAATTAATATTATCTTAAAGAGTTGTAAAGGAGTTAAGAATCCACCATAAATCTAAATTCACACTTGTTTACATTCTAGACCTGCTTGCCTTTGTTCTTAAGAAAAAAATATTTTATAAATTCCCTTGTTTCTAAGCCATGTCTTTTAGCTTTACCTAATCTATTCATCACACCATTTATTTATTTACTCAGGTGCAAAATGTCAGAGTCCTCTTTCACTCTTCCTTCTTCATTTTGGCTTCCATTGAGTTTCTAAGTCATGCCAAATCTTTGTCTTCATTATCTTCTTCTTCTTCTTTTTTTTTTTTTTTTTTTTGAGAGAGAGAAAGCTGGGGCCGGGGTGGGGAGGGAGGAGGGGCAGAGGGCGATGGAGAGAGAATCTTAAGTGGACTCCAAGGCCAATACAGAGCCAGATGTGGGGTTCTATCTCATGACCCTGAGATCATGATCTGGGCCAAAATCAAGAGAAAGATGCTTAACTCCTGAGCCACCCAGGCACCCCCATTATCTTCACTTTTACCTTACGTTAAGTCCTTATTGCTTCCCTGGGGTACTACATTAAAATACCCTCCTAAATACCATCCTTATTTTCCCCGACTCAGATGGTCCATTCTATATATATAAGATAAATCATTCACTATAATTTATAGACCTGGTCATGTTCAAAAGCCTTCAAAGGAAATACATTACTTTAAAAAAGAAAGGAAAACAGAACCAGAAAACTCTGAAATCTAGTGTATACATCATGACTCCTTTGAGTCTTATAAACGTCAACTCACCCCCTTCTTTCCATGTATGTTCCCTGCCCTCCTGCCAAAGGGGATTGCTTGCCGTTCCTTTAAGGGGCTCACACTTTTCCATCCCTGCCTTTGTTTATGTTGTTTCCCTCCAGCTGAAATGTTTGTTCTCTCAGTCATTTAAACCACCAGCCTTAATGCAGCCACCAGAGAAGTGGGTGCCCAGAAAAGAACAGTAGAATAAAGAGAACACTGAAGGCATTCTCTAAGAAGCAAGGATTACTCAAATTCAGGTCCCGATCAACTCCTCCCTTTCCTACCCTAACCTTCTCACCGCAACAAACTCATCTACATACTTTTTAGCCTTAAAATCATGACAAGCATGCTACTTGGGTCATAGTGCCTTTTTAGAGTTTGAATTAATAATCAGTGATCCCCAATTAAATATGACACAATTATTGTTGTAGAAACCATATGTCTCCTTTATTCTGCATACTGTTCGAATTTCCAACTGAAGGAAAGCATGACTGAGCTGGAACCATGACCTATTCAGCTCACTCTATTCAGAATTCTATTCTCTCACCATATTTATTATCTAATATTTACAGAACCCCTGCATGTGTTTGTTTGAGTGGTGCCCTGTAAGAGGGACACAGGGAGAACAGTGAAGCTGAAATCTAGCCCATGCTCTGCTTACCAAACCATAAGTATGACTCCAATTACACTTGCAAGTATGCATGTGTCATCTGCACAGAGGAAAGAGCATCTTTTTATAATTCACAGAAAGTGCAAGGGGGGGAATTAATCTAGTCAATAAACTTTAATATATTATAGAGGACTTTTCAATACTGAAATCCTTGGTGTGTTTTTTTAAATCCAATTTTGTTGATAGGAGAACAATTTTCATCTAAGTGTATTCCAACATAGAAGCAGTAAAGACTTCTATGAATTAAACATACACACTCAACCTAGAAATAATAAAAAGATACATTAGGTCATTGGATCGATTTCTTTTCCAATGTAAGATTGCTCTCTCTTGTGTATTTTTCATTGCTTTGTCCCATATGAGTTTAAACTATTTAAACTATGGTTCTTACTCTATTTCCCAACAGTGTATATTCAAGAATCTAATAAAAGTCCATGATAATAAATTGAAGGGTGGGCATTTTCACTTTATACTTTTTCAGTGAAGTAAACTGGCCTAGAATTTGGGGCACTTTTTATTACTCTTATGTTTATTATTATTATTAATCAGTAATTATCTACTGGCCAACTCTTATACTCATCATGCTCTTTATCTCTAATCCTCTCTACAAAGTAGCCTAATGGGTAGCATGATTCTCATTTTTCACAAAAGAAGATTCATGTGTTTAGTGATTTGCCCAAGTCCAGATGGTAAGCATGTGTTCAAACTTAGACTTAAATATAGTCTTCCTGGCTACAGAAGATCTTCTCACTCCTTTAGATGAAATCTTGCAAACTATGTTCTACTTTCTTTAATAAATTTATTCAACGAATCCTACAGAATACTCCTTATGTGCCCTGCATTTTCCTAGATGCTAGAGATGAGCAAGAGGGGTAATATTTGCTCTCAAGGGACTTACATTGGGGAAAGAGACAATAAACAGATAAATATATAAGATCAGGTATCAGCAAGTACTATGATGAAACAAATCAGCGTAAGGAAATAGAGACGAATAAGTTGGAAGTAGTGGTTGGAAGGTCAGAGGAAGTCTTTCTGAGGAAGTGATATTTTAGTAATGGCCTAAATGTAGTAAGAAGAAAGTCACATGAAGGTTGAGTGGAAGAGTGTCCCAGCTAAAAGAATCATGGCATTTTAGAGAAACTTCCTGAAGGCCATCATCACTCGGACAGGATGCATAAGTGGAAGAGTGGAAGGAGATCGAGTTAGAATGTAGGTAGATCTTATAATGCAGGCTCAAGTAGGTAAGGGTAAGGAGTTGGGCTTTTTTTTTTTCCTGATAAGAAACCACGGAAGAGCTCTATCAAATTTACATTTTTGAAGAATCACCTTGACAGTTGTGTAGAAAATTAACTCAAGGGAGAGAAGAATGGAAACAGAAATATCAGTTAGAAGCTATTGCAACAGCCTTCACAAGGGATGACAGTGGCTCATGGAAGAGAGGCAGCCCTAGAGGTAGGGAGAAGTGGTTATATTGGAACCGAGTTGAAAATCGAGTTGGCAGGTCTTGCTGATGGAAAGGATGTGGGTGTCAGAAAAAGAGAGAAATCCAAGATCACACCTACATTTTACACTTGAGACACTCAGGGGATGTTGGTGCCATTTACTGAGACAGGGAAAATTGGAAAGGAGGAGGATTTTAGGACTGGATAAGTGGGAAATTAAGAAGTTTGTTTCATACATGTTATTACTTCTTATGACATTTTATACATGTTTCTCTCCCATTTGGGGTCTATAACATTACAAGTACATCAGAAAAGATCTAAAAGGTGTTGGCAGATACCTCCAACAGACTTATGTAAGATGGGAAAACATGTCTCTACTCAACCACAAATATAAAAGTGCCCTACTATTTTATATTATACCTACGTAATTATTCATTGGGACTCATAGTTTGATTTGGATCACCAAGTCAGTGATTAAGTTGAACCAGAGAAGAAATACGCAATGAATATTGATCTACTTTTTGCGCATAGATCATTCCTATGACATCCAGGGGCAATCTTCTCCATCTATTTTCTCTATCTAAAATGTGTGTTTTCCCATGGTCCCGAGACTGGAAACAAAGATAAAGAGTTCTCTGAGATTTTTTGCCTTTCTTGGTTCTTCTGTCTCTCGCTTTCTTTCAGAATCATTCTGAAAACACATTTCTTCCAAAAACCTTCTGCGATTGTTCCATGCCACAAAGAAAAGAGCCTTAATCTCTCCTAAAGTTCTGAAGAGTGTATCATTTGTATCACTTCTGGAGTCCTTAGAACTCACTTACAATTCTAAGCTTTCCTTTTATTTCTAGATGCTTTCTACCTAGTAGGATTGCAAGGTGCTTAAGATAAGAAATTATGTCCTCTGTATCACTCAGGTGAGTACAGGGCTCACTATAAGATGACTCTGATTAGTTTTTGCTGATTTAAAAAGAAAGAAAAAAAGAAAGTCTCCTTTCCCAAAATTCAGAAAGGATACAATATAGCAAAGTTATTTGGTGACTTTCATCATATATTTGTGAAATCATAAACTGCTAACTCTGGAAGTAATATCCAATTCTATACTGCATTTGAATTTTTGCTAGGTAAACAGCTGCTTGTTAAAATCAAAACAGACAAACAGACGATCAGAGGACCACAATGTACGTCTGTGTCTGCTGGTGAAATGCTTTGGTTTGCTGATGACTGGTTTGTTCTCTGGAGTTTTACATTTTTTAGTTATGTTTGTTTATTTTGAACCTTATTAACATTCCTATGATTTATTTTACCTGTCAATGGTGATCATCAACATGAGTAGTAAGAAGGGAGGCCATAACATCACCTGGGAAGGAAGCTTTTCACCAAGTTGAAGACTCCTATCCACTTGATTGGAACTTCAAGTGATAATTATCTGGTGATAGTCATTAGGATTCATGTGCACTATTTTGATTTTATAATCTGTAAGGGACATCCAAACACTAGCAGCATTTACTAAATGGTTTATCATACTGAGAAAAAAATCTTTTGACCAGCCAACAAGTACACATGTCCATATATCCTTGGTAAGGTTGCTTTTTTCTACTGGCTAGTCTTTTACAAACTTGAATTTGTGGCAATGAAGTTTCAAGGACTTTATCACCTTTGAGTAAAATGATTAAATAAGTTTTCTGGCCAAACACAGCAGAGCCCTGGAACACTTAGACTCAACGGAGGTACAGATCCTTTTTTGAGATTCAATATAAAATAGTGAGCTTTCGTCTTTATGAACCTGTTTTACTGGAAAAAAACATGAAAGATTTACCATGAAAGGAAATGAGGCAAGAAGTGTATGTCTATATTCTTAAGACTTTTCCAATTACACATAGAAACACCAGAATTATTTTTCTCAAGCCACAAGTTGAAAGTAGAATAGCCCCATTTCTATTTTACATCTATTCCCATTGATCAACATGGCTAGATAATTCCACCTCCCTTTCCCACAGTTTTGATTCAATCTGTTGTAAGTCCATCTTTTAGAATGCTTGCTGTGCCCAGTGGTCAGAAACAAATTTGGTTCAATACTAAACTGAGTAATTCAAGTGGACAGCCAAATAGCTGATATTATACTCATCAGTGACTGAAAACAAAACAAAACAAAAAACCCCCACAGGGATAAATTGGATTTGGTGAGAGAGATGATAAAAGACCTTGGTGAAAATATAGTGAGCAGATTTGTCAACATGGAGAATTTCTATTTCCCTTCTTGAGTATGTTTTTAGAGGTATGATTTTGTGATACATCTTATGCTTTTGGCATAGTATCTCCTAAACTTCTACTACCACAATGGCTTGTCAAATTCCCATGTGTAGCAGACCATCAGGAATCTCCAAAAGAATCTTACTTAGCAAATGAGCTTCCATCTTTTAATATAAAAGTCATGAGAATATTAATGCTAATACTAATCACCTAGAAATGGTCTAAGGAGAAACCAAAAAATAGAGTCCTGATTCTTTCCTCTAGAGCAACAGAATCTTGATGAAGAGAGAATTATCAAGATGTAGTTCTAAAACATTCAAACTCCTCTTCATGATGAGAAGAATGTGTAATTAGCCCATCTGTGTTTGGGAAGATGAAGGTTAACTCATCTTGTGTTAGAAATATCTTCAAATATGACATGCAAATTCATGGCAATTTCAACACTGATTCACCTCCTCCTGTGTGCCAGGCACCAGGGACAGAAATATGATGAATAAGACAAGAAACTGCAAATTCCAAGACAAGATGATAGAGTTGCTCCTTTAATAAGGCATCTTGATTTTTCCATAACACGAAGATACTTCCTAAACTTTCTCTTTGATTTGAGAAATTAGAACCTTTGTGGACCTCAGGTTCATGCCAAGTCTAAAACCTAACTTTATGATTCCAAAGAGTTGCTAACATAATTAGAGAAGAGGAGATGAGTAAAGGATGAAAAATAAAAAAAGAGTGGGAGAGACAGACAGAGAATGAGCCAACATAGAGAACGGATTTAACTGAAACAGAGTTTCAGTTGTCAAATATCAATTTGAAGTTGTCCTAGGTTGATCCTTCACAAAAATACTATGAAGACTTTTAAGTTGGAAAAGAACAATCTATTTGAGCTATATGGTAATGGACTGCTGAAGAAACATTCAAAACCATGTTTAGGTCAGAAAGCCATGCTGAAAGGATATTGTTTCTTTTAGGACCACAAAGAACAAGATAGAGATGGAGAGACCAAGAGAGATAGATACTAATCAGAATGCTGCAAACCTAAGAGAGACATGAAGTGGTTATAAAAAATAATATTAATTTTGTATATAGTTTTCCAAATTTGAAGTTGTTCATATGCTGCACTCAACAAAATGCCTAGAGGCTAATTCAATGATAAATGTACAGCAGATATTTAAAACTGTGATTGTAAAGACAATTGCTATTCCATAAACTGTAATGTTAAATGTGAATGTCACAGAGAAGGAACTACGAGGGATTTGGGATGACTTCATCCTTTAAATCCTTTCGGTGAACATAAAATAAGAATGGAGAGGATACAGCCACATTCTGTTTCCTGAGGACACCCCTAGTACTGAGTCAGCAAACATACTTTGATCATCTACAATTGTTTTTTACTTCCCAATGCTTATATTCTAATGAAAAGAGAGCCTGTAAAGAGAAGACAAACAACACTAAGGACTTCAATGTAGCTGAAGGCAGTGAAAAATTTTTAAACAGAAGAAAATGTCATTGGCAACTGGCACTTAACTATCTTGTAAGTTGCAACAAAAGCATTTTTTTTAAGAATTTAAGAGGAGGCAATATTTCCACGAGTATTAAGTTATGTGTTCTCCTAGAACTGAGCATGGAAAGTTATAATGTTTAAGGTAAGATCCCAGTCTTGGGTCTTGGTTTCTGTAGATTATAATTATTTGTAATTTTTTTTAAGTCTACCTTCTGAAATATTTTAAATTCTATCAGTCAGTCATGGAACATGGAGCCTCTTAGAAACTTGTTTTTCAATAGTACCTCCTTTGACTTAAGAGAGTAGAAAAGCACTCCCCCCCCAGGTTAGACCCAAAGTGGCTTCCAGGGTAATTGAGAATGACCAAATACATCATGGCCATTTCTACCTTTCTGGGAGAAAAAAAATGAACATTACCCTAGGACATCAAGGAGTAGTGGCCACACCTTCTATGAAATGAGTTGAATGACTTGTATTAATCCCCCCTACAAATACAGAAATACTTATATTCCCCTGCAATGCTGATTGGGTGCCGAATGATTATATAAGGCTGGACGAATCTATCTCATTTTATCTTCAACCAAAGTTGCTGGTAGTTTTTTAGGAAGGATGTGTTAAGCAGCCTTACCACACGCTAAGTAGGTCATTGGAAAGAACATCATGCCCAAAATGTAGGACAAAACTTCTCTTTCACCAGAAAGACCCTAATTATTAATTATAGGTTTTTTTTTGTTTTGTTTTGTTTTTTTTAAAGATTTTTTTAATTTATTTATTCGACAGATAGAGACAGCCAGCGAGAGAGGGAACACAAGCAGGGGGAGTGGGAGAGGAAGAAGCAGACTCATAGCGGAAGAGCCCGATGTGGGGCTCGATCCCACAACGCCGGGATCATGCCCTGAGCCGAAGGCAGACGCCTAACCGCTGTGCCACCCAGGCGCCCCAATTATGTTTTAATCACGGGAAAAAAATCTTTTACTTACTACCTATTCTTAATAGATATAGTTCCCTTAAATAGACGCCAACTATACCTTGATGTATATTTGAGGTAAGCTTTGATTCACAAAGATGATTTTCTTTAAACACTATTTAAAAATGCATGACCATAGAAGGGGAAACATAGCCAAATCCTATCACATATGCATACATTTAACTTTCCACAGTGTCCATAGGGCTTTGCATGTACTAGCAATACAAGATTTTGTGGGCCTTTTTAACTTACTGACTGGGTTACAATGTGAACTTTCAGTTCAGTTCCCAAGTAAATCATTTCCTGGTGCCTTAAATCTTTGTAAAATTAGCAAATGACTGGTGGCTGCTTCTTTTACTGCTACTCCTTAACTTCAGGGTTAAAGCATGATAGTTAAAATACCTTTGATAAGTACAACTTGGATTAAGACCTAATACACAGAGTTCCTTCCACAAATGAAATTTTTGAACAAACTTCTGGTGAACAATTGGAAGAAAATATGACACAGATTGATGAATTAACTTCTGTGAATTAAGAACCTAGAAGAATTTTGACTCACAGTGGGTAGGGCCTAAATGTATTATTCTTCTTTGCTTACATTCCTTTCCTAAATGACTGAGCAAGCTTATCAGAGCAACAAATTACTCATGTCAAAACCATAAAGAGATATTCAGAATGGAACTAAATGTGTTTGGTACTTCCTGTGTGCCAAGTACATAGGACAAGCATAGCATGACCATTTCTTTATACTTAATCTTGTAATTCTGTTTTATTTTTCAGATAAAGAAAGTAAGGTTTAAGCTAGAAGATGTATATATCTTATCCAAGGTCACATACCAAGTACACAGGGGGACCCTAGACATTAACATCTTGGTTTGATATTAAAACTCCTGCTTATATTTTATTCCACACTGTCTTTCAGTTTGCATTAATTATCAGAAGCTATAACCTTGATTAGAAAATCCTGAATGCTCATTTGGAATCTGGTATTGCTTTGGGAGGAACCAAGGGAGTTTGCTTAGCATAACCTGCTTTAATGATATCGGTTTGCATGAATCATTTCTTTAAAAAAATAGAACACTTTGCTTATATGAGTTGTTAGTTTTCCAGCTTCTCACATCCATGGATTACTGTCACGGTCATTATAACAGTAGCAACAAATATAGAGGGAGTGATGTAGTTAAGGGAAAGCATGTCACCAAGAGTAAGATAAGAATTTATACAGTCCTAAAGTGTGATATTTTACTCATGATGGCATAGTTCTTTGTAGCATAAACAATAATGAGAATGATTTATTTACCAACTAAAAAAACCAACTTATATACTATTTTCATCTTGCCAGCTTTAAAATCTACTTGCAAAAAAGCCAACCTAGAATTGCAAGCCCCCCCAAAAAAATGAGAAGAGAAATTTTCATTTTCTCAAACTTCAAACATGGCACAAATTAACAAAAGTCTTTTTCCATGTGGCTCATTTTTAATTATCTTAGGCTGATAGAATGATTGCTCCTAAGTCTCTGAAAATAATAAATAAGAATAACCCTCCCTTATATTCTAGGAACCCATCCCATACATCAACAGAAGTACTCTGTGTATGAAAAAATAAGTGAAAATATAAACACGGTATGTTTAACATTTTGGAGCATCCTTGGAGAGACATTGATTTGTAATTCAGATCACATAGCATCTTTGATTTCTTCCACTTGCCCATGCCCCCCCCCCAATAAAACACAAAAGCTTTATCTGCAAAGGATGGAGAGCAACCCAGGAATCTGTGCAGAGACTATCCATCACATTTCTGTCTTAATTGAATGACACCAGAATGAGATCGATAAAATGTAACAAGAGACAGCTTTGCATTTCCACACTCACTTATTCCCCCTCTCTATTACTCTCAGCCACCACCGTGACCAGAAAGCCCAAGTACAGAACATGAACCCTGCTGCCAGGCAAGCTGTTAGGATATGAATAAACTTGTCAGAGAAACAACCAAACTTATAAGTGTTAGAAGGGAGCTGGGGAGACAAAAGGTTATTAGAGGAGTACTGAATAGGGTTCTTTAAAAAGGCAATTTCATAGATGCATTCTCAGCCTTAAATAACCTCCTCCAATGCAATGTTTCAGTTAGAGAATCTCTACAGCTCTCCCTCTGTACCCAAGATGTCTTGAGAACGCATGAATGTCTGTGTCTCAAAAACAGATGTGGTGACATCGCAGCTCAAATCTCCAAGTCCTAGAATAAATGCCAGGCAGCTGTGAGGTCCGAATGCACAAGGTTCCTGAGATCGCCAATGCATTATTGATAACCTCATCACTCCGCTAAAAGCAAAGGCTGACATTGTTATAATCTCAACCTTCTCCTGAAGAGCTCTGGCTTTGCCTTGGAATCGATCACAGGAAGAAGTAAACCAAAGAGCAAAACTGTACATGTAAAAATCAAGAAGGTTAAGAAGCGCCTGCTACATTCACTTCACTCTGAGTGTGTTAACTAAAATCACATGGCCGGCTTTGGTGTTTTGGGACCTTGGACAGGTTACGATATGGCCATATGCTAGGCTATAGGCTGTAATAATTCATTTCATATAATATTCCACATCTTGAACTTGTTAGAAGGAACAGAAGTCTGTATTTGAAGATAAACATGTCTCTAATGTGGTTTCCAAAAAGGCAGATTTGTTTTCTTCATTCTAGTAAATTTTCTTTATAACATTTTGAAAGCTCATTAGATGTAGGTGATGCTCTGTCTTCATGCAGCTTCTTTTTCATTGCATGTGATGCCTAATGAAAGATGCGCCTCCAGAAATCTTCTGTATACTTTTTTATTATTTAAATTATAATGCAAGATTATAACAAATATCAGGGCCTCACTGCTTTGTAATTCTTAAAGTTTTAATTATTTTCAGAAATGATCCTTTGAATAGCATGACAAAATATCAAAGTCCCATCTCATCCCAAGTAGGTTAAAGAGAGAATGATAATGTATATCCAAAGCATGATTTAGAGCTTGAATATATTCCACATTCATACTTGGAGATAAAAGCCTTAAGGAGCCGGTCTTTGTTGTTAAAAAGAAATCAGCACAATTTCTTAGTTGGAAGATGGCTAAGTAATCCTCAAAATAATCATTAGTTGCAGGTTACTCCTGAATTCTGAGCAAACGAGCTTGCAGTGAAATCATTATTTGCAAATGAAAACAATGGGTCATATGGAACAAAGGGCAAAACATACACAATTTCATTGCACCTGCAGGTGCAGGCCACCTCAGGCAGGAGCGGACGGCTGCCTGACCAGGTGAGAGACAGGGCATCAGCAGTGAATCTCTTCACCCACTTTGTACTTGTTGAGGCTTGTATTGGATGTCCTGTAAAATTCCCCCAACTTACAGACTGCGATAGTACCCAACAGAGAATCAGGCCCCAGAAAATGTGGATCTAATAGGAAGAATAGTACACGTCTTTATACATGTATATATATATACATGTATATATATATATGTATGCATATATGTGTATGCATATATTGGGAAAAATAAAAAAATGTTACTTGGTATATCCTAAAACAATTAAAACTTAAAGCACCTCAAGGCTTGTTACACCATTTCATTATGGCTCAAGCTTCTCAGTGGAGTCACTGCCCATTTTCCCAAGTGCTGCCGGAGCCTAACCTGTAGCAAGAGACAAGTTTCATGGAATGTGGAACTTACTTGAACAACATCAACTTAAACTATGTTGGAATAAACATGTTCTACCCCTGATCATTTTTTATTTCACTTATTGCTGTTTGCTTTAGTCTGTGGGCAGTACATTTGGCAATAAGAGAGTGAGGCTACTTCTGCTGTGAGCAAGCCCATCACTGGGGGGGGGGGGGAGGGAAAAAAAAAAAAAACCCAACACTAAAATATAACAAACACACGGGGGTTTGGGAGCACCTGAGTGGGAGCTGGTCATCCTGATAAGTATGCACTTCCCAATGGGGAAGTGACTAACCCCACATATGCCATATAGGTCAGAGGCTAGGAGCTGAATGTATGTAGTGTGAGTTCACACAAAGAACATCGTTAATGCTGTGGGGTGCTTCTTGTCGTTGGTGTTATTGCATGTGTGTTGTTTTTAATTTTTAAAACGAGGCTATGGCTAATTAGGGGTATTGGCACAGCTTGGACTGACGAAGAAAACGATTACAATTATAAAAGACTTCTGGGGCCAGAGCAGTCAAAGATGCCGACTGCTACCCGTGCTAACCCCAGCGGTGTCTGTATGGTTGTCAAGTATGATTATGCTAGAAGCAGCCTGGATTTATTAGGTTTTTTTTTTTTTTTCTATAGGATTCAAATGCCCATGGACATGGCTCACAGTCTTACCACACTCCTAGTTCCTCTCTTGTGTTTTCCCTGAACAGTCACAATACTCAAGAAAGAAAAACCCCATCCTCTTGTACTCTCCAGAGGCTGTGATAAGGCAAGATGAATAAAAGAGAAATTATCTTCCCTAAGTAATTTTTATAATACTTCATCGTTCTTTAAACTTTAAATCAGTCTCAAAAGTGTTTATTTTTCACCTTCTATAAATGTGAAACGGGTAAGAACAAGAGAATATATCAGATCTCCACCAATAAAGTGAGAAAGGAACAAACAGATTTTTACTCTGGAGAATTTATTTTGGGGGACACACAAAAGAAAAAGAAAGAGAACCTTTGTTTAATCCTGTGGTGTAACCTATTGAAATGCGGCATCTAAACATAGTTTATGTTTGAGCTTACTCCCCTCCCCACCATGAGTATTCTTCCTTTAGGACATGTGCATTGATTACATCACATTACAAAAGAGCCTGAATGGGTATTCAAATAGCTGCTGTAATCAAAAGATTCTTTTTTCAAGGCAACAACCATAGATTTTTATAGTTTTTGCACTTAGCTATGGACATCCTAAAATGATAGAAGGATTCTCATTTGTGTTTTCCCCCACTGGAAGCTATTGAATTGTCCTCGTTTTGTACAGTGCAGAACAATCCTGCAATAATAAAACATTTCAACTTTGTACAAAAGGTGAAGCTTTCCATTTGAAGTTTTTCTTTAACAGAAAAAAAAATAGAGAAAATGGGCTGACAGCTTTAGAAAATTTAAACAATTCCCCTTGCCAAGATACGTATTTCATGAGTTTTCTCTAATTTCAGATTTGGTGCATATGTGTCGTGTTAACAATGAACGCTTTCAATTTCAACATTCAGTCTCTTCTCTCCCTGCTCAAACCAATCTTCACCTTTTAATAGGCAATTATTTTTCTAATCGTTTCTTAAAAACTTTCTTGGGGATTGTGAGACATGAACTCTGAGTTACACATTATGGATGCATTTAAAATAAACTGAGTGCGTTGTAAACTGTAAAATGTACTTGGTTGGTAAAAGTATCTTAGAATAAGGAAAAGAAGCAAGGAGGCTATACTTCAAAGTATTGAAAAACTTCTGTAACTTGCAAATTCATAAAAATCACAGGGGAATCAGTTGAGAAGAATTCTTTTCAGAAAAAAAAATGAGCAAAGTAGTATTGGCTGTGATTGTATTAATGGGATATGTAGTCTTTACACTGTTTTCCCCCCATCACCATTAAACCTCTCTTCACAAAATAGAACACTCTCCCATTTTCTGACTTTGTAACCTGTTACCTACATGGCACATACTTTTCTGTGTTGCAAAAAAACAAAAAAACAAAAACAAAAACAAAAAACCTAAAAAACAAAAAACAAAAAACCCATAAAACCAAGCTTTTATCATCTCGACTGTTCATGTATATACTTTCATTTGAAAGATAGTGCCTCAGAAAACATTCTCATCTGGCAAAACAAAACAGAAGAAAAACTAGAGAATAAATAGTATGCTCTATCTTATGAGAATCAATTTAAATATCAGGCATGGAAAAAAAGACAATACCATCCAGCCTTGTGATACCTTACAAAAGCGCTTATAGCAATGCTGGTTTCAATGTTGCAAACACGAACAGAATGATGAAAATTCATGTGGCTAAGCAGTTGAAATATGTAAAGGTGATATTTGTAAAGATGATTCCAACAGCGTTCAATTCAAATCAGAAAAATCAGTTAATGTTTCATGACCCAACTGAACAAACCTATAATAAGAGCTTCCGTCAATGTTTTAAAATTAATTTACGACAGGCTGTTTAAAACACTTGCTTAATTATTAATAGAAACATTTTATCTCATAGATTTTTTTAAAAGTTGCACTTGATAGTTATCTACCACTGATTCAACATAGAAGGCAAAATACAGAAAGTGGCTGAGCCAATACTGCAAAGATCCTAATTAGTATCATGCTATAGAAAAACAATGAAGTGATTTTGTCACCAATTACTGACAATTAGCCTAAGTACAACGTTAATTTCATGGAAATAAAACCACTATAAAATGAAAGGAACAAAACCTATCATAATTAATGGCATTTGCCTGCATTACTCTACTGGTTATTTAATTCACAAGCCATAAAAGTTTTGAAACAACTTGAACAGCTAAACACGTATGCAAAAATCAAGTCTGTGTATCTGGATTTTCTGATTTTTAAGCATCTGTGGAAACATGTAATTTAGCAACAGAATTATGCATATCGAATTTTTATCCCCTAAACCCAAATATATTATACTTCCAGCCTGTGTATTTGTTGAACAATAAAATCTAGTATATTAAGTTGCAGAGAAATATCTTGTGATAGCTTGCCATTATCCTGCTGTAATGTGTCTAGATATAGTGAACTGCCAATAATTGTCGAAATGTTACAATGTTAAAAGTTCTTCCTCTCCCTTGCACTTTTGACTCTCTCAAACTTTTGTCTCCACTTGCTTCTTTTTTTAAGGAAGCGCTGTTGTTTGTGCTCCTGAGCATGGGAATGTCGGGGCTTGTGCCCCCATGTCAGTTTCATCTTCTGCATTAACTCTGGGACAAGTTTCTGAGCTGCACTATCAGGCTTCCCCCAGTCAAATTAAGCTTGAAAATGTTGTTTTGGCTTCTCCTAAAGCTGAAAAAAGATTCATGTTGCAAGGTACCCACCAATCAACAATGTAAAAGCAATTCAAGCCCAGTGACATCTAGAGCTAAACTTCAAAAAAAAAAAAAAAAAAAAAAAAAGCACCCTTGCGAATATTTTTCTAGTTTCAACAAGTTCCAAAAACAAAACTTGAAAACCTAACAAAACATCACTATAAACTATTGCTTAATAAATAGCCACATAGATTTTATAACTTTAGGTATACAAATAAACATTGTAGAGGTTTTTGGCCACGCAGAGATAAGATCCTCTCTGGGGAGACCACTAGAAACTGCTTGGTCTTTTGTGCAGACTCCTGGAATGTGCTTGCTTTTCATTTCTTTCTTTGTGTCTGGCACACTGGCCTCACAGGCAGTGTCTTAAGCCATGCAGGGTCAGGGCAAACAGAGAACTGCATTCATGGACAGATCAAGTTTATGTGAGAATGTGCTCCTCCACTGCCCTCAATCTCCATATGAATTGTTAATAAAATCTCAGCCTGAAAGCTCATCACCCCAACAGTGGGGAAGTCATGCAGAGAATCCTCTAGTTCAGAAACACAAGATTTCTTTATCTTTTTCATCCTTCGCCAACATTCGTGGGAATTCTGCCATGTAACCTCCTCCTGAACCAACCACCCCCCAACACGCACACTCCACCTCTCTCTCTACTGCTCTCTTGGTCGCACCTGATCATCGGGGAAGGCGGGGAGCTAAAAGACAAAAGAAACACTCTGACACACACAGCAAAGCTACCACAACATCAACTTTGCCTCTGCAGTAATTTGCTGCTATAAAAACCTTCAGGCAAAAGGAAATATCAATGCTTAATTTTTTCCAGTTAGTGTCAAATAGCTGGAAAGACTTTCCCATAGCTTAATGACACCACATGAACTAGAGAGCCACAGATATAATAAAAGGTCACATATAAAGTGAAGAACAGAGTCATACCCTAATTAACTGGATATCTCCATGCAAATACTGGACAGGAACAATACTCGATGTATGTTGCAGGCAATCTTGCGTGCATCTTCTAACCTTGCTACAGGCTAGCTGGGCCTCTTGTTTCCTCTGCTTTTGCTCCTTGCAAACTGTTTTAATATCGAACGCTTTTCAGAGGGATGGGCTGATGAACGAAAACATGAATTTCCTGCTTGCCCTTTAAGGTGGGTTAAAGGGGGTGCTAGCAATCAATTACGGAACAAAAGAACAAAAAAAAAAAATGACTTATGAACCTAAGGAGTGAATGTGTTACATTCTTTGCAGTCTGTTTTTTTTTTATAACTGTTTCATTTTTATTCACCCTTATCATGAAGAGTAAACAATATCTATTTCATTAAAAAAAAAAAAAGAAAAGAAACAAGTTTACCCAGCAGTACCTCCTGAAGAAAATGTTTTCTCCTCAAAAAGGCTTCAACTTCCGCTTCAACTTGATAATGATTTTACAAAGAATAAAAAGTTTGAAATTTCATCTGAATTTGTGCTTTAGATTTTCAAATTGCTTTAACACAGGGCCATTTCAGAATAAAAACTGATATCTTCTCTTTTAATTGACATTTTAGCCCTTTTAAATCTTTGTTTCCTCATTTTAGTTTGGTCAACAAAGCAACCATAACTCCTAAACTCTTTGCACATAAATTGATCCAAGGTATTTTCATTAAACTTTTCTTTCCTGTAACTGCACATCAAAAAAGTTGAATATCATTTAAAAACAAATATTTCTTAAGTATACATAAATAAATCTAAATTTCTATTACCATATATCTAGAAATGCCATATTTGAGAAGGTAAAAATACACACACACACACATATACACACACACACACACACACACACAAATATCAAGTTTTTTAAAAACAACAAAGTAAAAGAAACACAAAATGACTCCTTAACCACTCATATAGTAATGTCATATAAATGTATTGACTGACTCACTTTATCTAAAACAAAGTCAGTATTATAAATAGCACATTCCTCTGCTCTATATCCATAACTATCACTTTAGTATGTGAAATATAGGAATCAAGGGTTCAAAGAATTCACTTACATAAAATTTAAGTCACAGAAGTTTGATAAATTTGATAAATACCCCAATGCTTCATGGAATTCAGTTTAAGTATTATGTCTGAGAAACTCATTAAAGTACTAACTTAAACAACAAATGCAAAATAAAGCTCAATATTATCCTTCAACACCGATATAAATTATAATTAATATATATTAAACTGTCTCTAGAAGCATCGAAATTCCAACTGTTCTTCACAATATACCTAAACTAAACTAGTCTTTAAATACATAAAAGTCAGTAATTCAATGAATGTTAAAGACTTGCACAGTTATACGAATATGTGAAAAGTGTTTTTTTAGAAAATGGAGAATGATCTGAAACATTTAATGTTCTTTTACATAATAGTTACTCAATAAGCTAATTTTATAGTCATGAGTTTAATATTTAAGTAGGGCTACATGAAACTGAATAATTTTTATTCATAGACTGTTTTTGTATCAACTATACTCAAATTAAAAAAAAAGACCGTGTTACTGAATTGTATCATCTCAAAATTTTAACGTGTTGATTTGCTTCCATTAATTTGCAGAAGAACAGCAATATTTTAGTGCAGAATTTATATTACCAAACCTCAATTTCTATTGTGAGGGTTACTTTCTGAGAAGCAGGAATTAATAGTTTGGTAAATCCCCTTGAAGAGTTTGCTTTTCAAAATATTGTGTTCAAAATATTAGTGTAGTCCTAGAGTAGGGCTTCTCATTCTTTTTCTATGGCATGTGTCTCATAGATTTCCATGGAGCCCTGCAATTCATAACAGGGTGGAGGAAAAGGCCACGTTGAACCCACAAGTTACTGGTAGGCTTGGAAGGTGGTAACCGATCATGCTTTTGTCTTTGACTAGAAGCTTGTTGAGCCATGGAGACAGGGCTGCTATAAAAACTGTTTCTCAGGAACAGCAACAAGATGAAGTGATTGAGAACTTAGTCTGGACATGTATATTTATATTCAGACTATATATATATATATATATACATGTGTATATATATATATATATATCTCAATGTGGCCATAGGATGGGGTTTATCAAGGCTTTTAGGGAGCCTCCAGATGAACCTAGAGACAAGTGGAGGCTTCCATCTTGTTATGGACTGAATGTCTGTGCCCCTTCAAAAGTCGTATACTGAAGCCCTAACCCCCGGTGTGGCTGTAATCAGAAATGGGGTCTCTGAGGAAGTAATTAAAGTTAAATGAGGTCCGATAAGGGGGCTCCCATCTGATAGAATTAGTGTCCCTATAAGAAGAGACACTAGAGCGCTCATACTGACTCACGCTCAGCACCTCTCCCTCCCCCTCTCCTTCCCTCTCTCTCCCCACATGCAGGGAAGAAAGGCTAAGTGAAGGCATGGAAAGTGAAGTTCTGCAAGCCAGAAAGAGAGTCCTTACTAGCAACTGAATGTATTCTCACCTCGATCATGGACTTAAAGCCTCTGGAACTATGAGAAAATAAATTTATGTTGCTTAGACAACCCAGTCTGAGATATTTTGTTATAGCAGCCTAAGCAGATTAGCATACATATTAAAACCAGCAACAACAATAGCAAATTGGAATAAATAATGAACTACATTCTAAGGCTAGTTCTGCTTTACCTATTATCACCTCCTCTCTTGTCAAGCTATGTGAAGCGGACAAGACTCTGCTTCCCCGCTCCTGTTGTAAGGTGTTAAGCCTTCCACCCACCTGCTGGATGGCAAATGTGTCCTTAACCAGCATTATAGATTATCTACCTAAACTAGAGAGTGCAATGTTTAATTTCTCATAGAGTCATTTTCCTTCAAAACTCCTAAGTGAGAAAAAATCATTATAGCATAATGAGGAGGAGCATGGGTTTGAGAGTAAAGGTCTAGATAGAGATGAGCTTCAGCTTCCTACTTGTTCTCTGACTTTTTATGTCACTTGGCCCGTCCAAGCTCTGGTTTCCTGAGCTGCAAAATGGGAGCAACATCACTCACATCCAAAGATTGTAAATCGTAGGTGCTGCTAGTAACCCAGTGCGAATCTTCATTATGACTATGATCATTATCTCCCTCTAAGGTACCAGAACTAAGGTGCCAGAATGGAAGTTCCACTAAGGTACTCTCAGAAGTCTATATTTGGATTCGCATATTCTTTTCTTTTCTTTTTTTTTTTTTTTACATTTCAGCTTTATAGAGGTATAATTGTACGTAAAATAGTAAGATATTTAAAGTGTCTATGATGGTGATCCGATGCACGTATATATTGTACAAGGCTTCTCTGCATCTAGTTAAGCAGCACATCCAACTTCTACTGTTAGCGAGTTTCAGTGCTACAGTACAGTGCAATCAACTACAGGCTCTAGGTTCTACCTGAGATCCGCAGACCTAATTCATCTTACAGCTGAATGTTCGTACCCTTTTATCAACTTCTTATATCCCCTGCCCTGCTGCCCCTGGCAATCACTTTTCTACTTCTGTTTGTGTGAGTTTGACTTGGGCTTTTTTTAGATTCCACATAAAAATGATACCGTGCAGTATTTGTCTTTCTCTGTCTGGCTTCTCTCACTTTGCATAATGCCCTCTTCTGTTTCATCCATGTTGTCAAAAATGGCAGGATTTCCTTTTTTCATGGCTGAGTAATATTCCATTGTCTCGGGGCGCCTGGGTGGCACAGCGGTTAAGCGTCTGCCTTCGGCTCAGGGCGTGATCCCGGCATTCTGGGATCGAGCCCCACATCAGGCTCCTCCGCTACGAGCCTGCTTCTTCCTCTCCCACTCCCCCTGCTTGTGTTCCCTCTCTTGCTGGCTGTCTCTATCTCTGTCAAATAAATAAATAAAATCTTTAAAAAAAATATTCCATTGTCTGTATGTACCACATCTTCTTTATCTATTCATGCATAGATGAACACTTAGGTTGCATCTGTACTCTAGCTATTGTGAATAAGGCTGCAATGAACATGGGTGTGCAGATAACTCAGATCCTGTTTTCACTTCCTTTGGATACATACCCAGCAGTAGGATTGCTGGATCATATGGTATTTCTATTTTTTTTTAATTTTTTGAGGAACTTCCCTATTGTTTTCTATAGTAGCTGCACCAATTTATGTTCTCAAGGACTCACATAACCTTACTGCCTTCCTAGACTCACCTTCATGGAGTGACTTTTTAATGTAATGCCTGAAAATGTCTTAAAAGTTCAGTATGAGATATATGGAACATAAGGAAGAGAGTGGAAGACCACAAGGGAAAGGAGGGAAAACTGAAGGGGAAGAAATCAGTGAGGGAGACAAACCAGGAGACTCTGGACTCTGGGAAACAAACTGAGGGTTACAGAAAGGAGGGGGTGGGGGAGTTGGGGTAACCAGGTGATGGGTATTAAGGAGGGTACATGACGTGATAAGCACTGGGTGTTATACGCAACTCATGAATCCTTGAACACTACAACAAAAACTTAAGATGTACTACATGCTGGCTAACTGAACATAATAAAAAAAAAAAAATCACCAAAAAAAAAAAAAAAAGTTCAGTATGAGAAAGAACGGCATCTTGTCCTGATGCTAGGATGTTTCTGAGGACTCTGTCTCTTACATGATCTTTTAAGAGTGACCGGTGTGAGTCCTCCATTCACATCACAAAAGGTAAGTCTTCCCATAGTGTGTTTTCATCTTGGTTCCAGGCAGTTTATGTTAAATGACTATATGACTTTTATGGGCATGTGCCCCGTTATTCCCTCGATTCAGTCTTCCTTTTCCATTTCTTTCTCCCTGTCATGCTCTTTCAGGAAGTTTCAGATTTGGGTAAAGACTTACACATACAGGAAGATGGATTTAGAAAGTGAAAGGCAGTTCAAGTTATGGGACCAGACTGTGGGGTTCACAGAGAGAATGGCTCCTTATGAGCTGCATGACCTTGGGCAAATTGCTAATCCTCTTCTTGGTTTCTTCATCTGTAAAGTAGGTGTAATCTCAAAGGATTCAAGGAGTTACTACACATTTGCCAGAAGAGTATTTGGGGGATGTTAGTTACTCAATACTTGTTAGCTATTAATACGGTGTCAAAATAGGCACCGTGCAAATGAAAAAGCCTAGCTTCATCAAATAGAGGAAAATCTTGATCATAATAGATATAAAGCAAAACAGGAATATGAGGTTTGCCCTCAAATACATTAAAACTTAATTGGTGAAATAAATTCAGTTGTTAAAGAACTTTTAAAAGAAAAATAGAGAAGACTTTGACAGCTT
Source organism: Ursus maritimus (assembly GCF_017311325.1). Lineage (NCBI taxonomy): Eukaryota > Metazoa > Chordata > Mammalia > Carnivora > Ursidae > Ursus > Ursus maritimus. Next base: position 25,985,345 of record NW_024426552.1, read on the forward strand.
GGTACGTGATTAATTTATAAACGAGATACACACACAATAGGGTGATGCTTAAGGATTTCCAGAGTGAGATCTCTTCAGACAGGAGACTGTACTAATGAGTTATTTCTGATGCTCTGATGATGGATCAACATGGTAGTAGGAAACAGTATGCTTCTTTTTGCTTAAAAATGGAAGTTTAAGGAAGGTTAAGGATGTTTTTTGAAAAATTATTATTTGAGCCATGAAGACTATGAGATTATCAAAGTAATATTTGTCAAAAACATGCCACATCTGCAGGCTCTGTGTGGGATATTTTGAAGCTATTTAGGCACTTCATGGGGCCATATAATAGAAGATATTCTATTTCTAGCCCTTTTTCTGTGTTGTTGTTTTTTTCTATTACTATACATTGCTTTAAAGGTCATAGTGAAGATTTTACAAGTATGGTCCATCCTTGCTATTAATTTAAATATAGCTCTATATTTTCATTTTAAAAAGATAATATGTTACATGTGAAATATATAAAGTGTCAACCAAAACATAGAAAATCTTGTTCTATTTTATATTCATCCTCCACAGTGGATAACATTGAAGTGATTAATTTCAAATGAAACTCTAGGAGCTCATTTGATTCTAAGATGACACAAATATGATGAGGAAAACTTGAAGTATGATTCTTCCAAAATGAAGCTGCTAAACAGAGACCAAAATGATTAAAACTGCACCTACTGAATATAAGTATGCCTCCAAAATTGCTTAGCATAACATACATCTCTTCACAGCTGGACAAGAAATTACTGTCTCTAAATTGTAACATTGATGTGGCTACAGTGATTTTATTCAACAATTGATCACTTTTCAGAAATAAGTGCAACTACCAGTAGAATCAACACATTGGCTTAGGTCTAAGTAACAGCAAAAATTACATGCTGGAGAAAACCCAAAAGCAATGAGAAATAGTTAAAACACAAAGATTTTCTTACACCTTCAAAACCTTTTTTTTCCACAAGATTCTTTTTCTTGGTTTGAAAAAAAACCTTTCAAATTATTTTAGAGGGGCGCCTGGGTGGCACAGCGGTTAAGCGTCTGCCTTCGGCTCACGGCGTGATCCCGGCAATCTGGGATGGAGCCCCACATCAGGCTCCTCCGCTATGAGCCTGCTTCTTCCTCTCCCACTCCCCCTGCTTGTGTTCCCTCTCTCGCTGGCTGTCTCTATCTCTGTCAAATAAATAAATAAAATCTTTAAAAAAAAATTATTTTAGAAATGTTTTGAATGTGACAGTTCTCAATATGTAGATGCCAGGGATACTACTCTTATTTTTGAATATGCAGACAGTTGAGGAATTCAATTACATACATGTTGCTTATTCAGCTCTATTTAACTCTGGAGATGTTTGCTCTCCAAGGAGTCCCAAGGTCTTTGGACTCGTGCTTTGTGGCAAGAATAAATGAGAATCAGGTCACAACAGGTTCAAATGCAGAGTCCAGACAGCTCTATTCGATTCTATGTTTGGCAAAACACTCTCTCCTACACTTAATTCTCACAGCTATAATTCAAAAGTAAGCTCTAAATATAGAGGGTTCTGGAAAAAATTCTTTAGTCAAAGGTAAGCTGATTATGGGAGGACAAAAGCATCGTTTATAGGTGACAGTGACAAAGTTTCATTATCTTTCTGAAATATGAAATTAACTAAAATGTGGATTACCATATGTATTGTGTATAACCGTTTATGGTGAACTGAACAGCACATGTGAAACATAACAATGAAAATATAAGAAAACCAGTTGAAGTAGAATTTAAGAAATAAAAGAATACATCCATTTCACAGCAAGAGTAGTTTAAATGATGTCTAATTTAATAAGAATAATTTAGCAAATGGAAACATAACTATCACCATTACCAAAATAATCATAGCTAACATTGAGCACATATGTTATTCTGGAAACTGTTGGTTGTATGACACATAATATTTATTCCATTTTTAAACTGCTGTTTCTTTTTTTATTATTTTTAATTTTTTTTTTTTAAGTAGGCTCCATGCCCAGCATGGAGCCCAACATGGGGCTTGAACTCATGACCCTGAGATCAAGATCTGAGGTGATATCAAAAATTGGATGCTTAACTGACTGAGCCAACCTGACGCCCCTTAAACTGTTGTTTCTTACATATGTATTGTGTCCTAGGTAAATTATTTACTTCTTGGAAAAGAGAAATAAGACAGGATAAGCTCTTTGCCTAAGATTACAAGGCAGCTATAATTTTCTCCATATTTAGAAGATGTACAAAGTAGGGGCTGTAATGGTTGAGTGATTTGTCAAATGTCACACATCAGGTGAGAGGTAGAGATGGGATACGAATCCATCGTATCTGACACCAAAGCCTGACACCAAAGCCCACCTTTTCATAAACCTGTTGGAGCAAAGAGGTGAACATTATCGATTCAAACTTCGTTGGTGTCCTATACCAAGATCCTGGTCATTTAATCATTTTCCCCCCATGTTCTTCTATTCTTCTCTGTGTGTTCACTGCATGTGCATGTGTGTGGTGGTGGTAATGATGATAGTTTCTCTGTATTTCTTTAACATAAAAATTTGAGAATTTGGTAAAGATGGAAAATTACTTGAAAAAAAAATCTTTGCACTCTGTTTAAAGAATAATGATTCCTATACCTACTTTTATAGATTTCTTGATTTCTTTTACATGGTTTCTGGGTCTTGAGAAATAGTGGGATTTTTATAATATGAAAGGCAAAAACCTTTTAATAAAAAGGAAACAGCAAACTATTAAAATCTTCTTTTCCTCTCACAGCATAGAATATTTCGGTTTAAGAAATCTTTAATTTTGGGGTGCCTGTGTGGCTCAGTCATTAAGCGTCTGCCTTCGGCTCAGGGCATGATCCCAGGGTCCTGGGATCGAGCCTGCATTAGGCTCCTTGCTCTGCTTCTTCCTCTCCCACTGCCCCTGCTTGTGTTCCCTCTCTCGCTGGCTGTCTCTCTGTCAAATAAATAGATAAAAATCTTAAAAAAATAAAAAAGAAAGAAAAAGAAATCTTTAATTTTATGTCTCTTTGGAGAGGTGTCTGGGAAACAAACTGAGAGTTACAGAAAGGAGGGGGATGGGGCGATGGGGGGATGGGGTAACCAGGTGACGGGTATTAAGGAGGGCACGTGTTATGATGAGCACTGGGTGTTAGGCACAACTAATGAATCGTTGAACACTACATCAAAAACTAATGATGTACTATATGCTGTCTAACTGAACAAGATAAAAAAAAGAAATCTTTAATTTTAATTATAATACTTTCAACCAATCTTGACAAGAACTTTTTTCTAAAATGCCTTCTATTGGCATTATAAACCACACCACAGTATTACCCAGCATTTAATGATCTCAGTAGTAGGGCCACTAGTAATGGTGATACCCCCTGGTGGTAAAGCACATAGAGAAAACATCTCAGTGAGGTTTTAGGTTTCTTACAAATACGAAGAGCCATAGCCTATACAGTTCATTAGCGTTAGAACTGATGTTTTTTCCTAAAAATTTTAAATACAAAAACTACTACCAGAATCAAACACAATTGAGATATTGCTCCAATGTGAGATTTAAGCTCAATGTTGTACCTGTCAGAAATGCCCTTCTAAGAGGTTTATAGAACAGTATCTTGGAAAGTTACCACTTAAAAGAATAAGATAAAGATTTACACACGTAAGATGAGCCAAGAGCCACCTGATTTAGCAAACACAATCTTCACAGGGATATATAGTGATCTATCGGTTTGATTAGCACACATTTCTCTCTCTTTTGTTTTCTCCCGATGCTCCTTATATACTAATATGCGGGAAATGTTGCCTTTTCTTCAAATTTATTATTTTATCCTATGCTTCCTAACAGTTGTTGGCAGAGTATTTGTTGTGCTATATTCATTGTGTCAGAGACACTAATTTATTTTGTTACTTGTACAATTTTTACTGAAACATTTGTTTTATCTTGTTTACTCAATAAAGGTACCTACTTTGTTATAACCACCAATTTGACACATAATATTGATATTTGTCTTTACAACTATCTTCACCAATTATTTAGTATGCTTTGTGACTGGTTTTATAATAGCAGTTTTCTGATTCCAGCATTTTTAAAAGCTGTGCTATGTTATACTTTATTTCAGGGTAGGTAGAATATTACCACATTTTCAGAACTTATAAATTCCTATTGGATTCCATTATATAATTTACTGTATTTCTACAAAATATCATTTCACCACTACCAATAAACCACTTGAAAATCACACTACATACTTGATCTTAAAAAACTACAAATCCCATTTAATCTTGATATAAATCAAATGCACCAGCATTTCCTATTCCCAGATATTTAAAATGATTTTTAAATATGTCATCTCAGTAGACATTACTCTTAGTCTGATCCTTAGCCTTTGGTTCTAAGGAACCTTCAAAAGCTAACTGGAATACTTCTTCTCTGCCACCATATTTTAAATTTGTATGTTAAAAGGTCATTTATTTTTATAAAATTATGCTGTCCAATAAAGTAGCCATCGGCCACGAATGGTTAGTGAACATGTCTAATAGTAATTCTAAGATCATGTTAGACTTTGGAAAAATTATTTCAAGGGTCTAAAAAATAAATCACTGTTCTCTTTTCCTTTGCATCTCTTAGTACCAATGGTTCTAAATATTTTTAGATTATAGACTCCTTTGAGAAAAAAAAATCAAAACTCTAGATGCTTTCAGCAAAAAAAAAAAAAGTGTTTATGAAAATGTATAGACTATTGCACACATTATTTGGGTTTCAGAGACCTTCTTCAGCCAAATGGTAAACCAAGTAAAGAACTCACATCATAAAAGTTATTTTGCTATGTGATAGCATGTTAACATACCACTCTGTATGAAAATCTATTTCACAGCAGCAGCATGGGCAGCAGGAGCCTGGACAAAGAAATCCAACAGAGAGGAATAGTGACCAGACTTCAGGTAGAAATTCAGGTAGAAGCTAGGTAACAAATAGTTTTGTGCAGTGTGTCCCAATGGGGTGCCATGAGATTGGGTTAAATGCAACATTAACTGGAGCCCAAGACCTAGCACAAGTGTTGGATATTGACAGTAGAGGACTTAAGGAGCAATGAAATTCCAGAATCCAATCCCTGAGATGCAAGTGATAAGGATTTTTATAACATTCCTCTATTCAGGGATGAAAGGTTAAAGAAACTGGTTCTGGACTGTCTTGCGTAGAGCATAACAAGAAAGCTAGTGCCCTGGCTAAGCTGACTGTGCTCAGGTTAGGCTACAGCTACCTCTGAGGAAGGTCAGGATAACTGTATTGACAGAGCAGAAGGGGAGAAGTAGCTGAGAATGTACCCCCAGAAAAACAGTTATGTATGGAGCTCAGAACTTATCATATTATCCCAAATAGCTGAGTATAGTGATTGTAGTGTTTCTCAGAATCCGGATGATATCCCAATTCCACATTTCTCTTACTTAAGACATTTGGGATACAATTAAAATCTATGATAATCACAGTTTATTTAGTAGTATGGCTACATATTAAGGGCTATAGACTCTGAAGTAGGCTTGTGTGGCTTCATATTTCAACTCAGTCAACAGCTAGCAATGTGACTTTAGATCCTGCCTTCTGGACTCTATTTCCAAATCTGTAAAATAACAATGAAAATAATACCCAGCCCACAGGGAAGTTGTGAAGTTACATGAGAACATATGTAAGGCATTTAGAGCAATACCTGACACGTGGCATGTGTTCACTTCATCTGTCATATGTACACTACACTGTGCTTGGTAGACTACCTTCATTCTAAATTGAAATGGCTAACTATGCACAAACTCAATTTTCAGATATTTTTTACCTGATAACTAATGTCCTATTAGACTCTTCTTATGGGTTTTTGGGATCTGGATTCATTCGGAGGCACATAATTCTCCAGTGACAGAGTTGCTATGCCCAGTAAATTATCATCCCATGTTGATGACAACTTAAATGTTCTATGTGTCATCTGGGTGATTCTGCGTCATGAAGAGATGATTTATTCTGTAAAACTTAAAAATTGTAGAACATGTTTGAATGGAAAACACATAAGACTCATAGGCAATCTTGTTACCCTCGGGTCATAGCTCATACTTGGCAACTGTTAGATAGTAGCCTCTCTAAAGAGTGGCATATTTTCACGAGAAATTTTCTTAAAATTTTGTATCTAGAACACAGGCATCACCATAAGGAAAAAAGTAAAGAGGTTTCTGAGGTGATCCCTATGACCGTCCATGTGCAATAAATTATAAAACATTCTTTTCCCTGGAGCTTCAAAATTCAATAAGCTCTAACGAGAATAAAGTGTATTTTTGTGGTGACACTGTGCTCTGCTATCATCTTATGTTCCCTATCTTCATTTCCCAGCATATGTATTATAGAGCATAAGAAGATTAGGCAATCAGGTGCCCAGCCATAATGCATTCTACGTTGTGCTCATTATTAATAAGCACTAATTGAATTTCATCAAATAATCATAATTCTATTTAGAATAATGATAATACATTTTCTGAAGAAAAAATATTTGTGATCTTCCTGTCTCCCAGGAGGGCTATTACCTCAGGTGAGATGTATGAATAGATTAAAACTAGTCACATCAGCAGTATTTTAAATCCCAAACATTGTAATATTTTCTGGAGAAACCGAGACCAAATTTAATTTGTCATTTTTCCAACTCTTTTTAAAGGGAATTTTAATCCTGAAAAGAAATCCCATTTTGCTATTTCCTTCTGTGCTTATGGTCTGAGCTGAAAAACTAATATTTATATGTTGTCCAATTTTTTTCCTAACATTTTTTCAATTCTATTTCATTCTTCAGAATTTTTCTGTTTGTAGAGAAATTACACATTTGAAATGCCAGTTATTCAGTTTTTCTTCTCTTTTTAAATGTATACATTGGTTCGTTTTATATATATGATTTCTTTGCCAGCTAAATTATATTCTCACTGGAAAAGTGATTTTTTATATGATTTTGAGCTACATCTGTAAGTACCTGCTCTGGACAATCTACCTTCCTCAAGACATTTATGTGAAACACAAGTACATTTCTACCTTGTTTGATCCACTATATATGGGTTCATAACTGTTGCTTAAGGCAGCATGAAGTGTGTTTTGTAATACCCAAACCTGGAAACTTTCCAGCTGTTAGAATTTTCACCTCCAGTTCCACATCCCAACTATTGCATTAGAGTCTTTGTAGCCATAATGTCATTTCCTCTTTCTTCACCAGGAAAATTCCTTCTCCAAGCTCAATTATGACATCCTGTGAGAAACTTTCCCCAATTCATTCAGACAGCTTTTCACTCAATCCACTCACCTCCCCGAGAACTACTTATTCGATAAAGAGCCCTATGATAAAATACAATCTTAAGAGACATAGTCTAAGAAAGTTTGAAAAGAGTGACTTTTGTTTAACTCTTTATATGCTGATGACTTTGTTATTATGACACATAAATTGCAGTATTCTGTGTAGATTAAAAACTGAACTTACTTGAAGAAAAATAAGGCCAAACAAAATAAAACATATATTTTGTCCAATCTCTCAGTGTTGAGGTATTAAGGCTCATAAGGCTATCTCCTAAAGAAAAATTGCAATGAAAAGACTTAAATCATAGTTCTAAGGTAAGAAGGAATACCGCGTATGCCTACAGTGTAAATATTCTGTCTTCAGGACAAGAGTTCATATTCCCTCTCTATCACGCAGCAGCTCTACCTAAAAATAGGTAAATTTAACCCATATCATTGAAAGTTATAAGAAGGACGTTCACTTTGTCGAAAAAAAAAATCTGTTCTTAAGAAAGTTCCTTCTTAAAATGCAATTCCTTATTTAAAATCAGCAGGTGTCTACTACATGTATATAGCATGTTTTATTATCAATAATAGACTCTTATTAATTTTAAATATATATATTACATATATATGTTATTTTAAAGTAGCGTGAAGAAAATATTTGAAGTTATCAATGTTATCTCAAACTTTGTTATTTTTCGCTCAACAAAGTTTTTCAAGGATACATCATAAAAAGAAGAAGAAAGTTATTTCAACCAGTCCTTAACAAAGACAAACCTTTGGCCATCTAAAAGTCTAGCATACCACATACCAGCCCTCAACCAGAAAAGAGAACATTATAGAGAAAAAATAACAATGTCCTATGGCAGAACAAAAAGAAAATGCAAGAAATTTCTCGAGCCAATTTGGGATATGGGCAGACCTGGCATAGAGGCTTACCTAGTTCAAAGCATTATTTAAAAAATCCTTAATTAGTGTAAGACCATTGACAAACTTTGGTTAACGTACAGCGCCCTACACAAATCTCAAGTTCATAGACCATCTTCTCCTATATTTCAGGCCTCCTATTTAAAACTGAGTAAAAGGAAAGGCTTTTAGTAACTTGAGTGAACACATAATTAATAACAGCTAACATTTTAGATGCTTCCTTAGTGTCAACTGCATTAATTGCATTGTCTCTAATTTTTAAAAACTGAAAAGTAGTAATATAAGTATTCTCACTTCTACAGATGAGTAAACTGAGTCTTTAAAAAAGATGAGTTACCTTTTCAAAGTCATAATGCCAATAAATGTTGGAGGTTTGTCTACCTTCAAACACTACACTCAGATGTCCTACCTTATCTTACCACCTGTGCGTACACAGAGTCACATGCACAATGTGGGGCTAACATTTGATATAATGAATGTAAGCTGATAGTCTTAAAGCTTCCTTCCAAAGACTGAGAGTTTTAATGCTATGTACAATGAAATACTGATTAAAATCTAAAATACTTCTATTGGAATCCACAATTTAGTCTTAAGTTTCAAGTTAAGTAAATTAAAATTATATTAAACATAAATTGTCTAGAAAAAAATAGTATCACTGCACTTTCTAAACAGGCTTAAAAATTAAAAGGAGCTTAAAAGTCCACATTTGCAAACCCAATCTGAAATACCTTTATGTGAACTACCGACACTTTACACATTTTTATATAAGCATTGTCAAAGACTACACCGCTTTTTTTAAGGTGGAAATAAAACTGCAAACCTTGGAAAGAAGGATTTTATCACCCATCCATAAAATTCAAGTTTACAAGAGAGCTGGAATATATGCCATGGTAACCTGATCACGCATAAAAGGGGTGATACACTTAGTGGCTCACATTACTTTAATTAAAAACCTGCTTAGGGTTACTTCAGGTTGGAGAGAAGCATAGAAATAGAAGTCACAAGATTTATATTCTTGATATTTCCACTAACAGGAATCCTGCATAATATAAAGATTGGTTTATTTCCGTGTCAGAAAGCAATCAATATAAACTAAATGTGAGATGTACCATGCTTTTATTTGAGGGAGGGAATTGCATTATCCATTCATAAAGTTCCTTTCACGGCTGACTCACTAGTTCCTATACAATCACTTACACAAACTTATAAAATGTTACCTAAAAGTAATCAATGCATGCAGCAACAAAAATTATTTTACCTAAAAATACATGGGAAGAGCACCCCAGTGAAAACTGTATTTAAAAAATTATTACAGAAAACACCATAGGCATATTCCTGGGGGTGGGGTGAGGAGAATATTACCCAGAAGAGTTACATTGGGAGCGTCTCTGCAGATAAACAGAGTGGGAGTCCCCAAAATGGGAACCGGACCAAATGGAGGGGGAAAGGAAAGTGGAAGGAGATTTGACTAGTGAAACAGAACCATGGAAATTAGAAAAATTAGCTTTCACCCAGATCCACTGATTGGACAAAACATCTTACATTGGGGTGTAATTTTTCACAATCAATTCATTAATTCTTCTGGTTATCATAACAACCCTAGGAATTGCAAAAGGCAGACAATATCATTTCCCCTCTTACAAAATGGAAACAAACCCCAGGAGCTCAGATGGCTCCCTTCACCTTTATGCAAAGTTACAAATGGACAGAGGAAACCTTCAAACCCACAGTCTCTACCTTCGGGTCAAGGACCTTTTCTAAATAGAAAACTCTGTCGTCAACATAGTCTAATGTTGAAAAGGAGGAGAATGGATATACAAAAATGAAAAATTAATCAACCTTTTTCCACTTTATGACCTATAATAATAAAAACTTAGTTTCAAGTAACCTATGGTGAGTCTGAGAGACCAAAAAGAAATATCCCTCATCTCTCTTATTATTACAAATGGAATAAAGAAAATGTTTACTATTGGGTATAATGATGAGGTATGTTGCAACAGACTATCATAACAACCTTTCAGTTATCCATTTAAGCTATATTGAATTAAGATCAGGCCAGCTTCCTGATGTGCTTACAATGTGAAAATAATAGGCAATCCTGCATTGGAATTCATCATTTTCCTGCATCAAAGTCAATGCCAACTTCGACTTATTTCACAGGTGGTGACACCCCACCCCATGAAGAACTTTACAAAGAACTGGGACAAAAATATAATACAATTACTACTCCCACTAAGTAACAGTCTATTGATTCTAAATTAGCTAAGCTATATACCAGTTCATTAATATATTTATGACAAGTTAACAAACCGCAGAAAGGAGCATTCTATACAAACATTAAAGATGGTTATTTCTAAAAATAGGTTTAAATGACTTCAGCACTTCTATCCCTAAATCGTACCTCATTCTATTCTCTTTCTTCCCAGAATTTACCTCAAAGTCAATAAGGGTGATTAATTTTTCATTTGTGAGTGCTAACTCTTCTCCTCCTCTTTGACGTTAGACCATGTTGATCAGATAGCATATCATGTGGAAAATGGGGTGGAAATGACACCTACAATTACTTTCCTTCTCAACCATCAATATACACGGGACCTTTTGGAGACTTTGTAAAGTTAAATGGACTTACTTATTCTGAAACATGTGACATTCATTTTTCAAAGTAAAAAAATAGAAACTAAACCTCTCAGAAAAGTTGAAAACTGTCACAATTACAAGACTGTTTAGTCCTTTAATGAAAATATACTTTTACTGGTCGAAAATCTATGGGCAATAAAATATATATGAATTATTCTTAAAACTCAGCCTCATTATTTGGCAGGAAATTAAGCCTGAACACGACAGTATGACTAAAATCACCAGATGCTTTCATAGAATGCAGAGATCACGCTAATGAATTCCATCTTCATGGAAAATTCCACCTCATTTTACAAGGTTCAAAATTGGTTCCCTAATGGAATGGAAATATTATTGGGGTTGCTGACTAACAGGCAGGACATAGCCCTACATTATGAAAACAATTTGTTCAATTCTTTTTTTTTTCCCCCTTGAAAGTACCATTCCTTGTCAATAGTAGTTTCTACAATGTCTTGTGTTTCTTAATTTTTTGGAAGTTTTTATTTTCTAAAATTAAAAAGATACCAAAATGTAGAAAGTAGTAAGCAAGCCATCCATATCATATATATTCCTACTACCCAAAATTAACCACTAGTAATATCTTAGCATGTTTATTATTAGTATTTTCTGAAAAAATCATTTTATTGTTTTTTGTTTTTATTAGGAGTCATGATCCCTGGAAAGAACCCCAAAATTGTCAAGAAATTAAAAGTATAGCTGAATGTTTTAAAATACCCCGAATCCTCATGTACAAATAACTAGAATCGATATTAAGGGAACTCTATTTCAGACATCTTTTTATGCAAATATATGGGTGAATGGTACAGAATACCTTTATAAATAGTGAATCATAACAAGTGCTATTTTTCAAAGTATTAAATTTAATTTCAATGGAGTGCAACAAAATAATGAAACTGAGGACACTGATAATTTCTATTATTTCTTTATCAAAAAAGATATGATTTCTTTTAATTTCTATTTAAGAAATAAAATTATGAAAAATATTGAGGTGAAATAATTATTTAAAAAAAACTACATGAAAGGGTATGATTCCATATAATTCTTCACTGCGAAATATGAAGATATTAGCAGTTTCATATGTACTAATCTTGCCTCTTCTTACTTTCTAACTTTTAAATGTGAATATGCTTAAACTTACCTTCTCTTGGTTTTAACATTTAGTTGTTCCTGTTAAAATACTTCCCTAAGTTGATAAATTTTTGTTTTATATTTAAATAAATGCAAAGCTTACCATTGTTTTTCTTTTCTGTGGTTTTTCCTTTTCTGCATTCTTTAATTCAAACATTAATTGGCTTGATTTTATTGCTATGGTGATTTTAGATGCACATACACGCATCTCTATCTATATAAATATATATAATCACTTTAAAAGAAAACAAGCAAGTAAGGCAAATAAAAAGAAAACAAATTTAAAAGAAAACTCTATTAAAATTGTGCTCTCAACTAATTCAAATTCTGTAAATGCCCTTTAATTAGCTACTTTGAAAATGATTTAATTAAAAGCAATTCTATGTTGACATGATTTTTTTTTTTAAGATTTTATTTATTTATTTGAGAGACAGAGAGAGCATGAGCACAGGGAGGGGCAGAGGGAGAAGCAGACTCCCCACTGAGCAGAGAGCCTGACCGGAGGGGGTCAAACCCAGGACCCTGGGATCATGACCTGACCCAAGGCAGACGCTTAACTGACAGAGCTGCCCAGGCACCTCATGATATTTCTAATTATTATTTCCAATGTTTATTTAAAAATTACTTAAGAAAGTGAGTATCTTTAAGAGTGGCCTTGATGTCTACACTGTATTGGTGCTGAAACTTTGATTCTAATCTTCAACTCTTCTGAATTTGTAGGATACATGCAATTAAGGTACTGTATCAAAATGAATTAGACTGGACTTACAGATTTGTCCTTTGATAGAAGTACTAATGCACAAGGCGGGAGGACAAGAAAAGCAAAACTAGAGGCACGAACACTAGTGAAATTGTATGAAAAGGCAAAAAAAAAAAAAAAGAATCTCCTGCATCTGTCACAATTCAAGCAGTTTGTCATCGGAACAAACTGCTTTCTTCAAACTTGTTCCACAGTAACCAAACACAAGAACAGGTAGCAGAGTCTGCCCCAGTGGGAACCTAAGTCCCTCAGTTGATTTAACTTATTTGCAAGGGCTGATTATGGCAGTCTAATGCTCATACATTGGACCCCAGGTTATTAAATAAGAGGAAAGACTTAGCTGTAATTTGTTGGGATCCTCATTTAAATTTCACATGCACTGATTTGAAAATTAAATAATCTGATTCAAAGGGTGTTATGGTTTTGACAAGCTATATGACACTCTCAGCTACTTGCCCAGCAACAAGATAGTCACATTAAAGCTCAGGATGAAATAACACGTCTGACAAAATGGATAACCTGTGACAAAACAGCTCATTGGGAAATGTCACATTGTGCTTATGAATCACCTATCATCAGACATGCTTAGTACCCAGGAGGCCGGTGGTATCACCAGAAGAACATTCCCAACCAAGAATAATTAGATTTCTCTGGAAGCAGCTTTCAGAATAAGCTTTCAGGCTGTCACAATTAAAAGCAAAAGCTTAGCATCAGATATGGAAGTATTGCAAAATTGGCTCTTTCAAAGTAAATAATTGTGTAAATATCATTCAGAAGGAAAGGGTTGGGTAAGTTTTCAAGATAATTGAGAAACAGAAATTTTTACCTATCACTGGAATGATAAGACAATAAATAATTGAAACCCCATATTCTGATCACTCAGGAATAGCATAGGGGGTGAGGAAGCATAACTGTTCGTGGCTTCTCTTCATTGAACGGCATAGGTTCCCAAAGGAAAGAGGGCATCGGTTTCTGACAAGACTAAAGGCAAAATCCACAGATCCAGCCTCACTTAATCCATCTTCAAGATATCATTAAGGGAAACTGCTACCAGGTACAATCACATAATTTTGGGGGGTGTGCTTAGCCACAGAGAAGCAATGCAAAATCTCTAATGGCAAGAGAGGTATAAAGAAGTAGGTCATTGGATGGTGTTATAAAGAACTTGATACAGTGATTGTTCTCACACACACACATACAAGCTTGATTTAATGTCCAATGTTTACTACAGTAAACAGGCCACTATTCAAAAATTGGCCAACCTATTAGATATATTACAAATGACAGGTAGAACTGCCATTCCATATACGTTTTAGTGTAGTTGGATTAAGAGAAAAAAAGGTACACACATTAATATTACTCAACTGTGAATGTTAGCTTGTCCTCTAGTCCCTATAGACTTGGTCAGCAGAAATATTTAGAATTGAGCAGCTGAAATTTTCCAAAATTATTCTAAATGTCTAATTTTTAAAAAAAGGAACAATAAAAGATAGTCCAGATTAATTTAAATATTAACTGCGTGTGAATTCAAGGACACAAAAAGCTATAGTGGAATTTTATGGAGGGTTTGTTTCCTAGCAAAAAATCCATTAAGACTTATGAGGTTTAAATGGCATCCTAAAAGCAAATTAAAAAAAAAAAACAAAAAACTTTTATTTTTGTTCAAATATAAGTACTTGCTAGAAATGAATAGTTGGTTAATAAAATATTTACTCATATTTGAACATGCTTTTCTGACAATAATTGTTAAAAATAATTATTATAAATTTAATACCCTGAACGCTTATGCAGAAGGATATTTATTATAATGCTAGCACAGTCAACCACCCTTGTACTTTTACTTATCTTTTCTGCCTTTAAAAAATGTATTCAGCTTCCAGAGAAGCTCTGTTAGCTTTAGAGATAAGTAATCTTTCAAGAAGGAAATGACAATTGACCCCATGGTTTATAGCAAAGGCTTTTTTTACTTGCCAATTCAATGAATTCTTCAGTTCAATCTTTTTATTTTTTTTTAAGACTTGTAAATGTGTTGGTAGAAGATATGGAAACTTGGTAACTGCATCAATATAAATGTCAATATATTCTATATCTGTCAATTTGGTTTAATTTACTGACCAAGATACATTAAAAAGATTTTTTCACTTACCTTGTTCAATGCTTCCATTTTCTTTCCCTTAGAAATATCTCAGAAGCAATAAGGTCATCTTTAGTAAATCAAGATTTATCCTTTTCTGGTCATACGATTTCACAGTACTGATTTCTAACTTACAGACAAAGACAATCAAATCAACTAGGCATGGCCATCTGGAGTTTGAAACCACCAAATAACAGAACAACTGTTAAATGTATTAGTGTAGCTCTCTGAGTGGCATTTTCCCTTGTGTCATCATGCTAAGTACTCAGGGATGTATCCATCCCATAATTTGAGACATCTAAGCCTGCAGGCAAGAAGTAGATAGAAAGCAAATGAACTTTAAAATACAGAAAATTGATTAGACATAGAATTGAATTAACACCTAGAAATTAGATTGCTTATTTAATTATTTCATTTAGTTTTCATTTTCCTTCAATTACTTTGCAATCTTTTATAATAAATGTAGCCAAATCATAGAGAGAAAAGTTTGGCTTCCCTTTCTTTATAAAACTCACCTATTGCATAAACTAGAAATGTGAGAATATCTGGTTAACTACTATTAACGTTTTTTAAGCAAAGTGATTGCAGTTTGAAGAAGACCCAGTGAAAGAGAAGTGATTTTCTAATGACTTCAAGTTTCTTCAGCTTTCAATATAAAGAAAATGCCAAATGATCTAAAAAGAATGTTTTTGAGGCAAAAGTATTTTTAAAAAAATCAATATCAACTGGGATTTAAAATGCTATTACAAATTCTACTATAAGCCAGGCTCTTGCAACTGATGTATTTATGTCTTTGTACTGAAGGTATTAAAAAGAATGTTCTAAATATGTACTGCTGGAGACAAACATAAATATATGTGATGTTGGGAAGTGATATAGAAATAGCAAGCATTATGGTAGAATTCTCTCTCTCTCACATACACACACAGAGTTAAACAGTTCAAAAATAGGGTAGATTATTAGATCAAAATTACCACCATGAGATAGTCTGTGTTTATTGGTAGGCCCACCATGCATCATCATCTGTGTTTATTGGTAGGCCATGCATGTTACAGACAGAAGAAAGAATTTCGGTATTTAATCATAGAACATGAATGATCAAAACCTGCGTTTATCAAGAACCAACATTTGAATTGAAAATATAAGCAGGTGAAGGTAAGAGTTGTTCTTAAGCCTACTATATGCATGTCTTGTCTATATACCCAACTAGAAGTTAGAGTAGTGGTTGGCCCAGAAGTCTCATGACTTAATCAAATAAGCATGTACCTGCCATGATCTCAGTGGCAAGCACCAAATGCAAAGTCAGCTCCCAAATGACTTCCTTCTTTGGGCAGCCATAGGGCCTTGCAATTCCATTATTAGTTTAGTCCATTAGTTTAGAATTAGAGATTTGCATTTTTATTCAGTAATTCTCTGTTAAATATAAAAATCCTAGAAGATAATGTTCTAAACTATACCAGTGACTAATCCCAATCTTTTTCCATCCCACAATCTTGAGAGACATGATGTACTTCCATCAGTAATAGTTCTCTATAGCAGAAATTCTCTATACCATGACTACTATAAGTCATACAACCCATTCTCTAGATGCGGATCACTGCCTTCATTTAAACGAATGGATGAGGTTCTTTCCCCTAAGGAAACTAGCTGAGAATAGGCTCCTGTGCAGCATGAGACAGGTGAGTTGGAGAGATGTGGTTCAATGCATGGGCATTATCAGTGAACAATATAGGTGCATTGCTTGAACTAGACTTATTTTCCATTTAATTCTGAATTATTAAATATGCCTATATTCCCAATATTTCTATGTGCATTTCTATTTCTCTATTCCCTCCACACACACACAAAAGGGACAATATCTGTTTTGTATTCTACAATTTCTATACGATGGCATAATAAAAATCATCTACCAACATACTTCTGTATGATACTTCAGGGAAACTCAAAGATGTTTTAAAGAAGTAGCAATTCCCAAGCAATATCCAGCAACAAAGGTTAACTGTCCTGTGTTTTAGCCTGCATATTCTCCTGAAATAACTGCAGAATGCAAGCACAAATCATCATAACAAATAATATTTGGAAAATTTAATATCTTTCCTGACGATTTTCCCTAAGTTGTATTTGGCAATGCTTAAAGTGAATTATGGAAGAAGAAAGTGGCAGAATATTTTTAGTAAATGTTTGCTACTAAGGTCAACATGTTTAAAATTCTAACTAGATTTTGTTAAAGAGTTTCATTTCTTTTAAAAAGTGTGTCTTAGGAGAATTTCAATATTTAAGAGGATAGGATCACATAATCATTCATATGGAACCATTTTTAAGGAATCAAAACATCAAATGTTGGAGCCAGTTTGTTTCTAGAAGCCTTCTGCCTTTAAGGAAATCCAAGTGAGCCCAAGACCGGGATAGGACATAATGAATGAATTCCATGCCTTACCAAATCTTCAAAAAAAAAAAAAAAAGTGAAATAAACTCTAAATTCTATTTATTCTATGGATAAAGTATTACATTGGCAGTGAAAGGTAACTGGCTAAATTTCTTTTCTGGAACTATTTCTAAAACATTTCTTTCAATGAAATTAATAAATCTAACATCTTAAGAGCAATATAGGACAACATAACTACTGTGTTAATAGCTATGTTGATGCAAACCATGTCTGTGAAAATCTGTTTGGATCACAACACTTTCCATTTTTAAGCCATTAATTGCCATTCAGAACATTCTAGACAGATGTAAACTGAAGTACACTTAGGTGTTTCAGTGGCAGTAGGAAAGCCTGTGATAAATACTAAAATCCCGCAAAGGTGTCAGGTATATTCATCAGATCTCTCAATCTGACAGTGAATCAGGACATTAGTGGAATGCTTACCCAAAGCAAGGCTAAAGTCTGGGTAACTGTGTTTCCCAGAAAACAGAGATGAGAGCTAAGGAATGACTGCCAGAGAGTCTATTCCTCTCTAATTAGATTTAGGAGAATTGGAAAGGAAAAGGTTTTTTTTTTGCTTTATTTACCCTTGAAAATACATAGTCCCCAATATGATTTAAAAATTGGTACCTAACATCTTATGTTTGGCTTATGCGATTAAAATGTTTTACAAACACAATGACAAAATACTACTCAAAAGAAAGTTATGCTGCAAAGTTACCTGATATACTGTGCTTCTCAAGGAGTGATGTAATTCAAATTATTTTTATTAGTTTACCCTTGGAAATCACTAAGCGTCTGTGAAGTTTGTGATTGCAGCTCCTGTCTCAAGGAAGCTGATAATTATCAATTTCAAATGATCTAGAAAGGAAACAAATTCAGAAGCAGCAGATCTCCTGAAGCATTGTCTAGATTATATTTTAATACTAATGTCACATTTTAAAAAGTGTGTTTAAGCTAAGAAATAATGCAGAAATTCTATGTTTTAGGTACAATTGGAAGGATTTGAATTTAGCTATAAATATTAATATTGTCAATATTATTTTAAATTATGTACAATGAAGAAATGTGCAGTTTTTTGGAGACTCAGAAATAGTCTAAGGCACTTTAGTTAATTTTTATCACAAAAGAGTATACTGTAATTTAATTGTAAAGATTCTGACATATTATAATAATATGAATCCCAGTGGCTTGGAACAGGAACTAAATTAGCATGTTTTTAATTGAACCAGTATATCAATTCACATTAGACCTACAAATGCACCAGAGCTTCTAATAGATTTCAATGACGAATCTAGTATGTACAAGGCTTTCAGATTTCATAGAGATAATATTTCACAATTTTAATCATAATTTAAATCAACTTTGGCAAAGTGTTGAATCTCTCTGGATGGTACTCTAAAAATGATCATTAATAACTAAACTTCTATAAAAGGTCATTTATACAATCTATTATCTGTTGAAACTATTCTAAAAAGTTAAAGTAAATATTTATGATGTTTATAAAATATCTTACTATTTTTAATTGGCATATAATGAGAGTATTTGTTATTCACAAATATGCAGAAGCATGTAATGGGTTTTATTTCTGGTTTTTAATTTAATTTTGTTTTGTTTTTTAAAATTTCCTTTCCCTGTTACTTTTATATCATTGCATTATGGTATTGTATTATTTTACTTAGTGGATTTCAGTATTTATTATGAACTGTTTTTCTCTCTTTGTATATACATACATCTATAATCTCCCATAGCACACCACACGATATACACATATGTACATATATGCATATATATTATATATGAAAATAGATATCCTATATATATGATATATGTGTATGTAATATATATGATAAAATATGAGAACGTGTTATTGAATGTCACATGTAATAGCATTTATCATACCAAAGCTTTCAGTGTATTTAAAATACATTAAACTTGCAATGAGGTACACTGGATCAAGTAGACTATTTTGGATCCTTCTAACAATTATTTTTATTAAAATGAAAAAATCTAAGGGTTGAATGTTTTGAAGTAAAGATTTCATTTTAGGCTCAATCACTGACACAGTTTACAGAAAAGTACATTTCTTTCTTCCATCCTGTGCCTAAGTAATTATCAGAGTCATGTAAACACTACCCAAAGAGTAGTCAAAAGACAGAAGCCAATGACCAAATTGGAGTGAAATTTTTAAAGACTTACAGCCCCCTTATATGAAAAATGTATAATGTTATTTGTACACTATGATTCCAATCATAAAATCAGGACATAGGAAAAAATGGAAAGAAATATCAAAGCAACAGTAGTGGTAACTGTACATATTTCATAGCTATCAAAACCATATATTTTGGATTGAAAAACTCTTCAGGGTAAAGACCTGGGGTAATTTTTCTTTTTATGGTACACAAGGAATTAGATAAATAAGTCATATTTGCTTGAAACTATTCTAGTGCTCCTGAATGTGTGGGAGATTGGCAGACTTGTATAAGCTTGTGCATGTATGATCACCCCAACATTAGAACTTCTGTTGTATATCAGAGAGCTAATGAGGGCATCTTTGCCTCACCCCACGGCCCATTCCTTAAGGAATTAGTAAGATTCCTCCTGGGAGAAATATAGATTCCAAATTTTTCTATACTCACTGAAAAGGCCCAGAGATAATACATTTCCACAACATACACCATGACAAAGAACGAGATCTTCAGTATTCTTCATAAATGGTAGGGTTGACAGGAGTTCGACAAAACTGCTATTCCTTACTTGGTCCCCAGTATCCTTAGTGGTTGCTCTTAATTCATCAGGCTGCTACTACTGATATTGCATAGAGCCTTGAGAGTTAATGTAACTCCCAGTGGTCCCTTATTATTCTAGGGAATAGCTTAGTATTAGTTAGTGACAAACAGATGAAGAAAAATAGCTAGAACTGTCCTACTACAATGGTAAGAGAGTTTTAAAATGAAACCCTAAAAGATTTTTTCAAATCCTTGATCGAAATACATAATAGAAGCTACCCAGTTGTGCCATGAAATGGCTCGTCTAGCCTAGTTATATTATTATATAAGCTCCATTGGAGAAAATCCGTGCACTCTGGGACCAGCACAAATATATGTATTTGAAAAATGATTTTAAAAATGTGTTCAAATGAAAATGCTTGGCATTTCTTGTCCAAATAAGAATTATAGAATACCTAAAGCTGTTATATAAAATATTATTTCATTTCATAGGAAATAGCATGATGTAAATATACATACACATTATCTATCCATCTATCTATACAAATATATATGTTTAAAATAAGATAATATAAAATTATGGCAAAGAAGTTCAAATCTTATGTTGAAAAATCTGAGCTCCATTAAAGTAATAAATGACACTCTATGGTTTAGACAAACTGATAGCAAAAAAAAGAAAAATCAATTAAATAAAAAGAAACTACTCAAACAATGGAAAAGTATTATCATTTGTCCCATTTTATAATGTAAATATGTAACTAGGAAATTGCTTCTATGTTTAACATAGACAAGAGGTCTCTTTAAATGTTCTTAATGGTCTGTTGTATTTTCCACAGTTGCTGTGCTCATTTTCCATTAAGACCCTTCTATATATCCCAATTGTATGTTCCTTTGAGCTCTTTTTTAAAAATCTTCATCTTTCCTGAAGAATAATGGTAGGATATATAAGAAACACAGATGTTATATATGCTAAAGTATTACTAACATTTATTGAAATATTTAGGATTGTTGTGTAATACCTTTATCTAGTAATGTTGATTTATGCATCTTGCAAAATTACTTTTACATTTTATAGTGGAAAATCTCTTTTAAGAGAGTTGCTAATTCTCTCCTCAGAATAAGTGTATGCTCTCAACATAATACAGGGTGGGTATCTTTCTAGGATTAGGCACAAAAACACCTCAACCTATCAAGTAGCTAAATTATGGTATAAAAGTAGTAACCAATATTAATTCTGAATTGATGAATTCCAAAACTATTCTGAATTCCAACAGGCTGCCAGGAAGGGGTTCCACCAGGCTAGCCAGAGGCAGCTCTGTCAGTGAGCACTGAAGCTCCTTTCCATTCTACCTCCCTTACCCCAGACCACTATACAGACCACTATACAAACACTTCAATTTTGGAGGTCAACAGTCATGAGGAGAAAAGGCAGTTGAGGGTTCCATAATTCAGCATTTTAACACCCGTCTGCTGTTGGACAGGATGAAGTATCAGAGCCACTCAGATGTGGAACAGTTGCAACTTCAGGACTTTCTCAAAATTAGTCATATATTTAAATTGATGAAAAGTGGTACAGAGGTCAGTTACACAGCAATGATCTTCCTGCCAACTGCTACCACACTGAAGGCCAAAAATGGAAAATTTTGGCCATTGGTGTGGGTTTGTCACCATCTTTCACCTTCACCACTATACTCTCACGATCTAACTCAATGTTTTCACTTTTCCCATTGGTTTGGACTATTTTATCCGACAACAACTTCTAGAACCCATTTTGTTGTGATATGTGGGTGAGAGGGCCATCATGAATACTCATGACTGTTTTCTAAGTAATACGGTATACCAAACAGTAAGCTGCACACAACCAAAAACCAATGAATGATATCTTTATGTCTTTATCAATTGTTCTGAGACTTTGGGATACATTTTTTCTTTATACATATACCAGTTGTAGCAGACAGTTCTGCTTGCCTATATAATATAAATTCCTACTTTTTTCCTTCCAGAACCTTGACTAGTTTGGGACATCAATGTGCTAAGAAAGAAGGAAAGAGCGTGGAATCTAAAGGGCATCCCAGAGCGCCTTTCTAGACCTTTGGTCTAATCCCAGGCTTCTTGTCATGGGAGACAAGTAAATATGCTTCTGTTCAAGCCACTGTAGTAGGATCTTCATCACTTGCACAGGAATTGTTGGCTAACACATTGATTGTTTTTAAACATGACTGAGTGTCACTCTGTGATATTTTAAAAAGTTATATGTGCTCAACTTTCCTAAAGAGAGAATTCATATATTCATATTTTTCATTCGCACACTTAGTATCTACAACTTAAACCAACTGAAAGAAAAATTCCCAAATATGCACTTGAAAAAATTAAAACTGTTGACACAGGCTTAACTACTATCGACTACTTCTATACACAGTTGTTAAGTTCAAAAAGGCTATCCTATAAATATACACCTGAGTTATTTATACACGTCTGTAAATAAGGGTCTATATATTTATTTCCACAGAACCATTACGCGCTACCTCTTGGTGAAGACACCAACACCTCACTCATGTATCTTACTAAAAAAAACTAAAAAAACAAAACTGTTTTCCAGGATTGACAACATTGTACATCCCATATTCAGGCCATTTTGACCAATGCTTTCTGAAGCATACTTTTTAATATAAAAAGTTTTATTATGAAAGATTTCAAACATACACAGAAATAAATAGCAGAATGAAAAGAGTTCCCATGTACACATCTCTCATTTTCAGCAATAATTAGTTCATGATGAGTTTTGTTTGATTTATACCATATAAAATGCCCTTCCCTCACCACCTCAGGTCATTTTAAAGCAGCTCCATATATCGTATTATTTTATCCATAAGCATTTCAATATGCTTTTCTAAAACAAGGCTTTTGGGGCATCTGGGTGGCTCAGTTGGTTAAGCATCTGCCTTCCGCTTGGATCGTGATCCCAGGATCTTGGGATCAAGTCCTGCATTGGGCTCCCTGCTCCGTGGGAGCCTGCTTCTCCCTCTGCCTCTCTCTCTCTCGTGAATAAATAAAATCTTAAAAAAATAAAAATAAAAAATTAATAAAACATAAGGCTTTCTTTTTAAAGTTAACTATTGGAAAACTTTTATTATCAAGGGATGGAAATTTTTATCATTGTTTTTCATTGCTATTTTGTCCAGCTGTGAGATCCTGAATCCTTGTCATAAGGTTCTGGTTGCCACTTAGGATCTTTAAGCTCTAAAATATTATGCTTCTATGGTGGATTATTTCTAGTTATTACAACTATAATTTATGACCCACAAAGAGGGACAATTTTCCTGAAAAAAATTTTTATGCGTGGGAGTCACGGACAGATAGCCTAGATTCGAGAAGTAGCTAAAACTCCTGTGACACTTCTATTATTTACGGTATTAGAAGGAAAGCATGATTAAAATCTGAATCACCTCAGAAAACCTACAGAAGCGCATCCTAAAACAATAACAGAGAGTCATAGAAATTGCTGACAGAAATACAGGTGCTCAAGTTCAAGAACATAGCAGCCATTAAATCTGTTTTTGAAGATGCTATTCCTTAGGAGTTAATATGTGATCTTATGAGAGTTTAGAGTTCCTTTACATGATTTTTAAAATTAAAAGATCCAAATTTGTAGGAATAAAAAAATACATGCGTAAAAGTGTATGCTCTAACCAATGTATGCTCTAAGCAATATTTTAAAAACAACTTGAAATATATGGTCTGTGGATTATCTATATCAGAATCACTTGGTGTTGTTGCTAAGAAATGTAAATTCAAAAGATACACTTAAAAACTTAGAAATCTTGGGGCACCTTGTTGGTTCAGTCAGTACAGCATGTGACTCTTGATCTTGGGGTTATAAGTTCAAGCCCCATGTTGGGTGTGGAGACTCTTAATAAAATAAAATATTTAAAAAAAAAAACATGTAGAAATCTCAATTTCTGGGAGTCAGACACAGGGTTCTGTTTTTTAAAAATCTGTTCTAGTGATTCTTGTACTTACTTTCATTCAAGAACCTCTACCTTAGTGGACTCAATAGAATCATAAATATCTTGATTTATAGTTTAGAGGTGACTACTAGCAATAGCTTAAAATGTTCAGTGTAAACGTTGGAACTCACATCAAACACTCAAAGTCAACTTCTTCCATATTTAATTTTAAAACTAATGTCCCTAGGAAGTAGGGGCCTACTGCATTATCATATGTGAGATATAATGAGACAAGGTCTTTTGTGATATTTCTCCTTAAATCCATAGCTTTTTTTCAACAGACAATTATACCCAGTATAATTTAATTGGTTTGCATGAGGGCAGAAACAATAGTGATGTTGTAAAGTGAGATAACTGTAAAATAGAAAATAAATTTTCCATTTAATGAAGTTTAATATCACTAATAATGTAGAGCTTGCTTGGAATAAAGTATCTTAAATAGAGCAAAGCAAAAGAGTTTCATTTCGAGTGTTGCTGCAAATTGTGTACACAAACATTGAAAACACTCTAAGATTGATAAAGAAAAAATAAAGTCTGTAACAATTATGTATAAAGCATACAAAATAGATATTGGCAAACAAAAAAATGGCAAGCCATTTGGAAATCATGGAAAAAAGTGATTAATGATAGTTGTATCAAAAGTGATAACATTGTTTTTAATTACCAGACTACCAGAACAGTTTTGTGTTTGTTTCTTGTTTTTGTTTGTTTGTTTGTTTTTGTTTTTAACAAGAAATCATGGAATTAGAATTAATTCCCAGCCAACTGGCTGAACTCTCCAGGAAATATCTTTATCTATTCAATGCATCAGTTCAAATAGTCATACATTATTCATTGAGAATTACCATTAAGATGAGATATAGATCTATTCTACTTTTGGATTTGTACAGCATGGCTTTATACAGACAATATATTGATATTTTTGATTATATGATTTTCATCTAAATAGAGAAAGTGATAGAAAAAACAAAGATGAACACATATTCTGAATGTTGACTTGATATTAATATTCATACTAAACTTTTATACTAAAAAATAATACAAAAGGAAATTGAAAGAGAGACAAACTCTAAATGTGACTGGAAGGACTGTTTGTCTTAAAAACATCACAGAATGGAACTATAAGGGTAGATTAAGTACATTAAATTTCATTGTAGGAAATTAATGATGAATAATATTTAAAAGTGCCAATAAGAAAACAAACATAGGTGTTCACAAGTGACAAAAAATAATATTAGATATAGAACTTCTGGTGCAAATTAGAAAACCTTTAAAAAGTCATCCCATCACAAATATTTTGTCATATATTTATGTCCCACTTTCAAGTTCCCACGGTAGAGATGTAAAAACCTTATCTTGTGGTAAAAAGCAGTATTTTCTTGCGCTCTTTCCATAGAGCCCAATATTAGGACAAATCCCCCCCAAAAATCATATCAGATAAGATACGTTATATTGCCACAAAACAAATTTGACAATATATATCTAAATACCTAATGGTGTTAACTAAATTATACCTCAAGTCATCATTAACTAGCTTGCACAATAATAGGATATAAGAAGTTTCCTGCTGTGTATTCAATTGTTCTTGAATCAGCCTTGAAACAGTGTCTTAATACATTACATACAGCATTAATCATGTCCTTGTTCTGAGAGTTAGCACAAAATGGTACATCTTAAGGAAAAGAATGGCAATATAGAAAAAACTGACATAAATATATATCTTTATTAATAATTCAAATTAATATTCATCTTTCCAGGTAAAAGCATTAATTGTTTTTAAGTGATAGTAAAATTATTTTATCCTTGAGAACTTAACCTTTTAAGATTGCTATAAGATGAATTTTGCTTTTTTTTTTTTTTTTTTAAAGAAAACACTCAGAATATGGTTGAAAATAACTTTGTCCTAATCTGGACATGGATTGTCACAGCATTTAAAGCTATCCTAACATGACAGAATTAATAAGATGGGGGATTTCTACATTTCATTTACTTAAAACTCAAAATATCAAGCTTCATAAATTGTAAGATTAACATATGAATTACCTTTCAGGGTTTACTTTTAATTATTTTCAAAATAAAGATAAAAAGAATCAATATTTATATTTAGTCAATCATCAACAAAGGAGGCAAGAATATGTAATGGAAAAAAGACAGTTTCATCAGCAAATGGTTTTGGGAAAACTGGACAGGTACATGCAAAAGAATGAAACTGGACTACTTTCTTACACCATATACCTAATAAACTCAAAATAAAGACCTAAATGTGAGACCTGAAACCATAAAAATCCTAAAAGATAACACAGGCAGTAATTTCTCCGACATCTGTCATAGCAACATTTTTCTAGATATATCTCTTGAGGCAAGGGAAACAAAAGCAAAAGTAAACTATTGGGACGACATCAAAATAAAAAATGTCTTCACAGTTAAGGAAACGATCAACAAAGCTAAAAGACAAGCTACTGAACAGGAGAAGATATTTGCAAATGACATGTCCAATAAAGGGTTAGTATCCAAAACATACAAAGAACTTATCCAGTGCAACACCAAAAGAACCCGGAGTAATCCAATTAAAAAATGGGCAGAAGACATGAACAGACATTTCTCCAAAGAAAACATACAGATGGCCAACAGACACAAGAAAAAATTCTCAACATTACTAATCATCATGGAAATGCAAATCAAACCACAATGAGATATCATCTCACACCTGTCTTAGGTTTTGTAAAATCAAAAACACAAGAAACAGCAAGTGTTAGCGAGGATGTGGAGAAAAAGGAACTCTTGTGCACTATCAGTGGGAATACAAACTAGTGCAGCCACTCTGGAAAATAGTATGGAGGTTCCTCAAAAAATTTAAAATAGAATTATCATATGATCCAGTAATTCTACTAGCAGGTATTTACCCAAAGAATACAAAAACAGTAATTCAAAAAGATAAATGCACCCCTATGTTTATTACACCATTATTTACAATAGACAAATTATGGAAGGAACCTAAGTGCCTATCAATAGATGAATGGATAAAGAAGATGTAGTATATATGTGCAATGGAATATTACTCAGCCATAAAAAGAATGGTATCTTGGGGCGCCTGGGTGGCACAGCAGTTAAGCGTCTGCCTTCGGCTCAGGGAGTGATCCCGGCGTTATGGGATCGAGCCCCACATCAGGCTCCTCCGCTATAAGCCTGCTTCTTCCTCTCCCACTCCCCCTGCTTGTGTTCCCTCTCTCGCTGGCTGTCTCTATCTCTGTCAAATAAATAAATAAAATCTTTAAAAAAAAAAAAAAAGAATGGTATCTTGCCATTTGCAACAACATGGATGGATCTGGAGAGTACAATGCTAAGTGAAATAAGTTAATCAGAGAAAGACAAATACTATATGATCTCACTCGTTATTTAAGAAACAAAATAAATGAACAAAGGAAAAAAGAAACAAACAAAATATTGAAAACAAACTGATGGTTACCAAAAGGGAGGTGGGAGGAGGATGGGTAAAATATGTAAAGGGATTTAAGAGCACATTTATGGTAATGAGCACTAAGTAATGTACAGAGTTACTGAATCACTATATTGTACACCTGAAACTAATAAAACACTGTATATTAAGAATACTGGAATTAAAAGTTTTAAAAAAGAAAACAAGGGCATCTGGGTTAAGCGTCTGCCTTGGACTCAGTCATGATCCCACATCCAGTCCCACATCAAGTTCCCTGCTCAGCAGAGAGCCCGCTTCTCTCTCTCCCTCTCCCCCTCCTCCCTGTTCACGCTCTCTCTCCCCCACCCTCCCTTAAATAAATAAATAAATAAATAAATAATCTTTAAAAAAAGAAAACAAAAGAATCAATGTTTAGTATATATTCCCATGCCAATCTAGTTAGTAAAAACATTTTGAAGTTCTCTATAATAACACTAAAAGTCAAAGACTTGATGTTGCAGCTTGCTTGTCATTTGGAATTATAAAGTGATATGGTGACTTTCTTTATCCAATCCTCTTCCTTTCAGATGCTAAATCTGAGACTCCCAAAGGGTTAAACAACATGGCTACAGTTTATGTATCTGATTAGTGGCCGCTCACATTCTTTCCTGGGCAGTGCAACCCAGCTAAACCAGTGTTTAATTTGCGACTGTTTTCATTTTTTTCTTACCTCATTTCTTTATTTGACTAAATATATATTTTAGTTGTCAATTAGCTCTACAAAATTACCAGTAACAAAAAATAAGTTTAGAGATAGAAATTTTTACAAGTACCTGAAGAGCTTAAAAGTTAAACCTTTTCCAAAGTTTTATTTTTGAAACACCATATCTTAATGATCTTTACTTAGTTTTACTCAGAGCAGTAGAGTTAAGAAAATCACAAATTTCTAGCAGGAAGAGAAAAAGCAAATTTTAGTTAATCAGCAATACCAAATGGATATAGAAGACACAACTTACAAGGCTAACATAGAGTCTTACTTTTTTTCAAAGAATTGCAATTTAAAAGTTATTTTAAAAATATATTGTTTGCCTTTTAAAACAAAAACAAGTCTTTTTTATTAATGAGCACATAGAACCTAAACTTGGGGGAGGGGGTAACATCCCCTAAGACCTAAGCTATCTATAAACAGTAAGTTGTTCTTGTAAAACCCTCAGCCTATCAAATGGCCAGAACCATCACCGGAGGCAGCGGAATCTTATCACAGAAGCTCAAATTACTTGCCAACATTTCCGAGGTTACTGAAGTGTAACCATCTCAACAAAAGCATGTTTTTCATTAGGTTTGTGTACTTGGATGTTTTATCTATTACGTATGGACTTCCTTAAGAGATACGAGAAATTATACGAGGACTGTCTGATCAGTGCACATAGAATAACCAACTTCTTATGACTGCAAATAAGTTCTTTTAAATGAGAAGCTACATTGAAAAAAAAAAAAAAACCTCCAGATGCAATGACAACTAGTTCTTTCCTTCTGGAATAGTACAAAGTGTAGATTCAAATATATTTAATTTGATAGCAACTGCTTTTAAGATAGGGGGAAAAGCTCATGGTGTTCTTTAATTTAAAATTCTTTTGATTAAAAAAAACATAAAGGGCATTAAAATACCAGTACTTCACTAACAGTTCAAAAGGTGTTTTATTCTTTT
Organism: Ursus maritimus; assembly: GCF_017311325.1. Taxonomy (NCBI): domain Eukaryota; kingdom Metazoa; phylum Chordata; class Mammalia; order Carnivora; family Ursidae; genus Ursus; species Ursus maritimus. The sequence continues at coordinate 26,014,536 of NW_024426552.1, forward strand.
AAGAAAATGTCTCTTTTCCAGGAGTGACTTTCTATTTCTTTGCCCCCTGAGAAAAGCTCATAGGGCAGAGCCTTAAACAAAGGTAGGTTTTATAGACATTGAGTTAGAATATATAATAAGCATGTCTAATTCACATAGAACAATGCCTTTTGAACAAAAAATAAACCCCAAACCACAGGCCCATATATCTGTACATGAAGTTTTCATCAGAGTCGTTGTGTAAATACCAAATCAGTATTGAAAAGAATAGATCATCACTAAGAGAATATGAATTTTACAAAGTTGTTCTATCCAAGCGTAAAAGTTCATGATTTAGCAAATTATTATTATATTAATTTTTATCTTATAAGAACAAAAAAGTACTTAACCTTAAGAAAAGTTCAACGCCTGTAAGAAAAATCGTGCAAATATACTCATAATTCTTCAACAAATGACTTTATTGTTAAACACAACATATTTGTTGTAAAATTCTACTTCAAAATAGTGTGTTACTTCTTAATTGTGACTTTTAAATCAATCAATAATAATCCATGGAAGTGAACATATGAAAATTATAATTATACTTATAATTACGATTACGATAATAATTGTAAATGTTTACATTATAAAGCTAATAAACCTACAAGTTCCTCTAAAAGATGGATATTGTAATAACCTACTATAGCATAAGGTAATCTCGGAAATTCTCTAAATATTTTTCTGGATATTTAAATGCACTTTTATATTTTGAGGGGGGATACAATCTTATTTAAAATACTATAGAGGAAAATGTTTCAGCCAGGAATTTTGATAGTACCTCTCATGATTAAACATGTTTAGCAATAATGAACGCAAATAAATTTAGGTCCTCTAAACATCTTTTGCGCTCTGATAAATATTTATCCTTGTCTTTTGTGATAAGGTCTATTGTCTGCAGTCTCACCAAGGCAGAAGGTGGGGAGGGACACCTCCAAGAGAGTTCAAAAGACCAAGGTTGTGGAATGGGTGTTTCTGTACAGAAAACGTTTAATTAAGATCATTTCTGATTTTGAATCTCCCTCTGCGCTGATGAAAAGGCGAGCGGTGAGGAAGAAAAAGGGCCCCCCCACCGGCTGTAAACAGGGTAGAACAAATACCCCGCAGCTCCAAAACAAGGAAACACGGGCCCCCCTGCGGGCTAGCAATGGGAGGAAGTTATCTCCCACAGACTTCAGAGATAAGTCCAAGAAAGGGATATAGGTGTGAGAATCACAGGCACAGGGAGAAGGAAGAGGAAGCGCCGCTAAAACATTCATCATGATTTAGTTCCACCATTGTCTCGGGACGCAGATTCCTGAGCACAAAATGGCTGGGACTTTGTCTTAGAAATCCTGGCTGTTACATTTCCAAAGGGGAGGGGGTGTGGGGCCCTCTAAGACTTCAAACCTAGCAGCAGAAGCATGTATCAATAAACTGTGTTTATGCATCCCATGATGAAGCTTCTGTCTGGTTACTACCTCACACTGATGAAAAACTTTTTTTTTCCACTAAATTTCAAGCACTAAATTATCATAATAAAAACGCTTTATTAAATGGAGTTCTTAATGAAGAAAATAGAATGGAATCCACATGTTCCAAAATGTCAAACACTTGAAAGAAAAAGTTTGGCAGCCCAGTTTGTAGTTTTGAACCACACTGTCTTCATGGAAATTCGAGTGGTGTTCTTAAGGGAAAACCTGACCCCTCTCTCATTTGACAGTTCCTTTGCTAAATTACAGAAAATGAACTTGAAAAACCTGATACATCATCAATCTAACAATATCTCCTTCCATAAGGCTTTTACATATAATCTCTGAATTTTAAAAGTCCATCTCAAAGCCTTGCACCAAAAAATTATATATCATATTTGATTCATTAGGTCTTCTAATTTATTCCTATTAAAATAAAATAAATACCAATATTCCAGTGTAGTATATTTACATTAAAACAACTCTCCCCAGCAGCTGAGCTATGCATATTGAAAATACTGTCCTCCTATCCTTTCAGAAACTCCATTAGCAGATTGTTCTGTTTCTTTGTACTGTTGGTTGAAACTTTGGGATTTGAACCAAAACGAAATCTCCTAAGAGACAATCACATTATTCCCAGTGATATAACAGTGACACCCTGGTGGCAATGGTTTGCTTTGTTTTTCTACTTAATAGAATATAATTTGTTAGTGAAAATCTAAAGGTGGGCCAAAAGCCTGGAATAATTTTTGATGCTAAAATATTGTCCAAAGGAAAATATAGGAGACAAATGGATAGTAATGGTTACAAATTTACACTTTTAAACCTAAGAATCCACATTTACTATAAATCGGCTCTTTATTTAACTATAAAATAAGGTTGCAGTTATGCAAAAGGAGCACAGAGTATAGAGTAGCAGAACACAGTACAGCTTTCATATCAATGAAAAACATATAAAAACAATTATGCTATAAAGGTATAATAAACCTAATCCCCTGTGGGTGTTTTGTGATGCTATGCAGGCATTCAGATTCCTGGTTTCTCTGTCTGAAAGGAGCAGTAGTAATATTCTACTTTCCTTACGATACAGGCTTATGCTGAGAAGGAAAAGATAGACTCTCAGCCCAGATCATCAATAAGTCATTCCTAAAAATATCTTATCCAGCAGAAAATGATTGTGGGACTCACTAGGACTCATTTAGCAATATTCTAATTCTCCTCCCTTCCAGACACATAGTAGGGATGTACCTTCTCACTCCTTTTGAATTAGATATGCCCATATGACTTGTGTTGACCAATGAAATGTGAGCCGACATCACAGAGTTAGTGAGCCATTCACTAGTGTTCCTTTCCCTACTAGATCAGTTAAGATAACCCTCTATCAGACTGGGCTCCTAAAAACTATCATGCACTGGCCCCACTGTTCTATAGCACGAGTGAAAAGTAAAACATCATTGAGATAAACCAATAATATGTGGGATGGCTTATTACTGCAGCATAACCTAGAGGATTCTCACTCACACAATATGTAAATTCCAATTTATAATGGTTATGCCCAAAGGACTAAAAATAAATATAAAATCCCTCTTGCTTATACTTTGCCTTTTAGACACAAATTGACAATATCCTCTCAATTATGCTTCATTTTTGAGACCTACAATTCTAACCACCAATGTCAGCACTCTATTTTTTTTTCTCATTTTCACAACAGGAAAATGGAATTAAATGGTAAATTAATTGCACAAATATTGTTACAAAACTAAAAAGGTGACACTACTGAAACTTAACTGTTGTCTCAAAGCAAAACTACAATAAAGCTGTATAAAATTTTCATTCATAAACAGATGTTTAAGGGAGTAAATTTGACACAAAAAGGAAAATCTGAGGATGTGAACATCAAAGTCCATGTTCAAAAGACAAAGCGAGATGTTAGTCAATAACCATAAACCATTCTTATGAAAACGTTTTGTAAACTGTGACATATCATATAAAAGTGAGCTTTCCAGAAAACTAGGTCCTTTAACCTTTAATAAAATGAAAACTTTGCCTTATCATACTTAAAATTGATCAGTCTTTGTCAATTTTTGTCAGTCTTTGTTCAGAGTGGACTATAACTTTCCACGTAGATACTGTCTTAGTCAAGATGCTTGCCTAAAGGACTATGGCATATCTACATTTTGCATAAAATTATTTGGAGAATACTTCCTTTTTTAGAAAGCCTCTGACATAATTGATGCAGTTCTAGGCTTTTCAGTGTGTGCAAGCTTCATCACTTGTGAATGAATGAATACAAATGAATACAAAGAAGAAATGTGTTCAATTAAACACTGAGAGCAGCTATTTTTAAGAATTTACCATATCCAAAGTACTTGAATGTGTGCTAGAGCAGGGCTCCTCAACGCTGGATTCACCTTCACTAGCGGGGATTTAATAAATAAGAGTGCTTGAGCCTCCCCTAAAACCAATCAAGCTAGAATCTCTGCAAGCGGGACCTGAGCATTCCCCTCCCCCACCAAATAGGTGGATTAGTGAGTCAAAGGATAAGTATATGTGTTACTTAAAAAACAAAACAAAAAAACCTACACAGGTTAAGGTATACAATTTGATCAGTGTCGACATGGGCAGACATACAATGTCAACACAATCAAATTTCTTCATCTATTCCTGAGTATTTTAAAAATCTTCTCAGGTGTTTCAAATGTGCAGCCAAAGTTGAGAAACATTGTGTTGGAGGGGAAGAAAGAGATCAATGAGGATGATTCCTCTCTAGTAGCATAACATCATTCCTGGGAGACTAGGAATTAGATAATCCTATCTAAATATAAAGAAGACTAAAGTAAGTCTAAACGCAGAAACAGGCATTTTATAAAAGGAGTATAATCTGATGAAAGATACATTTCTATTTATACTTAAAATCATTTATATTTTACGACACCATTGCTGACAAACATATCATTCAACATCTGAAATAAAACTGTATTGCTTTCAAAAAACTCTTCATATAGATTACTCGCCTTTGAATCACATAAAGATAACACTATCTCAAAATAGTATTTAATATTCAAGATATATTACAGTGAAAAAAATCAATGTTAATTTTTGCTATTAATCATAATTATCTATCTATAAAAAAGAACTTATTAGAGGGTACTTCAGAATTGTATTTATTCAGAAATTTAAGAAAGCCTACATTGAGCAAAATTTCATTTTCCTTTTAACATTGAGACACTTATTTGAACTATTCTTGCATATAGTCTGATTTGACCTAATTCATCGGTTATAATTAATTTGTAGTTATCATGAAAGACTTTTTCATGCTTATCTGTATGTATTTATCACTATAGCTATAGTCCATCTATCACTGACTAACTCCATGAACTTGATAATTCACTTAACCTTTCTGGCATTCATATAATATGGAAATTAGGCTAGAAGCTCTCAAAAACAAAAACAAAAACTACCAGATACATAAAACTATGATGTCTGTGGTTCTGAATACAAAACCCACCCTTTTAGAGGTAGAAACCGTCTCAATATTTGGAGAATGAAGCCATTTTTAAGCTATTAACTCTCATGTTGTGTTTCCCAACCTTGAACAGTAGAGTCCCTCTTTAGAAGAAAAAAAATGTTTGCAGACCTATTCAGTGTGAAACTAAATTATTTTTTCTACATTTAAATATAAAAATAAATAGAATTATCTAGGGCTTATAACTCCAATAAAACTTTAAAGTCAAGAAAAATGCATAACATAGAAACAAAACCACAAAGCAAAACATCTTCCCTCCAACAGAACTAGAAAATTGAAGATTTTCTTTATTTCCCAAGATATAGAAAAAAAATATATCTTGGTAGTAACTAAGTCAGTTGAGAATAAATGTTTTCTTCATCAATGGTTGATAAATCAGTGTAACCATAGTACATTCAATCTAGTTTCCTTAATTACTGAAATGACCAAAACAATCTATCAACTGTTCAAAGGCTGTCAATGACAATGTGTGTGGAGTACTACATATCACACTATTAAGAACTAATATACCTTGATGCTTGGAAAGAAGTAACTAAGACCAAGCAGTTAAAATGTAAAAGGATAATTATAAAGACTAATTAAAGATAATTACAAAGACTTAACATTTGGTTTAAGAGCTTTAACTAAACAAAAATACAATGGGAAAATCTAGCTTGAATGCTTTTATATGATGAAGACAAAGAGAAACTTCATTTCTAATAAAATAGCTGCTAGATTCATTCAACCTAATATCAACCTCTCCATCTCAAATCCTCCATGACATCCTCATGACTCTTTTATTTCTAACCAGCAAAGACCTACCTTTTGAGTTTAAGAATCAAATATGCAATTATATGCATAAAAATGAAAATTACATAATTATAAATACTTCAAGATGAACATCAGGAAAAAAGTCATAATAATATAGCCTTGGAGGTGAATTATTTGGTGGTATAGGTATGCAACCATTTGAATCAAATCAGAAGAATCTATTGGTCATATAATAGTTACAGTTCATCTGACTCTTTAACTCCTGCTCAAGACTCAAACTATTATTAGCCTCCACAAATTTGGAAGCAATCTCAGAGTATCAAACAGCTATAAGCATTATTCTGAATAAGTCCCTGATACTTTAAGCCTCAACTTAACATTCAGAAAACATAGATTAGATAATTTCTAAATAAATCCCAGTTATATAGTATTCCCCTAATACAAAACCACAAAGTGCTCTACAAATTACCAAACTAAACAATATCTCCTCAGTCTGACCCACCCAGGAAGTTAAAAGCTTTATTATAAGCCTGAATCCTCTCAAAATAATCATCAGCAAACATTGATAGAATACCCACCGTGTGTCAGGAAATGGTCTAAATACGAAGAAAGCCAGTAATCAAATGTGATTAGATTCAGGGGTGTGGGACAGGTAATAGCAAATAAAAGAAGAGATAAACTTGGTACCAGGTTGTGAAGAAAATTAAATGGCATGCCCAAGATTGGACTTTCTCCTCTAAGCAAATAATCAAAAATTCTGGTGGGCAATTATCACGATCACATAGAAATTTTAGTAAGTATGCTCATGGTAGTATGGTTGATGGACAAAAGAGGGAGGAATATAGAAATAATTAGGAGCTTATAAAAAAAATCAAGGAGCAAATTTTGTAGTTCTAAAACTAAGGTGATGAATACAGAGGTAAAGGGAAGAAGTTTGGGATTCAGTGTAAAGATGTGATCAATAGGATTTTGACGAACATTGGTTAAGAATAGAACAGAGTAAAGAGTATAGCTAAAATATTAATTCAATAAAGATTACATATTGAGAGCCTATTGGGCTTCTAGCACACATTACTATCAACCATCAACCAGGACAGGGAATGGCAGGAGGATCAGGTCAGAGATACAGACAGCTCATTAAAATTTTGGGTGCCTTCAGGCTATCAAATCAAAGATACACTCAGGCCAATTGGAGATATTGAACCTTGGAGAGTTCATGTAGAAGATTAAAATCTCTTTAGCATGGAGGCGAAAGGCTCTAGCTGTAGTAGGGAGACAGCTTTTCTACTTTTTAGCATAGTGCCTAGAGCATAGTTGATTTTCAATAAATGTATGTCAGATGGCTAGATCAACACTGAATATCAAATTCTGGCAGAAATGTAACCTGACTTTTAAAAGCTATGGTGAAGTTGTTAAAAAGAAAAGAGAGGGGCAGCAACAATAACTCAAGACACAAAAACGTCATTATATTTTCCATTTAAGAGTTCAGTGTCAAAGAGGGTCACAAAAGTATTGAAAGGAAACCTGATGGAGTGCATGACCTGAATAAAGGAGAAGTGGAAGATGGTAGGAATATCCTAGGAAAAGAGCAAGAACACTGAGTACTTCCTGTAACACAGGAGGGTATTTCTAAAGGTCAGATTCCTAAAAGTGGGAATGTTGGATCTAAATGGATTCTTAATTCTGATCTCTGGCCCTCGTGATACCCCTAAAGTAGTTGGTCTTCCCCACATTCCCAAAAAGACTTATCTTCCTAAATAAGTTCTACTCATATAACTCACCAGCTTACAATTGATAGTTTTACCTCTAGAGAATAAATCCAAATGGGTCACTTGAGCTTTGTAAGAATTTGCACAAATTAGCCCCACATCTGTCCAGTAGACAGAATATAAAAACACAAAACTTTTACAATATGATTTCTTATTCGAAATTGATAAAACCATATCCAACTTTGTCTATCACATGAATTACATATTGTTTTCAAACATTCCCAAAACATTAAAAAAGTTAATCATAGTCAGACCTTATTATAAACAACCCGAGATACACCTAGAGATATTTGATAGTAATACATTTCAGAATTTTTAAAAAATGGAATAAGAAATAGACTAAGTAGTCAGCAGAATTAATAAACTTGAAAAAAAAATAGCAAGAGCAAATAATGTCAGTTTTAGATTTTGAAAGGGCTAATAAAATTTGTAAACTTGACATATGTAATCAAGAAAATCAGAGAAAAGCACAAAAATTAGGAGAGATAGAATCTCTCAAACTAATTGAGCAATGATTTTGCAAACCACAAGCATATAATATATGAATATGTGCTAATAAAATGAAGTGCTTAATAAAATAGGCAATACTTTTTAAAATGTCAGGCTGAAAATTAACTTAGTAAGTAGAATTCCAGCAAAATTTAAAGAAAATTAATAAGACACTTATTGAAAATTGCAAATACCACTTCAAAAATAGATTCTGTGGATTTATTATTTTACTAGAGTTTTTTCAAAATTACAAATAGAAATATATATAATTATATAAAATTTCATATATATATAATTATATATATAATACTTCACAGAGAACACTGTAAAGATTTTGATGTGAATATAACCTCCTTAACAATATCAAAAAGATGGCAAGCAATTAAAAAATACTATGGACCATCTTTATTTTGGAATATTCTCCCAAATTCACAAGTAAATGAAAAAGAATTAAGGTATGTGATAAAACAATAAGCTTCCAGCTATGCAAAGATAACATAGCATTAGCAAGTCAACTGGTCAAGAGAGGAAAACTACATCATCCCTCCAAGAAATTCAGAAAATACACATGTAATTTCAAGATTTATAGAACATCAACTGAAATTCCTGATAATCTAATTTAGTTTACTAAGAATAGGAAAACTTCATAACATGAAAAATAATAAAACTTACACAGTCAATGTTATACTTAAATGACAGTTATGAGAATCATCCTTAATAAAATACAGGGAGCTATTCACTGTTATTTAATACTGAACTGAAAGCTATAGTGCGAACAGTAAGTAGTGAATTCAAAATTTAAAAGTGTGTGGGACACTATAAAGGAAAAGATAAAATTGTCAAAAAGTATAGCGATATGACAATAATGTGATTTTGCATCCAGCCTTCAAAAGAACAGACTGAAAGATAATTAGAAGTAATACAGAGCTAAGTGAGGTGTCAGGATATAAAAAAATGCACAAATTAATATTATATTTCTGACTTCGAAAAAAATGAGTAGACATCATGGTTAATTTTATAATATCTAACATTTACAAGCAAGGCACTATTCTAGCCACTTCACCTATATTAACTTACTCCACAAGACAAACTTATTAGCCGGGTATGGATTATAGGCTCCATTTTGCAGAAGAGGAAGAAAAGGCCTAATGTCACAGAGAAGAAATGCTGGAGCAGGGATTCAGATCCAGGCTGCAGAGTCATTTGGGGGTAGATGGAATGAACCTCAATTTTATGTCATCATCACCCTCATGTTTTGAATTCCTACAGGAGGCCGTGTGTTCCTATAACATGCCACATTAATACTGACTATATTTGCCCCCAAGCTAAGAGTTACAATATGTGTAAAATTAGACAATCGATTTCTTTTAATAATTATGTCTTTGCTATTATAAAGAAAGGAAGAAGGACAATTAAAAGAGAAAGGGTAAGGAAAATCCTAAGAATGGTGACAGAAGTCATCCTTGCCACACATCCACTAGGAGCTATTTTGAGTTTAGGCTGGAGGATGAAATGACTTGATTAAGCTTTTTATGACATTATTCTGGTTGCTAAGTGGAAAATAGATGGGGAGGTGTTGGGGGGGTGGCCCTACATAAGCAGAGAGAGAAGTTAGAAGGCTGCTCTTTCAACACAGGAATGATATAGTGATACTTTCAACTAGAATGCAGTCCTGGAAATGGACAGAAGCAGATGCAGTGGAGATGTCTGGAGAATGAACCATGAAGAGAATGGAGGATGACTTGAGTGTTTGGCTTGAGCAACAAAGTAGACCGTGGTACCCTTTATTAAATGGGTCTAGGAAGAAACACATTTGCAAATGGTGGAGCAGAAAAAGAATGAGAGGGAAGACCACTATTTTGGCCATTTTGACTATTTGGGTTTAAAAATACTCTTTCTAGGGGCAGGCGCCTGTGTGGCTCAGTCGGTTAAGTGTCTGCCTTTGGCTCAGGTCATGATCACAGAGTGATGGAGCCCCATGTGAGGCTCTCTGCTCAACTAGGAGCCTACTTCTCCCTCTCCCTCTGCCTGCTCCCCTTGCTTGTGCTCGCTCTCTCTCTGTCAAATAAATAAAATCTTTAAAAAAATAAAAAATAAAAATACTCTTTCTATAAGTCACAGTAAACAAGATGTCCTGACAAATACCATAGTTTCTACTTTATCAATCACAATTTCCTTGATAAAAAGGACAACAGCCAGCTCTCCATTTCTGTTACACCTTGTTGAGATGCTTCATGAGTATTTCTTTTATCTCCTATATTTTCAACTTCTCGCTCTACTAAATCCTTTCACACAAATCATTAATAATGTTTGTGTGTCTCTTATCATGACAATTAATACATCTCTCTGTCCTATGAGAACTGCTAGTTAAAGCATTCCTCTCCCTTTCATAGCCAAGCTCCTCAAAAAAGAACATAAATGTGTTCATTTGAACTTTTCCATGTGTTTTTAATTCTCCTTTGCTACTGAGTGGGTGCTCCCACTTCCATGACATGACTGAAACTGACCTCATGAGGGTCCCCGGTAAAGTCCTGATTGTGACACCTAATGGTGTATTTTGGAAGCCCTTTCACAGGCTCCTCCTCTTCAATGTTACTTTTCTTCATATTGCTAATCCTAATTTTATTCTTTCTTCTTTCAACATTTAGCCTTGAGTAATATTAACACTCTGTTTATTACTGCTGATGACCTACAAATCTCTATCTTTAATCCACTCCTGTATTCTGACCTGTAGGCCCACATATTCAACTGGGTACTTGGCATCTCTACCTGGCAGCTCCATCTACACTTCAAACAAAGCATGCTTAAACACCAAGCTCCTTACCTGCACTTTCAAACCTTTCCTCTTATTCTTTTAGGGGGACAGCATTACCATCCACCCTTTAACTCAAAACAGATGCCTGGGAATCCACCCTTTCTGCTGTATTTTCACATCCCGATCCAATCTTGTCAATACTACTTCCTTAATGTACCCTGCATCAATTCCTCCCCATCTCCACCACTCAGGCTATATCTCATGCCCCAATAGTACTTGAACAAATCATTTTAATTCCTTTCATTGTGCTTTCCCTGTTCATCTTTTGCATTGCTGTCAAAGGTTTCTTTCTAAAATGTACTTTTTAATTTTTTTAAGTTTTTATCTAAATTCCAGTTAGTTAACATACAGTGTAATATTAGTTTCAGATGTATGATATAGTGATTCAACACTTCCATACAATACCTGGTGCTCATCACAAGTGCCCTCCTTAATCCCCATCATCTTTGTACAGCTCAGTTGCTCTCCTGCTGAAAACCCTTTAAAAGATCTTCACTGCCTAAAAGAAAATGGCCATGGACTTCTGTATGTGGTTTCCAAGAAATGACCCCTTCTTTTTCTCATCTTCATTGTTCTCTCTCACCAAGCCCTGTCTATATGCACCCATGTACCAGGCATGTTGTCTCACGCTTTTTTTTCCCCCTCTAACTGCTTCATATCAGAAATATGTCTCTGTCTCTTCCTGTGAATAATACTGTGTCTGTCCATCCAGATTCTGCTAGAACTTCCCCACTCAGATGAAAGCTTCTTGATGGTCTTGGTAGAAGGTTCTTCTTGATTATTTTAATTCTGTTTATACAAAGTTCTCAAATAGCAACTCTAGTACTTTATGGAATTCATTGATTTCAAACCTCTAACCTCACTAAACTGGTCTTATCTTAACAACTGTACTGTCATGGTTGGTGTCCAATAAGTGATAGACGCTATTCAAGAATGAAGAAAGAATAATGAATTAATTATTGAATAAATGATTTGTCCCAAAACCCTACTGTAAAAAATCCTAACACTTCTAAATCATTGTCAAAATTCTACATGATTTTCTTATCCTCTTTTAAAATACATCTATACCTATAATATACCTATAAACGGCCTGACAACAAAGTGTCAACACAGGGCAAATCTATTGGGTCAACTATTGACAGACATAAGCCATTTCATGGACTTTGGCTACAGCTAAACTTGAGAAAACAATTCTAAGTTAAACTTTGAACTTCAAAATTTAGGGAAAAGGAAATACACTGAAATAAACTGAGTACTCAGCTAAAATTCAATCATCACTATTTCTGGATACAGCTTAAAGTTCTGTTGGCTGTCTTATTTCTTATTGCCAAAACTAAATACAGGTAAAACATGGAAATTGCTCAAGGTCTTCAGCATATACTGATTTTAAAAATCATATGTGATGTTATTCATGTGGTTGAGTCAGAGCTACACTTATCCAGTGGTAAGGATGGAAGTTATTTGTTCTGGAGACTGAGATAGTTTTATTGTTCTACTATTTTTACCTACAAAAATAAGTTCACACACTAGTGCATATGAAGAGTATCAAAACCATAAAATACACCCAGGCAACTTGAATCAGAATGCCATCAACGTTACAGCTTTCACTGTTTACTTTGTACTTCTATATTAATGACATATCCTACTTATTTTATCCACGAATTGTACCAAATACATGTAATGACAGAAAACAAATATTGCTATTATGTCTATGTTACCGTAACCTCTGATGGGACATAAAATGGTGAAGATGATTATGGTTAGGGAAGTTTCAATGACCAAATTTATGCTACCATTTGGTTCTCACACCTTTTTCATCTGCAGCAGAAAGATATTTTCCATGGGGGTGCCAGCATGGTGATATAGTGAATGAGGGTCCTGACTGCTAATAGGCGGGCTCATATTTTGCCTTGTATTAAATAGTACACAGGAAAAGAAAGAGCTAGTGACATAAATATTTGGTCCTTGTTAATCACCTACACACATAAGCCAGTCCTTATTTACAGAAAATAAGGAAAAGGAACTGATTGAAAACTGAACTCTACAGCACCTGGGATGTATAGATCACATATACATGTATCAGCAAAACAGGGCCACACGCCAGGTTATTTAAATGTAATTAATGAAGTGAAGGCAAAAATACTAGGCTTCTGAATATTAAAAAGAGGACTTAAGAAAAGAAAGTAACTGAGAAATGCTTTTAGAAGTATGACATAAATATTAAAAAATATTCACCTCCTCCCAGAGTATTACAGAAGAGATGGTTAAATAATTTACTTGGAGATAAAAAGAATAATTATTCTGTAATTAAAGATAAATTCACAATCTTTATTTAAAAAGATAATTTCAAATGTGGTACTTGCCTCAAAAATATCGTTTAATCTACCTTATATCATCTCCATTGAGATGAAAGAAAGAAAAGCTTGTCTTTCCATTTCTTGCGAATTATTTTTCAAAATCAGATTCAATTAACACATCCTTAAAAAATGACAGCTCACATAAATTATCTCATTTAATTTTCTCGACAGCCCACCAGGGTAGAAATTGTTAACCTCCATTTTACTGATGATCAGAGCTCGGATTGGTTAGGAAACTGGCCTAGACATAGGCTGCCACAACACTTCAGAGCGGGGATCTGAATCCCCTTTGTTCACTCTATATTCAATACTTTTTTTTTTTTTTTGCCACATCACAGTTGCTTTAAATCCTTATATCAAAATGCCACGAGAAAGGACACGAATACTTTGCATTTATGGTTTTAGTTGGTTTTTACTGATCAACAGAAACATTCTCATTAGGTATTTTAAAGTAGTATTTATAAAACATACACTGAGAACCGTTTAATAAACCTAGTTATATAAAGTTATCAGATACATCATATTCTTCCCATGTGATAGGAAGGATAAGGAAGCTCTGAAATGAGTTCCTTATTGTTCTGTTGTTCTTGTTGTTGGGTTTCTCTGTTTAAAGGGAAATTCTCTGTAATTAAGTAGCAATCAGGCACTTAAAAGACAAGCTGATCCCAGTACTGTATTTACGTAAAGCAGCCAAAGATTACATTTTCCATTTTGTGGTCTGGACACCTGGTGCACAAGCTCCAGCAAGAGGGTCAGCATAATTGAAACCATCCTTCATGTGCCTGTCTTGTTTAGACTCTTGAGTTTTGAAAATTCTGTATAACAAAAAGAGAGAAACACTTTTTTTTCATACTACTATTATGAGTGCTAATGCTTCTATCCTTAGGTAAGTTGTTCTTGTGGCCATTTCCATAACTTTTTAGACATCATTTTTCACTTAATAAAAGTACTTTGCTTTAGCAAGACCTAATTATGTTATGCAAAAGCTACAGGGATAATTATAGTTCATCCAGACATTCTTAATCTGTATTAGTGGAAACATGTTACAGGCCTGATGAGAAGCTCACATATCATTATCCAATCTCAACAGCTGCTTAGCTCAATCTTACTATAATCAAATCTAAGTTATCATCCCATCATTTCTAACCTGCCATGTTCTGCATTTCTACTGATTTAAAGATACGTTTTAAGTCACCAGATCTATTTAAGCCTTTGCACTACGACTAAATGTGTTTCACTTAAACCTAACATGTCCTTTTCTTAACATAATTTAAGATTGCCTTATATACATATTTATAATTCAATTTCACTAACATGTATTTGCTGAAGATCCACTGTACCGTCAGTGTTAATAGAACTAGGGAGCATCTGGGTGTTACAGAACCTGCTATATGTTCGAAAGCAACCAAATCCCTCCAGCAAGAAAATAATTAATTTACTGTATATGTCTGATTCCCATTACCTCTTGATTTGCCAAACTTACTTAAAAGCAGCAATAAAATGTTAAAGTTTCAGCTCATTACGTAATTATGAGCGATATGGGAAGCATTCCATTTTACAGCAATATTAAATCCTTACGAATGTAATCTAGCACTTTGTCCAGCTGGATTTCACTTATCCAAAGTGCCTGTATTTCCACCATTTCCGCTGGAACTTTCCTTCATAACTGAACAAATTTCGCTGCTAGATTGTATTTCCTGCCATTCAGTTCATCTTCTTCCTGATGCTTATTATACTGGAGACAGTTACCTTAGATCTGTAGGACCAAAAATTAATTTTGCTTTGTTTTAACTATCTGGGAACGTCAATAGTCATTTGTAAATTTCCCGTGAATAATAAGCTGTTCTTATCTGTGAGGTGTCAACATTATTGTAACCATTTCGGAATAATGGCAATATTATAGCTTTTGTCAAGCAAGGGAAAATTATAAAAGAGTAGCTAAAATGTTTAATCTTTTTTATATGCTTCAGGAAACTTCAGGTTTGCCTCTTTGGGAAGAAAAAAAATTGCAGGTGAATGAAAATCCTACTCTCATTAAAGAACCAGAAGATACATCCTACCACTTAAAGGTGTCGTAGAAGATAGGAAAACAAACCAAACACATACTCACACACACCCTCATTCTCCTAACTAATATTTTACCTGATGACCCACCAAGTCCTTCAGGATTTTCAAGACATTTAACAAATGTTTATTATTCTTGCTTTAATGTAGGCCTATAATTCTTAATTGGAAAATGGTATATCAATCATAAGTATTTTTGATGATTCAAATCATGCCTGTATGAAATTCACTCTATTTTACATATAAAATTCCTGTACTACACAATGTTTTTCACCAAAAGATTTTCCCAGTTATTATACACATGAAGTTAGCTTCAAAAGTTGTTTTTATTCCTCTTTTTCTACTCTTTAAAAATTTTTCTGCTTTACTTAAATAAGCTATGTATTCTAGATACTTAGTCCTTCTATAGTACACTCTTACAGAGTAGGAGGGAAGCAAAAAAAGAAAAAATCAACATATGTCAAATTATAAATATGTAATATTTTCCTTCCAATGCATACTATTTAAAAGTCAGTAGGAGTTAATCTGTATTAAAAAAAATCAAAAGTATTCTTAGTTGTGGGACACCTGGGTGGCTCAGTCAGTTAAGCATCTGCCTTCAGCTCAGGTCATGATCTCAGGATCCTGGGATCTAGCCCCACGTCAGACTCCCTGCTCATTGGGGAGTCTGCTCCTTCCCCCTGCTCATGTTCTCTCTCTCTCCCTCTCTCAAATAAATAAATCTTTTTTAAAAAAATATTCTTAGTTGTAGTTTTTCTTGAACTCAGCAAATAAACTTCAGGAACACCTGATTATTACACATTTTCAGCATAATCTGAAACTGCAAAATGTCAACATAATCTGAAATTACACATTTCAGCAAATCACAGATTCTAGTACATGAGATATATTTGAAAAAAATACCAAAATCAAAGACCAAGAGATTTGAAAAATAGTAACAGTTGATTTTATTCAGAGTGGTATGGTGCAATAAGAATTGCAATGTGGAAAAAAAATCCTGTGCTAGCAATCAATTATAAAATCAATCTTTCTTTCTTTCTCTTTCTTTCTTTGTTTCTTTTTCTTTCTTTCTCTTTCTTTCTTTCTTTCTTTCTTTCGTTCGTTCGTTCTTCCTTTATTGTTATCACTGTTCCAATATTTTACTTTTCTGAAATGGGGGAACTATATCATTCTTTCATTGGTGAAAGCAGAGACTAGTAGACTTGGTACCAAGACTCTTTTACAGAGCTATGAATGATCAGAAAGGCATAACATAGGTCATGGGGATGAAGTCAGTAGAGTTAGGCCACTGTAGTATGAAAATACTAGAGAGACCTCAGGAGCATTTATACTTCTCCCTCTGGATGCTGAACCATGTAATAATTGGTCCTCAGAATAACTCTGCGTGATGGAAAGAGTAGTTATCACAGATAAAACCTGAGAATTCAGACACGTTTTGTGGTCAATAACAGAATACCCTAAGCCAAACCCATATCTTCTGTTAGTCTTTTCCCTGCTTACTTTAATCAAAACTCTCCCCATTCTCCAAATACCATTAATGAACAAGAACTAATAGATGTAATGCCAGATACTTTATGATGTCCCGTCCTTCTCTTTTTAATATTTGGAAATTTATCTATTATTAAAAAGAAAGCTACACCTTACATCAAAACATTGCAAGAGGACATAAATTCTACCCATTGTAACTGAAATCCATTTGAAAATCATATTATTAGATGGAATTATTATTATTATTATTATGCACTCCATTTCAATTATGCTACTGCACTATATTTCTAACTGGCACTTTCAACTTAATTAAACATATCATACAGTATGCTAAATGGAAGTAAGATGATTTCTCCAAATGTTGATATAATTTTAAGTAAGTTATCGATTCATAAGTTCCATAATTATAACACTATGGTTGTCATTTAAACATTGTCACCTCCTCTGCGGGAATTGATGAGGATCTTTTGTTTTGAGCTTGATAAGGGTTAGGTTATCTTCTTGGCGGAGTAACATTTTCAGAAGCTAATGAAAAAATATTCTGAGGGCCGAACACCTGGAAACCAGCCTACAAATATTCCACATCAACACTATTGATGTTTTACATCTGGTAGATTGTTGCTAGCAGGTCTAATGGGAGTTCAAGAGGCTATTTTACTCCTTAAACATTTAAATACTTCCTCTGCACCATAAAAATGGGGAAAAGTGGCCCTCAAAACGCTCATTCCCAGAGAGCATTTTAAGTAATGAATATTCTTGAAATACAGAGGAGACTTGCACGTGCCACTTGAGAAGCACTCCAATATCACCCTTTCCCTCACTCGTGTCTCACGGTATTAAAAGGACTCATGGAGGCTTACACTCTCTAAAATGTATTTACCTTTCTGCATAATTTCAAAAATAACCTATATCCTGACAGTAATTCTAGAAGAGTATGTCAAGTAAGGATTTTGGTCAAGGAAAGGCACTTAAATATAAAAAAAATAAAAATTTGTCTAGTTAGAGCTTTAAGGAGAGGAGGCGATGATGATCTATCTTGTGCTGTCTCTTATTCAGAAGTTGTTTTTCAAAATATGGTCATTTGTGGCTACCATAGAAAAGATCTCTGTTGTGCTTCTCTCAACTTCAAGTCTTTCAGAGACATCATTGCTCAAACCCTGACAAAGTTCTTGCCTTGGTAGATTTTGAGTCCCTTAGCTAAGGAGATCACCTGTAAGTGCTCTTTGGAACTCATCAAATAATTCCCACGGATTAACAATCAACAATACTCAGGAAGCGAAATACAAAATGTCTTGATTACTCACGAAACTATCTCAATGTCTTTTCAAATCTACTTTATAAAATGTTTTGCCTAACTGTTCTTTCATTTCTATTCTCACTGCCTTAGTTCAACAAGCTCCCTGCTACTCTCATCCTTAATTTCTTTCCACTCTGCTGTGTTCTGAACACTCTCTCTTTCTCAAGCATATGCCACAAATTTTAAAATGGCTCCTGAACTATAAGCAAGGTATTGAAGGTCTGCAATGTAGTGGTCCCAGAATACCTCTCAGACATCTTTATTTCTATTCCTATTGCAGACTCTCATCTCTTGCCATTGAAAACTACTTGTTGTCATGTCACTTTTCATGCAGCGCCTACCATCTCTGCCCAGTGGTGAGGTGAGCCCCTACCTATGCATCAAGCTCTGCTCATATCTTGCCTCTTCCAGGAAGTCCTTCCTTTGTAAGAGAGTCTTTATCCCTCTATTATATAACCAATTACATGTAGTCTTGCATTAACAGTTATATATAGTTTTATCTAAGAATTTTGAAGGCAGAAACTGTGTCTTGGTTATAGATATACCCTCCACAACACATGGCTCAAAGCTTTGCACATACAACAGAAGTGTGTTAACTAAGTAAGGGGTCAGTACTTTTCTTGGGGACACACAGAGACATTATTTCCCAGATTCACTTGAGCAAGGTATGGCAATGAACAGAATGTGGGTGGAATAAATGTATGCCAATTCCAGGTCAGGATGATAAAGTCCTTCCATGTGTGAATTTATAATGTCTCTGAGAGTTGTTGGTGGAGTTGCAAGATGGAAAGAACCTGAATCCTTGAATCAATGAACAGAAAGCTACTCAAGGCTCACTGCAATGGACTGTGTTCTGAGTGAATTCTAAACTTCTAAGATTCTGGGGTTTTATCTATTACATCAGTAAATGTAGCCTTACTAGCACAGGTCTGCTGACTGGTAAGCCAATTATTGCAATGGAGAATAATAAATAATGCATAGCGTTCTTATTTCAGATGGATTTGTTGAAATGACCCTACCTTGACAAGAATGGCCATCTCATCTTTTCTCCAGTACTTAACTCATCCTCATGCTCCTATTTGGATCTAAGTAACAATTTCTCCATTTGGACACTATTACTCTCCAAGTATTTGCTACATCTGTATGGGATTGGTCTCTAGACCTTCTGGCTAGCATTGAACCCATTTGGCTAGACTTCTAAGTCTTTAACCATATGCCCCAATCCTTCTCATCACTCAAGGCCAAGCAGATGTCTTAGTGTTACACAAAGTTTATTATCAATCCATTCAGAATGTTTTCATCTGGCTTTGTATTTCACCTGATAACACTTTATACTCTGAATGAGTATTTATATTCTTCCTTTTCCTAAAAAGAGTTAAAGAAACTCTGTTAATTCTTTCTCTTTTTTTTAAGATTTTATTTATTTATTTGACACAGAGACAGCCAGTGAGAGAGATAGCCAGTGAGAGAGAGAGACAAGCAGGGGGAGTGGGAGAGGAAGAAGCAGGCTCCCAGCAGAGGAGCCTGATGTGGGGCTCGATCCCAGAACGCTGGGATCACGCCCTGAGCCGAAGGCAGACACTTAATGACTGAGCCACCCAGGCGCCCCCATTAATTCTCTCTAATGCCACTCGGCTACTGGTGAGCAGGAATTATGACAGATATTTCTCTGTAGACCTCAAAGCCCCTGCCAGCGTGGCTGGAAAGAGATTGAGGATGTAATGACTCTGTTCCTGGGTTGCTGATAGGCAACATGTAGCATTCCTCTCCTAAAACAAGTTAAAACACTTTGGCTAATCCCAAAGAAGTTAATCTGGATTGCAGTCATTTAAAAAAAAATTTTTTTTTTAATGGAAGACAGTATGATTATAAGCAGTAGTCGCACTCTCTACAAAATGAACTGAAATGATCAAAGAGCTCAAGAGAGGCAACCATGTCTTAGTTATCATTGCAATCCTGTGTCTAGCAAGTAAGGAAAAGATTAGATACTCCAAATTCATGGTGAATGCAAAATTTTCCCTGTTTAAAAAAATTGAATCCTTTGGCTTTAAAAGTATTAAAGAAAGTCAATCCCCAAAGTTTTCCTAAGAGATTAATATTATTTTGAGGTTACATGATTCATTAATGATCTTTAAAATAAGAATTTCAAGGAGGACACATTCTGGTTCCTCTTTTTTAATGCTGTGTTATGGGATTTTCAAACACAGAACTCATTTTATCTTGATTTAATTCAAAGTATTTCAGAAACTTATACAGATAAAATATGAAATATAACATTTCATAGTATGTGTATGTATCTGTATGTCTTATATCTATCAGTCCATGTGTGTATATGTGTATCAAGTATCAATGTTCCCTTCCTAAATTTCTGTTTATTACTAGCCATTTCTAATCACCCAATGAATAATTAAATTGATTTGCTAAATGCATAATGGTGATTATAGGGTTAATAACAGTAAGTATTAATCATTTTTTACCCACAGGAGAAAAGAATTCTAAATGTTGATTAAAGTGTTCTAAACCTAGATGATTTGGGCCCTGATCTTGTGATATTTTCCCCAACATAGTTTCTAGTGCTTAAATAGTACAAATGCACATTGATTGCAAAAATCTTGCTACATTGTGTTGTGATAGCCTCCCATCAGGAACATATGAAATCTAATCTTACTAATTTACATCTAACTGACATGAAAATATTGATTGAGAAGATGAGAACAATAAGAAAGCCAATTCTAAGTGGATATAACATATCAAAATTTTACATAGAAGATATTGCTGTCAAAGAATATCATATTTAGTTTCAAGATTTAAATGTTTACCACTTCTTTGTTGAGGGATATATTTTACAGAAACAGAGGTAAAATTTCAGCTGAGGGAAGGACCATGTCAGCAATTGAGCATAGCGTAGGAGAAAACTTAAAGCAAAAAGAAATGGTAATACAAGCAGAGTGATGAAGGCAAGACTGTATAGAGACCTGAAGACAAATGGGAATTTCACTTTAGTGAAATGTGAATGCAGCAATTAACTATATCTTGGTCAGAGAAACCAGACAAAAGAAGTTAGTGCAACCAATAGGCCAGAAGAAAATCATAAAGACACTTAAGTGCCTTTAGAGAAAAGACAAACGAGTAAATAAAAAATATTCCATAGAAAAATAAATACTAGAAAGAATGGACTTGCTTGGAAACAAGTAAACAACAGCAACAAAACCTCAAAAGGTCTAAATTAGATCTATCTTGGAGTAATCTCAGAAGAAGAAAATTAATAGAAATGATAAATAGTTTCATCAAAAGATAAAAACTGAAAGTTTCATCGATGTCAAGACATTACTTTCAAAAGGCAAAAAAATCCCAAGAGCTCTGGCAATGGCTTCTCTATATCTGAAGTCATTCTTGATAAAAGGTGGGGGTAGAGATGGGAATATGCAAATATCCAGATACAAAGGACAATAAAGGGGGAAAAAACCCAGAATCCGGTAATCAAGAAATATATGCTATGCCAAGAAGGGCTAACTGCTCTACGAGGTAGCATCTATGGGAGAACGATGTACGGGATGCTAAGCATTCAGTAAATCAATCAATAAGTAGTTTATAAGCCATATGCTTTTCCCCCAGCGGTTTCCGTTTCCCTCATCATTACATGAAGTAAAATAATAATTCCACTAGGGACTGGCAGATGTTAAAGAAAAGTCAAATGACAATGCAACAGGGATTCACTTACGATCTTAATTTCTTAATATTTTTATGACTTGTCTCATAATTTTTTTTTTTAAAGATTTTATTTATTTATGTGACAGAGAGACAGCCAGAGGAGCCCGATGTGGGACTCGATCCCGCTACGCCGGGATCACGCCCTGAGCCGAAGGCAGACGCTTTAACGACTGTGCTACCCAGGCGCCCCTGACTTGTCTCATAATTGTAACAGTGAATTTATATCCCTACACAACAATCTTCACAACAAAAACAAGAAAGTCAACTAAATTAGGAATTTGGAATTTTCGACTGTTAAATTGTAAAAGAAAATACTTGTTTTTAAAAATATAATCTGAAACACCTTTCTTAGTCACTTTACAAACTCAGGCATAATCTAAAACTGGGCATGTGGTTCTCTAGTCAGTTCTCTTCTGAAGGGCTCTATCTTTTGCTTTGTGGAATAAACATTATGTTTTATTACCTAAACTGCTCTCATTACCATCATCTCTTACCTAGCACAGGTGGACTATTCCACTACCCAGAAAAACTCTAGCTCAGATAAAATTCCATGACAAACTTCTCTCCTAGACTTGGGCTCCCCATATTTGCTGGAAATTTTCATAACTACTCCATACCTTCATAATTCTCATCAAGAACCTGATGTAACCCACACAGCCTGCACTCTCAGTAGTTTTTCTGACTTCTTACTTAGGTTAGGGTTAGGGTTAGGGTTAGGGTAGGGTTAGGGTTAGGGTTAGGGTTAGGGTTAGGGTTAGAAAAATGAGGTCATCACATATGAACTATCTACACCTGTGACTGTCATTCCTTTCCTTGCAGCACGAGGACCTGCAACAACCTCATCTCTATAAGATCCTCTCTTTCGGATATAATCACCATGGTCAATTTTCTCCCCAAACTCATTAAAAGGACAACTCTCCTTTAGTTCTGAATCTCTTTCCAATTGCAGCTCTCTTTTTCCTATTCGACTAAGATTCTAGGCTTGCAACTCAAATGCAAGTTCTCCTCCAAAGAGGGAGATCCCAGTATTTTGTCTTTCATAGGACCCTTTTCAGTTTTTAACATAATAGATCTTTCTTAACTAGTATATCTAAAAATAGTGCTCTATCCTTTTATTTTTCTTCTTTAGTTCTTATTACTTCTTCATATTATATCATATATTTATTTGTTAATTTGTTAACATCTATCTCTCTTTTTTAATAAGCCACTTGGTATCATTTTTTTAAAATATCTCTATCCTTATCCCATAGAATAATGACCAAATATAGCAATCTCATTAAATATTAAATGAATATCTAAACCTATATAATCATTACTTTTCCTTAACTTAGAAAATTGGTGGGGCAACTGCTGGGGGCTCTCCCAAAATTCACTCTCCCCTCTTCCTAATCTTCTCCCAAGAAGAAAATACATTTTCTAGCTTTTCTCATATCCCCTGGTAGCCGTATGACTAATTTAAATGAGTAGAATAGAGCAGAAATATCATACATAATTTCTAGGCCATCTTCAACTTAAAGACAGACTGTTATTCCTGAATTGTGGCTCTTTTCTTCTCCCTGTTGTGAGCTCATCTATGTCCGCAAACCAACCATAGTAACAAGGCAGAAGAAACCTTGGATCTTGAACGATCTTGAAGAGCAGAATGATTCCACTAGCATAAACTAGCATCTAATATGAGAGAGATAAATTTCTGTTTTATTCAAGGGACTTTAGTTTGAAATTATTTTTCTTATAACTACTAAGCCTTTAACACTCTTGGCTTCCATAATTCACTCTGCCATTTCTCTGAGCATTCTTTCTGTATCTTTTGAACTCCTCTCTTCCTTCATCCACTCTTTAAATATTGATTTTATCAAGTGTTCTTTTCTAGCCAACTACTCTTCTTTTTTCCGAGTTTTATTGAGCTGTAATTGACATATAACATTGTATAAGTTTAAGGTGTACAACATAATAATTTGATATATGTATATGTTGTGAAATGATTACCACAATAAACTTAGTTAACATCCATTACCTCACACACTATTTTTTTCTTATAATCAAAACTTTGAAGACTTACTTTCTTAGCAACTTTCGAATAAAAAATAGAGCATAATTAACTATAGGCAACATGCTGTATACTACATCCCCAGAACTTACTTATCTCTAGCTGGAATTTTATACCTTCTGACCACCTTCATCCATTTCCTCTTTCCATCCCGCCCCTCTGGCAACCACCAATCTGTTCTGTATTTCTACAAGTTCAATTGTTTTAGATTCCATACAAGTGAGATTATATAGTATTTGTCTTTCTCTGTCTTATTTCACTTAGAATAATGTCCTCAAGTTTCATCCATTGTTGTAAATGTCAGGATTCCCTTCTTTTTTTATGACTGAATAATCAACTACTGTATTAATTTAATCTACTGATTCTTGAATTTTTTTCATCAATGACAAATTGGGGAATACACACAAACACACACACACACATACACTCATACATACATATTGGATATAAACATTGGCTGTTTGTAGACGACCTGAAACCTATTTTTGGTGGTAAAATTGAGACCACACATATCTCATAACACAGCAATTCCACTTTTGGATATATCCCTAAGAAATATTCAACATATATTCACAAGTGGATATATACCACAATGTTCTGTGCAACATTGTTTGAAATAGCAAACACTTGGGAAGAACTTAAATGCCTCTTAAATGTACAGTGAGCATGATCTTAGTGTTCTATTCATATACACTTGGCTCTCACGTTGTCCTTACACACAGAGGGTGTTTCACTGCAAGCACCTGCCATTCCATGCCTGAAGGTGTTCTTGAGCCAAGAATATGATTGGGTTGCTAGGTAAGCTGGAATTCTAGAGCTGATGGCTGTGGGAGTAAACCTCAACCGGTGCCAGACAAGAGTTTTGTATGCATACATACCCCAACTTCCTTGTCCTTGATGGATAAACTCCAGAGCGGCTTTCAGTGTGAGTCATATGGTAAGAAATGTGTAGATGAAATTGGAGAAATGATTAAAAATAGAAATACCTAGAAATCAAATCAGTATTTCATAAAGCTTAAATGTGTGGGGAGAGAGAAGTATAAGAAAGGTGAAGTTTCATGTCCTGATTCTGTTTTGGTCAATCAGGTAGATGGCAGACTGAGATCAAAAAGGTTTCTGGCAGGCAGATGATGGTTTGCATTTGGACATGTTGCATATGAAGCTCCTGTGGCTAACTGGATCTACTGGTTTAAAGTTTGGGAGAGAGAAACAGGCTAGGGGTTAGTTAATAATGGTATGTGAAGTCATGGTGATGAATGAGATGAACAAAGGAGAGAGGACAGTGAGAGAAGAAAAAGGCAGTCCAGGAAGGAGCACTGAAACTCATGAATATTTAAGGAATGTGCAGAAGATGTTTCTACAAATAGAAATGAAAGGGAAGCTAACATGGTGGAGGGAAGCCAGTGGTAAGAAAGGAAAATGAAACGCTTATTTCGTAAATGTTCTACTCAAGGACATACTGGCAATAGCTTCTTAGAAACACGTCTCTTCCTCTGTTTTCAAACTCAAAGACTAATTCCAAGCTGCTGCTGCTTCATCTCCAGCCTCATCACTCTTCATCTTTTAAAACCTTTTGGTTTTCAGAAACTCATTTCCTACCCAGCCAAATATACGCTCTGCTGATACTAGAGATTTGAATCCTGGTCTCTCAAAACGCTGGTCTGTCAAAGTCTATTTTACACTTCTACTGCCACTTAGCCACTATGTAATTGGTAGCATCTGGTTTTGTTTGGGTTTTGGTTACTTTTCTCCCGCCGCTACAATTTGCACGTTTGATCTGGTTAAGCACAGAACTAACTGCTGTCCATACATTAGCTAATTCAATGCTTAGGACAGCCCTATGGGATAAGCATTGCTATCAATATTTTTGATGGAAAAAAGATGGAGACTTTTAAGGCATTAAAGACTTGGCCTAGGGGAACGGAGTTAATAAGTGAGTTAGAATTTGAACCCACATTTTCTGGTTCCAAAGCCCCTGACTTGGGAAACCTGTGAAGGTGGCATTGCAAGAATATGGTTTGAGTTCCCTGCCTTGGCTTCCAACATATAACAAGAATAGATAAAATATTAACTGAGATCATGCAAAAGTTATACCAAATATATTAAAAACAAGGTAATATGAGAGATAGAATGGAAACAGAAACAGAAAGCTGCAGTGTACCAGCTGGTTTGGCGAACGAAAGGCAAACATTTCCCTATACCTCTGAGGTACTGGGATGCTGCGCTTACCCCACAGGGAGTGAATCAGCGCCAGGTTTACTGATTGAAACCTGAGTAGAAGGTAACAGGGAGCTGAAAAATGGGTTACACCCCTGGAGCCATAGTTGACACACGGCTGCTTATGTAGGGAGGCCAGAGGCAGCAGCCATAATCTGGCAATCAGCACCTGGGACAAAGTGCTGTTTGACTCCGTGATTTAGGACTATAGTATTCCCATTATCAGAGATTCTGAGTTGGGGGTGGGGAGGGTGTAGGGCCAGCTCTATGATCATAAGACTGGGTGGGGCTAGCAAAGAGAGAGAGAGAGAATTATTAAAAATCCTTTCACTCAAGTTGAGCCTGAAAACCAAAATTCCAAGACAAATGAAATCACACACACACACACACACACACACACACACACACACACACATATCAGGGGGAAAAAGCAGACAATAAAGTAATTCCAGAAGACACAAAAATAAAAGATCAATTTCAGAATTTAAAAATAAGCATGTTAGTATCCCTGAAGGGACAAAGTGAGAAACAGCATCAATATAATTTACAAGAAAATAAGTAGAGATGGAATAATAAAAGTGCCTATGAGCAAAGAACCCATTAAAATTTCCAGGAAAAAACTATATAGTCAAAAATATTCTAATGGACATAGTCAAAACAAAAATTAGTAAGTTGGAAGATACCTCTGGGTAATTCACCAAAAATGCAACAGAGAAAGGTATATAAAATAATGTGAAAGAGAATTTAAGAATATGCATGACATATTGTGAAGCTTCTACATATATCTACCAGGACATTCCAGAAAGAGAGATTAGAACAAATGGTACAAGAAGCAACACTTGAAAAGAGCATTCTGGAGATTCCACAATTAAGAAAGATGTGAGTCCTAAGATCAAAGTGTCCAGAAAGATGAACAACCACTATGCTCTCTTCCCTGTAAGAAGAGTAATAAAAGCCATACTGCCACTCCCTAGGAAAGTCTTTGGAGGACTCATCATTTGTCAGAGATGGTCGAATCCAATCCTATAGATTCTGCTGTGTATTTTGATAGAATAAATCATCTTTCAAAACAAACTGATGAATGTAATTGAAATGAGAACAGAGCAAGTTTATATTCATCCTCACTGAAATAGATGTCTGCTGCTTTAAGGGTGCAGAAAACCCCTGAAATGTAGTGACTCTGAGAATTAAGGAACTAAGTCCAAAAGTGTCATAACCATAACATATGTCCAGGCCACTCAATCCCCTCTCTGTGCACTCGTCAGTGCAAAGGCAAACACACACACACACACACACACACACACACACACACACACTCCAATCTGGTGTAATATAGCAGTACAGGGGGAAACACAGTGAACTGCCAATATGTTTTATATATAAATAAGAGAGAGAACCATATATTAATTTGTGAACATATTTGCATTATTTTCTATTAATCTAATCATAATTCGAACTTTTGTGGAAAGTTAGCTTTATATAAGAAAACATAGACCTTCTTAAAATCATGGTCTAAAAATAATGCTAAGGTTGATTTCAGTTTTTAAAAGATTCCTTCACTTCAGTAACCAATCACTAAGCAAATGTGAACAGAAAAGATGGAAGATAGTAGTTTAAGATTAAAAATGTTAGGAAAACTACACAGATATTTCTAACTTGTTTTTATCACGATTGTGTACGTCCATTAAAAGGATCCCCATTCTTTTGCAGCCCCTACCCAACACATAGTGACTTCCTGAGTTGTGGTTAGACTTTATAACTGAGGAAAATAATGAAGTTCCCTTTAATTCTTGGTCTCTGGATTGGTTTGGAGGAAATAGGTAAGGAGATAAACACTTTTAGTATTTTTTTTTAATTTCTTTTTTCTTTTTTTTTTTTTTTTACAAAAATTGATACCAAAAGGAGAAATTTTCAAAAGGTTAATCTCTTTGCAAAGCCTTCCAGAAATCCTTAGCTATATTTAATTTTACTAACTGAGACATATTAAAGGAAAAACCCAAACAATTTACATCTCCTTTCTTGACTATTTATATCAAGATCATAACAAAAGACCTTATTAAAAACACTTTGGTTTTGACGAGAACATAATTTTTAAACCTCAAAATATTCATGCCAACAAAAACTTTAACATTTTCTCTCAAAAACGGTCTTTACTTTTTTGCAGCCACTAATGAACATCTAGGAACGGTGTACATGAGCAAAAGAATGGATGTAACAGGTGACAAACATAATGAACTTGTTCTCTTAGAAAAGGATGTGTCAGTCACATTTTGCAATTGTTGAAAGAAGCTTATATCAAATCATAGGAACAGGTAAAAACACAATTATCCTTTTATACATAAACTACGTACCCTTTATATGTAGTTTTTGTATTCAAGTCAAGACTATGACTTGGTTTTGCCACAGTTGATAGTTTTCCATAAATCTTTGGAAAAGAAGGGCTAAGTAATGCTTCAAAATTGCCCTATAAGCGAAAACACATTCATTCTTCTTTAAAAGCTTTCCTTCCTTTATTGTAAAGTTTTATAGCCCCACAATTACTCTAATATATTTCTTCCATTTATTAATTTACCTTAGCAAACAAGCTATAAATCTCAAAATATAAAGTTTATTTTATTTTTAAAATGATTATTCAAAGTTTGTATCATAGAGCTGTTCTTTAAAAAGTTTAAATGAATGTGAAACACGATAACAACACAGACCTCTGTATTTTATCAGATCAGGAGTGTGGAAGACACATTTTTCACTTCATTCATTTGGTAATATCTACTGCGGTCACCTTGTTAATAAAGCTGCTTTTTAAACAAAGTCAACAACAGCAATGAGATTCTGGCACTTATTAAAGTTGTAATACTGAATTTGCAGTTTTTGCAGAAGAATCTCTTCCATAACATTTCTAGGAATACTTTCTAAAGGCTTTGATTAAAAAAAAAAAAAAAAAAGAACAAGAAGCACATTTCAAATAGGATTATAAGTATGGCTAAACTAGAAATTAAGCACCATTTACTTCTGAGGTATTTTTTTCCAGGAAAAGCAAGCCAACTCACTTCCAACATATTTGCACTGAAATAAGAACGACTCAGTATTGTTTCAAGATAATTAAAATTCAAAAAACAAAACAAAACAAAACAAAACAACTGTGTCCAAAGTTTCTACAGTGAAATGTGAGCAAACAAGACAAAAAGAAACAAAAGAAGTTTGCATGCTGCTTCTCAAAAGAAGTTTAAACAGTCCTTGGCCGGGAATAACACACATAAACCATAAGAAGACAACTGCTGGAGTCAAAACACTTACTTTTTAATATGTAAAGATGCCCTTTTTTTCCTATTTTTGGTTAAAAATGAGAGGACACCCCAGTGAGTCTTGCTGGCAGTCAGATAACGCCCAGGCCCTGACCCTTTAACTGGGAGGAATTCTCACACAAAGCTCTTTTCATACAGTCTGTGTTATATATTCCTGAGATAAGGCGGCAGAACGTGAAGCCGTGGAAAAGGGACATAAAGTTGGACTAAATGAAATGTTTACATATATTCTGTCACACCGTTGTTCCCTCATTACCTATTCCACAGATGATTTGCCTAAAACAATATTTATTCAGGTTGAAGAGAAGCATGATTGAAACAAAAGGACAGTTTTAAGAGAAAGGACACGCGAGACAATACAAATATTGTATTTCTCGGTTAGTACTGCCAAGTTTAATGTGAAATCAAGCAGAAACAAAACCACATCACCTCAGCGCTTAAAAGAAAGGATCCTGCTATAATTTCCCTCAAAGCACAATAGATCTCTTTACTTGTCTCACAACACAGAAAGTATATTTTAAATAATATCTTAAATCTGCACTCACCATGCGAAAGCAACAGTTGCGTAGCGTAAAAGTGTGCTATTTTCTGCCCCTGTTCCATTTCTGTTTTGCCTATAGTTGTCCAACACCCAACAGCCCAGAGCTGCCACCCAGAGGCCCCTTCCACGAGCCGGCTTATTTGCCTGTCAATGTGAGTCCCAGCTTCTGTATTATGCAGCTGTGCACTTTGCTGAAGTCCTAATATCATCTCCATACGCTGCCCACCGCCTCAAGGAGGTAATTTGTTCTTTCAGTTCAATAAATACTCAAATCACCTTTCGGGTAACTCTCTGGGATCAGGCTTTAAGTTGTTCACCTTCAAATTAAGGAGTTCTTGGGAAGAAGTGGGTGGAGAGAAGCAAGCTCACTACAAGGGAATTCAGAGAGGAATCGGAACGCAGAGAAACTTCCTCTCTTTTTTCCTTCCTTGCTAGCTGAGCTGCGAGTGCCTCTCTCCCAGAACTAAGGAATGTAAGGGGAGGACGCAAAGAGGCCCTGCCAGACAAGCCTTTCTCAATCAATTAGCTTGCAGCCATTACTTGTGACCTTAGGTCACACAGCATAAGTGTGTGGGGTGTGCCTTCGGGGGTCCCAAGGCTACTTATTACAGCTTAGATAACCAAAACTAAGCAGACGCTAAAATCTAGAAATCTTTTTAATAGAAAATATGCCAAAGATAGGAAGGAGACCAAAGGTGAATTCCAAGTGTCTTTTTGCAGAAAGGACAATTTAATTCCGTCAAAGATATTATTTTTTCTATTAAGAAACCCAAAATAATATGTTTAGTCCAGGCTGGATCAGATGGGATTTAGAACAAAGTAGTAAAGTATTTCTTTTATATTAAATTCCAAGCTGGGAATATAGAAATGACAAAACAGCCAAGCTATCATACAGTTACGGGCATCACTTATTCGCTGAGTTCCTAGGTTTTGTTTTAGCTTTTTTTTAAAAAAAATACTGACTTATACCAAACTTCAGAGTTAAACTACTATATAGTAAGTTCTCTCTGCACAAGGAAATCAAAATTATACCACTTTGGGAGACAGGAATAGCTATTTTAAACTCTTCCAAGGTTACATATTATTTTAACGTCATGATTTCTCTCTTCTTATAACTACCTTAATTAGAATTTCATTTGTTCTCTAGTTAAGACAAACGCTTCCACTCTTTAATAAATATCAATAAACGAGAGCTCAAAACAACAGAAAATAAAGCAAACACTGGAAAGGAGCAATCTTTTACAACTACAGGTTTGTTTAAACTTCATACGTTAAGTTTGCATATTTCTCAAAACCCTTAAAAAATAATAGCCACCATCATTATCAATAAGTTAATGACACAGAAATATCAGGGAATTTTATCTCAAATCAAATTCATCCTATTGAATACCACAATTCAATTAAGGAGCACATGCTTTATAGTGATTATATTAGACAACTGCCCCCCACGCACAAAACAGCCATCACTCGAAGATGGATTTGGCACACCCGCATCTTCTCACCCTGTTTACTTGGTGATGCCACAAACCCTCATCTGGTGTCGCACTATACAGGAATCACAAAATTCCAAATGGATGAGAAACAGTATCTCCAGCTCATTAAACTTTATACTTGGTCAACTGAATTGTCTTCAGACTGGACATTGTTTGACTTTAATAAACAAACCAAAAAATCCAAGAATGAATAAGGCAGGTGAAAGAAACAGGATCAGAGAACGCTATATGGGGGATAGGATCATTTTAGAAAACGGTAATAACAGAGAATGTAGTAATTAGAGTGTTAAAATCAGTTATGGCGGGCGGCTAGTGAGGAAATTAGGGGTTTCCACTTTCTCCTATGTACAATAGGAGTCAATGACAGATTTGGAAACAGAGACTGATTGCCTCTAAGTAAGGATAAAAAATAAAATAAGCTAATGCAAAGATTGAATCAATGTGTTATACGGCAGAAACTAGTATGTTATATGGAAATTGTACCTCTATAAAGAAAATCGAATCTCCCCCACAAATTCTTCCCATGTAGTAACAACTTAAAAAAAAATGTTTAATAATAATTATAGTAATGACTTGACAGCTTTCAGTGATTTGGTGGTGACTGTTTTATATTTTGAAAACAAGCATTATTCAAAAGTATTTGGGGCTCCATAGCCAACAAATATATAGAATATAAAGAATTCTAATTACTGCTTGAAAGATACCTCATCTTTAGAAATTTCTTTGACTCAATGCCATCCTGTAATTCTTTTTTTTTTTTTTTCATCCTGTAATTCTATATTCCATTTTCATTTGTTATACAGAACAAGCTTTGGCTTTTTGCTGCCTTGATTCAAGACTAATAACTAACTCCTAAGAGTCAGTCAACAAAAACACCAGCCTTATGCATCAGAAGTCAACAATCATACACTTCAAGGATCTGGCCTCTTGAGACAGAGTTTCTACATGCACAAAACAGAGGACTTGCAGATAAGTGCAGAAAGGTCACCAATAACCTACTTAAAACACAAAATATACACCAGCATTTGAGAGAACTTTGCTGATGTCACAGTAGATAGCATATTTTTTTTAATGGTCAGTTGTGTAAAACAACCAGAGACATTTCTGAATTACACACACCTTAAGATAATAATCCTCTTTGTCAAAGTGTAGTATCTTACATTGAAAAGATCACTACCAGTATGCTATTGAAAATAAGTTTGTCAACTTGACCTGACTCACTTTCCATCTTCATTTTAGTGGAAGAAGTCTGTTACTCTAGAGGTCGTGGCGATTTAATCAAATGTAGCAGATAGCTTTTGCTAAATTCATCTAAAGTATTTCAATAGTAAGGCGCCTCGGTGGCTCAGTTGGTTAAGGGTCTGCTTTCAGTTCAGGTCATGATCCCAGGGACCTGGGATCGAGTCCCGCATCAGGCTCCTTGCTCAGCAGGGAGCCTGCTTCTCCCTCTGCCTGCTGCTTCCCCTACTTGTGTGTTCACTCGCGCTCTTTCTCTGGCAAATAAATAAATAAAATCTTTAAAAATAAAAAAAAAAAGAATATGACCAAGAACAATTAAAAAAATAAGAGTATTTCAATAGCTCAGGTAACTTTACCACCAAAACCCTGTCATGTGTCAATTAATTAAAAAGCCATTCAAAGTGATAGGCTATAATATTTCTATATTAAGTTATAAAGACATAATTTCTACGGATTACATAATAACAACAAAGAGCCACTTATTATGTGGTGCTGACATTTCTCACAGTAATTTTACTCCGCATCTATGTATTTTTCCCTAATCATCTGCAACGCTTTGGAAGATAGTCACTTGGGATGGAAGAATAGACAAAGCAAAATGAGTCTTGAAAAACACTGCTATCAAACTTCTAGTTTTCAAGACAGCTGATTAGCAGTCTGCCATCATATATTGTTATTAGCACACTTTCTGTAAAAATACCTACAGAGAAAAACACATTTTACAATAATTCTAAAAACTAAGATTAACCAAGGCAATTTCTTTACCATCCCTCTACAGTTAATGTTATTGGACTAAGAAGAAACAACAGGTGGTCTATGTCCATAGACTGACTAATCCTATTCATTTGAAAGTCAAGAAAGTATTTCAACATTTCTTGATTAACTAATACAGATTCAATGGACCCATTCCACTAAAACCTTGGATTGCCATGTTATCACTGGGTGTCAGTAGAAGGTGCTGCTTGTTGAGATACATGAAGTAGTATCCTCATAGTGCCATCTCTTCCTATTCTGTCATTAGTGTCTGAAAACAGGAATGAAGAGAGAGGACTGGCATGTGACACATTACATCTCCCCAGATAGGTGGGAGCTGGGGTAGGAAGATGGTAGGAAGAAACATGTATTAGAAAGTATAGCTTTTCCTCCTTGTAAAACAGCAAGTTTGGGGACATAGGAGACCACTTCACTTTGGAGAGCAAAGTTAGACTTCACATCTGCTTCCTAGTCTCTAACTGGGAGGTCTACACACCAACCTGTCACCCAGCTGGGGTGACAGGAAGGGTATTTAACCAGCATAAATATGTTTTAACCAGAAAGAAGTGGATGATAAGAAAACAACAGGTGTCATCTGGCTGTAACCATGACATTGGATCTAGATCTAGGCTGATTTATTGTTGAGCAAATACAAAACAATCTAAAGTGAGGGCATATATAAAATACAACACAGAAAATGGGAAAAGAAGATTATCAAAAGGAGAGCAGTAACTGAATGTATCACCTACTAAAATAAGTGAGAAGAGATACTTTTTATTTTATTTTATTATTTTATTTTATTTTATTTTATATTCTATTTTATTTTTGAAGTAGGCTCCACACCAAGTGTGGAGCCCAAGATAGGGCTTGAACTCACAACCCTGAGATCAAGACCTGAGCTGAGACCAAGAGTCAGATGCTCAACTGACTGAGCTACCCAGGTGCCCCAAGAACAGGCATTTTAAATAGAATCCATGAAGACATGATCCCTGTATTACAAGATAAGAAGGAAGAAATGGCCTAAAAGAAAGTGGAAATACATACTTTTTTTTAAAAAAAGAGAATCATGTGGATAAATAAAAAAAATTGAAGCAAGGATAAGAAATGACACTGAAAAGTCATGAGAGATATGGATGACAAACTTAAAAAAATAGGGAGACAGTTGGAAGTCTATAGCAACAGTGTAGGGGAACTTGGGGGAAGAAATCTTGGAATATTCTACTCCACACATACTTTGTCTAAAATGTCATAAAACATAAGGAAAATCTGAAAGAATACTATGAAAAAGAGAAAATGTCTATAAAAATGCGAAAATCACACAATGCATGTAAACTCTTACACATGATTTTAAAGAAATACTTTAATGAAAAATATAAAGAAGAGACACAGATAATTCAAAGAAATAAAAAATGAAAACTAAACCAACCCTAAGATTTGGTATAAGTTTTTCCTATTATTTGACAATGTTAAAATTAATATTCAAAGTGGTTATTCTATGCTTATGAATGTTTAACTTGGAACAAGCTTTCTGGAAAGGAACTAGTTTATGGGTACCAAAATTCTTACATTTTTTTCCTTTTTATTTATCTATTTACTGAACAAATATTTATTAATCACTTACTATGTGCCAAGAACTATTTGAGGCACTGTTGTGTTTAACAAAATACACTGGATTTCTGGTCTCATTTAACTTAGATTCTAGGATGTGGGAAGAGACAGTAAAATAAACATAACATATTAGGTACAATTGAATATTAAGATGAAAAATCACGCAGGATAAGGAAATAATCAATGATTATGGAGGTGGTGGATATGGCATTATTTTACATAGGTGCTCAGGGAAATGTCTCTCTGGTGTAATAACATTTGAGCAATAATCTAAACACAGTGTAAGGGTCCAACATGATAAGATATGAGAGAAAACACTTCCAGAGAGGCACCTACCCATGAAAAGGCTCGGAAGTGGGGAATGATTCCCAATAATATTATATCAAGGATATACTGCCTCAAAGATTCTTTCATAGAAAAGTCAAGACTCTTTAGTAAGAAAGTCTTCACTGAGACAGAGCAACATTTTTGTACAGAGCTGTTTATAATTGCTTACAAAATTGAAAATAAGAGTGTATCTATTTATATGATATGGTACTTTCTGTAGTCATTTAAACAAAAAGCAGAATCATACCAATAAACAGAGAACAAACTGATAGTTGCTAGAGGGGAGGGGTGGTGGGAGGGTGGGCCCAGTAGGTGAAGGGGAGAGGGAGATGCAGTTATGGAATGAATAAGTCACTGTAATAAAAGGCACAACATAAGGAATACAATCAACGATATTGTAATAGTGATGTAATGGGACAAATGTAAATTATACTGTGGTGAACATAGCGTAATGGATAGACTTGAAACTAATGTAACATTGTTTGTCAACTATGCTGAAATAAAAAAACTAAAAAAATATAAAATAAAATAATTATTTTAAACATTTGTGAGATGTGAACTTCAGGTAAACAAAGGAAGAATAAAACAAACTCCAGATAATACATAATTCAAATTTTGTAAAATTTCTGAATATAGTAAAAGGATCAGGAATTCAAATGTTGATAGCAACTGTCATATTGGGCAGGATCCTGGATTATTTTACTTCTTTATTTTCTTTCTAAGTTATTTATAATTTAACTATGTTTCTTTTATAAAAGAGAAGTATTTATACAACAAAAGCAGAGGCAGGAATTACTATATTCTTAATTCCAGCATTCTCTTGATCATAAATCTGGAAACTTTAAATTTATTTTGGATTATTTACTCTCTCAAATCTAGTCAGTTAGCAGTTGGAATTAATTGAAAAATTTCCCATTCCCTCCCATTTCACTGCTTCTAACTTAGTCCTTAGATCTATAGGAAAAATTTAAAAGTACATGTGAAATCATGTTCATGTATGCACAAAGCCTTTGTTTCCTCCTTTGAGAGCATATGGCAACAGTCATGTCTTTCACTCAATGACAATCGCCCTGCCCTAGCATCTACTACTTTGACCCTTAATTAGATCTTCCCCGACAATCTAAAATAACTCATGTCCGAGACCCTCCCAGTCTGTGTGGTTCCCAGTGGACTGGGGCAGCAGCAGGAAAGCAAGAAAAAAAGTTATTGTGGTTTAGGATATGTGAAGCAAAATGAGTAAGCCGGTAGGGAGTTGAGTGTGGTTGTTTAAAAAGAAAAGAAAAGAGGAAGGAAGGGAGGGGGGAGGGAGGGAAGAGGAAGAAAGGAAAAGAAAATGCCAGAACCCTACATGGGTCATTAATGAAAAGTGAAAGCTGAACAAAGTAATGGAATATAAAAGCAATCTCCTCCTGAGGAAGAAGAGTCCAGGTTGTTCCAAAACACCTAGTTCAACAACTTTTGTTGTTTCAAAAAATATAGAAAGGCAGTCTGGGTGCTGTCACTTAAAGATATTATTAAAACAAAATCCAACAAAGCAAGAGTAAAATATGGAGATCGGAAATGGGAAAAAAAGAAAAAAACGGGAGAGAAAGAGAGCGAGAGAGAACAGAGACAGAGACAGAGAAATCCAGAAAGAGACAGCCAGCCAGCCAAACAGACAGACATAGAGATGAACCGGCACAATCTGAAAAAAATAAATAAATGAATAGAATGGGAGCTCGGAAGGAAACTAAGAACACTGCTCCTGAAGAGGTGATAGGACATGCATGTGTGTAACCAGCTCTGACATATGTTTCTATATCCATATAAGCAGAGGCTTTAGAAGAGAATGTAGAAAATAGTCTAACTGGACTGGAGATGATGGTAGATGTGGTTGAGAGCACTAGAGTGGTTGGGAAGTATGAGTTTGGATCAGACTGAAGGAAATAAAGAACTTTACAAATTACACACACAACAAAGTCACAAATTGGGACAAATTGGGATGGGTTGTGTGTCCTGCATAGTGAGAGGTAACAACTGGGGCCTGATTCCATGGAAATTTACAGAAGGGGCAAGTGTTGAGCTCCTCGGTGGAGGATCTTCTGTGAGGTCAAAGCTGAACTGGAGTCCTTTTATCTGATGTCTTTGATCACACACGGGATACTGAGAAGTCCCCATGTGCCCTCACTGTCAATAGTTTCCATCTAGTTGAGTCACCGTTCTAGCTGTTGGTAGCTAAATCTGCCTGGGCCCCAGAAGCACCCTAGGAAGAGAGAGTGGTAACGAGTTCAATCAAGGAAAAGAGATTAGAAGCATTAGGCACATGTGTGTTAGTACATTAAGGCTCACATATGGCGGCAGAGTTCAGGCAGGAACTCAGAGGAATGTCTCTGAGATAAACCGGGCTCTCACAAGCAGGTAGTGGAGAATGTGCTGTATGCTACAGCTTGAAGAGTATGGAAAGGCCTCCAGCCAAAGTTATCTTTCCCTGTAGCCCACCTTGTGTTCTCCTTCTTCTCCTTGGAGATTTTGGTGCGCCAAATCCATGCAGTATCAAGATGCTAATTCTAATATGGGTGAAATACTCTGTCTGGAAACTCTTACAAAAATGAAATATAGAACACGTGAAAATTATATTGACCATTTTATAATGATTGCCAGGGTTTAGATTAGGATATTTGGGACTATCCAGGGGGAATTCTGGGTCAGAGGATATTGCTAAGAAAGGCAAGCCTACCAGGGTCAAGGGCCTCAAATTCAAGTGAATACTCTATACTGCTGGCTCTAAAACCCATGCTAAACTGCAAAATTCTGATTGCTCATGCTGATATTAAAATTTAGACTATCAAATTAGATAATCTGAAAGAGTTAACCATAGGCAACATACTACTTTCCTGAGCTCTTTAAGCCTGCTCCCAATGATCAAAACTAAACTTCCAATTAGAAGAGCATATGGTGGGTTATTTAACACAAAGACAGAAAAACTTCTGTGATTTCAGTTCAAAAATTTTCAATAAAGACTTGTTTTTCAGATCCTAACTGCTGTTTAATTAGATTGGGGAATTGTTACCATGTTTGTCATTTTTGTCCCCCAATTCTGGGCTAAATTAATTAACTCTGAAGCTTTTAAGGAAAGGAAATTGATTCTAACTATGGCATGTGCTCAAAAAGTTATGTAAATATCTGAGCTAAAGCACTTCGGGATATTATACAGATTACACATTACAAAGTTTATTCTTTTTTTGTTCCCTGGAACAAAGCTCAAGAAGAAATAGTCAAATGTTGCAAGATACTTGTGCAGAGAACTAGGGGGATCTGCTATGAGGTGTTGTTTTTTTCTTAACACTTGTCAAATAAGAGAATATATGGGTGAACTTGAATTCCAATAGAAGCCATAATGTCTTGGCTGTTTCTTTTTAGTGGCTACATGTGTGCTGAACTAATAAATGATGGACTACACAAATGGATAAAGCAATTGGATAGAATTTTTTAGTAAGTACAAATCTATACAAATTTCTCCTAAGAATGTGAAATTGGGATGGTTGTCCTGACAGATAGAAGCTCTGAGTGTATTCTAGAAGGAAGAAAGTATAGGCACTGGACAAAAACTGTCCCAGGCATAAAGGTTGGTAAAAATGTAAAAAACAAAACAAAACAACAACAACAACAAAAAAACACTTAGGGAAAGAA